>NC_057814.1:563196347-563525159 GCF_018294505.1 Triticum aestivum
CGGCGGGGTGGGAGGAGAAGGGCGAGGCGAGGACGAAGTGAGTAACAGGCGGGGGGTACCTGCCGTTAGGCAAGTGCCCTCTTTGCCGTCCGCCAGCCTTTGCCGTCCGCCTTTCTGCCTCTTTGCCGTCCGCTAGCGGACGGTAAAGAGGTGGGCCGTTAGGATTTTTTCAAACGAGCGGGGGGTGGGGGGCCACCACACTCTTTGCCGTCCGCCAGCGGACGGCAAAGATTCTTTGCCGTCCGCTGGCAGACGGCAAAGACCTGGCAGATGGCAAAGAGCTTCTTTGTCGTCAGCCTTTTCTTTGCCGTCCGTTTATGCGTAGCTGATGGCAAAGAGCTTCTTTGCCGTCAGCTAGCAGACGGCAAAGATCTGGCAGATGGCAAATTAGCTGATTCCAGTAGTGATTGGTGCAATTGCCTTGGCAAAGGAATCCAGATTTCACAAGAGGACCAAGCACATCAAAAGACGCTTCAATTCCATCTGGGACCAAGTCCAGGTGGGAGACATAGAGATTTGCAAGATACATACAGATCTGAATGTTGCAGACCCGTTGACTAAGCCTCTTTCATGAGCAAAACATGATCAGCACCAAGGCTCCATGGGTGTTAGAATCATTATTGTGTAATCTAGATTATTGACTCTAGTGCAAGTGGGAGACTGAAGGAAATATGCCCTAGAGGCAATAATAAAGTTATTATTTATTTCCTTATATCATGATAAATGTTTATTATTCATGCTAGAATTGTATTAACCAGAAACATGATACATGTGTGAATACATAGACAAACAGAGTGTCACTAGTATGCCTCTACTTGACTAGCTCATTAATCAAAGATGGTTATGTTTCCTGGCCATAGACATGAGTTGTCGTTTGATTAACGGGATCACATCATTAGGAGAATGATGTGATTGACTTGACCCATTCCGTTAGCTTAGCACTTGATCGTTTAGTATGTTGCTATTGCTTTCTTCATGACTTATACATGTTCCTATGACTATGAGATTATGCAACTCCCGTTTACCGGAGGAACACTTTGTGTGCTACCAAACGTCACAACATAACTGGGTGATTATAAAGGTGCTCTACAGGTGTCTCCGAAGGTACTTGTTGGGTTGGCGTATTTTAAGATTAGGATTTGTCACTCCGATTGTCGGAGAGGTATCACTGGGCCCACTCAGTAATGCACATCACTATAAGCCTTGCAAGCATTGTAACTAATGAGTTAGTTGCGAGATGATGTATTACGGAACGAGTAAAGAGACTTGCCGGTAACGAGATTGAACTAGGTATTGAGATACCGACGATCGAATCTCGGGCAAGTAACATACTGATGACAAAGGGAACAACATATGTTGTTATGCGGTTTGACCGATAAAGATCTTCGTAAAATATGTAGGAGCCAATATGAGCATCTAGGTTCCGCTATTGGTTATTGACCGGAGACGTGTCTCGGTCATGTCTACATTGTTCTCGAACCCGTAGGGTCCGCACGCTTAAAGTTTCGGTGATGATTGTATTATGAGTTTTTGTGTTTTGATGTAACGAAGGTTTTTCAAAGTCTCGGATGTGATCACGGACATGACGAGGAGTCTCTAAATGGTCGAGACATAAAGATTGATATATTGGACGACTATGTTCGGACACCGGAATGGTTTCGGGGAGTTTCGAACATATACCGGAGTACCGGGGGGGTTACGGGAACCCCCCGGGGAGTTTAATGGGCCAAGGTGGGCCTTAGTGGAGAAGAGGAGGGGCGGTTAGGGCTGGCCGCGCGCCCCCTCCCCCTCTAGTCCGAATTGGACAAGGATGGGGGGCGCCCCCTTTCCTTCCTCCTCTCTCCTTCCCTTCCTTTCCCCCTCCTACTCCAACTAGGAAAAGAGGGAGTCCTACTCCCGGCGGGAGTAGGACTCCTCCCTGGCGCGCCCTCCTCCTCCCCCCTGGTCCTTTATATACGGGGGCAGGGGGCACCTCTAGACACAACAATTGATCTCTTGATCTCTTAGCCGTGTGCGGTGCCCCCCTCCACCATATTCCACCATGGCGAGTAAGAGTTCCAACATAATTATACATAGACTCATACATGAAAGGAAACATCATCGAAAGTACGACTACACCCATACAACCAAGCATCATGAGAACCTCATCTACTCCTGAAGAACATGACCACACCGGTGCGCTGCAGATCCTACTGGAGTCTCCTCAGTCTCGGACTCTGATCCTGAACTAACAACGTTAACGGAAACCTCCAGAGCAAAGTAAACACGACGACGCTGCCTCGAGGGCTCTCCCATAGGGGCAGGTGCTGGGTGAGCCTGAAGCATAGGAGCGGCAGGAGTAGCTAGAAGTAAAGCCCACTCGGCAGGGGGCACGTGAGGAGTGATTGTCAAAGCGTCCGAGTTACTCTGAGGGGTAACTGGAGTAGGTGGAGAAATGGTAGCTGGGCAACGAGTGGGGTAAAACCAAGTGAGGGTGGAGTGAAAGCAGATCTAGCGGCAGCCAGAGCTGCCCGAGTATGAGTCAGCTACTGGGCCAGGTTGAAGATCAGAAGGTAACCAACCGTTATGTAGAGAGAAAGATGGCTAGATGAATGGTCACATGCCAGACCAATGGAAGGGAAGCGAATACGTCCATCATCGAACATGGAGGGGTAGAAGTGGAAACCTGGGTGAGTCTGCATCCGAACTTCGTTATAGCGCAAGTCCACGAGAGCCTCGAACGTAGCAAACTGAACCGCCTGATTGGGGGTAGAAGCGAAACCACTCCTAGAAGAATGGGTGTAGGTGCCGGTCAGAGAACTGTTATGCATGGTGACCTCTGCGTGGTACTCGTACACTGAGTCCGCTAATCGCTCCTGGTACACCTGGTACACCGGGTCGTCGCCATCGGGGTAGAGTCGATGCCCCACGTTTCAAAGAAGGTGCAGAGAGGTGAAGGGTGCTAGCTCAGACTGGTACGGGTACGACACTGGAGCCATCTACACTCACAACCATTAGTCTGTTAGTAATAAAAATAATCTTAAAGCATGCAATGCAACAATCAGGTGCAAAGGCACACTCACGGCACTCAAGACTACTAACTATCACTTGACTAATGAGTTGCCTGCCTAGGACATTCTACAGTCAGCGCGGCTATGATACCAAGCGTTGTGGCACCCCGGCTTAGAGCAACCGGTTTACCTTACATTGCTAGCCTAGAGATCATGTCTTCTGACAACACACAACAACTTGATACAGAAATACAACTGCTTTATTGATCAATTGCGGGGAACATAGGTTGGATGATACATAAGGTAGCAAGGCCAAGCGGCACATACATGAGAGAGAGAGAGAGGGGGGGAAACAGAGATGGCGACTCGGCCGGCGATGGTGGGGGATGGACGCATCTCACGGAGAGGAGCACGTACATACCCGAAAAGTGGGTAGAGGTGGACGGATGGTGTCGCGGTGTTCTTCTCCAGAGGCGGTGGGCGGCGGAGCTCGTCAGAGTTTGGGTTTCCGGTGAGGTTTGGTCGGTCCAGCAGCACCGTCGCGCTCCAGGGAAGCTCACGAACACGCTTAGGGAGTTGAAGGAGGACGGAGAACACCGGAGCGACCAGGCGATAGAAGGGGACCCACGGCCAACTCCAGTGACGATCGGCGGCTGGAGGACTGCTCGGCCTTGCCGCGGTGCTAAACTACTGAATATGTGGCCAGAGGAGGTGAGTGGGGTGGCTAGAACGACTTGGGGGTGACTGCATTTATATGGGAGGGCGAGGCAGAGCTCGCGGCCGCCGGCGATGCTTCTGGAACAGCGAGTGGCGGCGAGAGGGGCTCATGCTTGATGGGAGAGGTCGAGGGAAATCATAGAAACACAGCGGCAACACGGAGCCAAGCACATGACGCGAGAGAGGGGCGACTCGATCACGGCGGGCACTGTGCGCTCTGCTCCGCCGTGTCTGCGTCCGCCGAGCCAGCTGCCGGCCTCGGGGAGTGACAGAGAGCGGCTGGGAGGAAGAGGTCGAGGTAGCAGGAAGGTGGAGACACTCGAGGGTGGCGCGGGGTGGCCTCACGGGCGAGGCAGAGAGGTGGCCGATGGGCAGAGCGCGCCGAACGCATGCCAGGCGCCGTGTACTCACGCGACCACCGCGTGCACTCGTGCACCTCAGTGCGCCAGGGCTGCCAGACCGTGTCTGCGCTCAAGTCCCTTCAAGGCTAGGTCGGTTTGAGGTGTTGGTTCATCACCACGTCGATCAAACAAGATGTGAGGGATCTGGCAAGTTTCTGGACAAAAACTGTTGCAGCATTTTGTCAGAAAACTACAAAGAGATAAGAGCTGAAACTTGGTGGCTAAGGTTTAGGTTGGCAGTTAACCGTGCTAGAAAATTTTCAGCTCAAATGGATCAGGAAAAAATGCACTTCCTTCACAAAGTGCCTTTTCTATCCAGAAGAGAAAATATTTTCTTGAGCCAAAATTCTTCACATGACTATGAGATATTTTGACATGGGAAGGTGATGCATGACCAAAAGAATATTAGGGAATTTATTCAGGTTTTTCTGAGCAAGAAAAATGAGGGTTGCTATGGAGCAGAAGTGAAAATATTTTCAGGAAGTAAATGAATATTATGCCATTGAGAAAAATATTTTTATGGCATTATTTTGAGAGGGATGATGCCCAGAGATCTTTTTGATAGTGCCAGAGTCACTTGGGGGAAAGCCAAAAGAATTCCCAAGTGCTAAGTCCAAGTGGGTTAATTCACAAATTCAAACCAAATATTCAATAGAACTCAGAGAAAGAAAAATGGCAAAAACCAGGGTCGTGTAGAAGCTAGGACAATAGTTTGGCCTCGTTATGGCCCGGATAATGTACCTCAACTTTGTTCGGAAGATCTACCTCCACCTTGAGTAATGAAATCCCTTTTAACCCCGCAAAAAAAGAAGAATCGTTCATCGGGGGAGCAGCTACTGGTGACCGGTTTCGCTCGCTCTTTGCCAGCACGAATGCCCAGCGGGACCCCTCCTGACCCAAAAGGCCCAGTTCAAAGTGTTTTTTTGTGTGTAAAGTAGCCACCTTATAACTATAAAAAAAGGTTGAGTGATATTTTTTTCCGGCCATGCTAAACTTAAAAACTGCCAACCTCTAGATGAAAAATGCTACCCTCTAGATAAAAAAACCGCAATCCTCGATAAAAAATGCCATGAATAAAAAATACAATTTTTTTTTATAAAAATGACATGCTCTTATTTTTTTTAAAGTGACGTGCTGCGCTACGAAACTGCCATCCTATAGATAAAAATATTTTATCTGGATAAACCAAAAAACTACCATGTTAATAAAAAACAAAAAATAATATCTTATCAACATTAGAAGTTGCAATCCTCTTTATAATAAAATACGATGTCAACGATAATAAAATTGTCATCCTCTCAATAATAAAACTGCTACCTAATAATAAATTGACCCGGTGTTTGGATGGCAGCCTCAGCCGGGGCTCCGCCTCACCTGGCTCCAGCAAGATCTTTGGGGACCCCGTCTTATTTGCCTCCACGACCCATAGGTCCTCGCAAGGGTTGTGGTGTCCGTTTCCTTCAATAGAAGAGCTCTCAAGGGTCGTAACACACGATCTTGCGGCCCTCGTCGACGAAGGAACTGCCGATGACTCCGTGGAGCTCTTCCACGAGCCCGTCAAGGTGGAGATTAGACGGGCACTGGCCGCGGCCCTACCAAAATTGTGGGCCTTCACACGTGTATGATCGGCAAGATGCATGCCGCTTCAAAAGAGCGGGGCTGTGGCGGAATTGAAATCAAATCCTTTTGTCTAAAAAAATAAAAAATGGTTAGAAAGGACAAGGCGGGAGGCCTCCAATGATGAAGAAATATATAGCAAGCCACAGTAAATTACCCCAGGGCGGGGGTTAGCCTGACAGTACGGCTCCATGGTAACTTCCATAAAATATCTCCGAGAGGTAGGCCGGTTACATGGTGCATACGGAGCTCTATTTCATTCTCTGAGTCCTCGCGATTGAGGAGGCGACTAGGATCGCTTTGGCCTCTATACTCGAACATGGGGAATTTCCTCCATCCCACGGGCTGGACGTTTCTCTCCCTCTAGGTCTTCATAATCTGGAGGCCCAAAGGCCCTTGTCTTGATACTGAAGAACTGCCTCAATCAAGGTAGCAGTCTCCTGGGAGATCTTCATCCCCGAGCCCCACTACGGCTTCTGCCAACAGGGCGCATCGGTGAATTTTGGCATTCCGACCTAACAGTGATTAGACACCACGTCCGGAGCATAGAACCAACCCCATTCCCACGCCATTGTCTCTGGGCAGGTCTCCAGCTCGAAGTATCTGCAGCCCGGGTATCGGAGCGCATGTGCAGAACACACGTGTGAAACCATAGACTAGTGATGTCCTTTTGCTAGTTCAGGGTTGGTGTACGAAGGCACGGACCAACATTACTGAAACATGCACAATGGACACGGCGATTTACCCAAGTTCAGGCTGCATGGTGCGTAATACCCTACTCCAGCTTTTTTGTGTGTTTTAATGGGTGGATCAGAGCTACAAGTCCTTTCCGGGAACCGAAAGCGCAATGTGCTCCTACTGGAGTTGTAACAGGAGTCCAATCTTTTTCTACTTTCGCCCGGTCTTTCTTTAGCTATTCTTAGCATGATTTTGGGGAATCTCCTTGAAAAAGTGTTTGCATTCGTAGTTCGGGGTTTTCTAGTCCCATGTTTATTCGTAACCGGGTCAAGGGGTAGCTCAACGGTGTAGTTGCTAAGTAAATGCCATGATCCGACATGGTAGGTGGGTGCATTAAATGCGCGGTGACGTGTCATGACCTTCTTCTCTCCAGGAACGAAAGCCAGTCCCATCACCGCCGGCTGTGGTGATGCTCCAGCTTGGAAGTGCCATGTACTATCGTAGGTGTCGCCCGTGGGGTGAGTACGGTGGTGACTCACCGCCCAAACTTCTAGGCCGTAACATGGTGGGCTCGTCCTGACGAGGTAGATCCAGCCCGACACGCATGAGGCGGGGGATTTGATGTGCCTTGACGAGTAAGGAAACAAGGCTGTTGTCGGAGGTTTCATTCCCGGGTCTTGGGGTCTTTGATGGCTTTGGCCAAGGAGGGATCTAATAGTGGCCCACGTGTAGTTCACTTTGTGGACCAAGCGTTCGCGGTACCGACAGTAGCCCATGTGCGTGGCCAGATGACTGTCTCTCATCTTTATCACGGTGAGTCCATATGCAAACGCGTGGGCCACAAATGCCAATCATTTTTCCCGTCAGGTCCGACCAATCAGCAGTAGGTGTTTTCTCAGCACAAACAAGGAGCTCACCCCTATGTCCTATGTGTTAGATGCCTGGCGAAGGGGTAGGCTCAACCCACTTGCATCACCCACTGGCTGATCAGTCACTTCGGTACTTGATGATCCTGACACGTGGTGTGAGAATCTTGCTAGGGGCAGAAATCAAATCTTTTGACTCCTGCCGCCACTATTTTGAACACGTGACGTCCCTTGTGTTACCAATCCGTATTTAATTCGCATCGGGGTCCATACTGGCGCGGGAGCAATTACGCTCTCGTGGAATTAAGCCCGACTCTACAGATCGACGCATCTCACAGGCGTTCGACTTCTCATCGGGGAGCCCAACCGCCCGTTGCGCGTGTTGATTGCTTGGCATCGATTGGAGAGGGCGCCTCCACGCTCTTCTTCCTCCTACATTCTCACCGTCCAGCATCCGCACAAGCCCCCGATTCCTCTAAGCCCGTGAGCCCTTCCCTGCATTGTCTTCACGGTAGCCATTCCTCCTTCGTCACCATGTCGCACGAGGTCAAGCGCTATGAATGGGAGTAGATGCGCGCCAACCTCGCCACTAAGGATGCTAAGATCAGCGAACTCCGCGGCGTCGTCAGTAGCACTGCTCTCCGCCTAGAGAGCGAAACCACGAAGCTCCGTGGCCGGGTGGAATTGGACCGGATTCCCGTCATGAAGCAGAGTGGATCTTCACCAACCTCCACGCTGGGCACTATAGGAGCATGGCGTCGCTGCAAGACATGTACCTCCGCCGATTGTCTGCGCAACAACACCCTGCTAAGAAGTTTTTATTTAGTTCTAAAATGATTTACGTACTTTTCCAAGTGCCACATTCCAAATACTCGGCAAACTACTTCTGACCTTCTCTCTTTACCGCCCTCTGCCCTCTGTTTCCCGTCCTTTTCTCAAATATTTGGCCACTTTATTCCGCTCGGTTTCTACAGTATTCCCTTTACCTCCCCTTATCCCTCTCTCTTCCTCCCTCACCCTCTCCTCTCTCTCTCTCTCTCTCTCCAACCTTTTCCGGTCCTTGTTCCACCTCCACATTCTGTGCTCGAATATAGTTTGTAGTCAAAGTTGTGATCACTTGAGCCATTGTGGTTCGTCTATGAACAATTTTAGCCAGCACATGTCTACCTTCCCAATAGACCTACCAGCGTGTAGTAATTATTAGCTCGGACAAACCACGACAGCGAGTAAAGGCACATTGCCCCCGGGGAGTGTGCATCACTATTGGGATGGTTACCAGTGATGATCCATTTTGCATGCTTGTCACTACCGTGAAGTTCCAACTCATGAGAGAGCCAGTCGCCACTAGCTGCTACTTACTTGTGGCAAGTCACCATTGACAAGCACGTAGCTCGCCATTGAAGTTCAAACTGCGTTGAGCACTATCGAGCCTTCTAATGTCCATGTAGTATCCTATTCCATGGGCAAAGTAATTGTAGCAGCCTATGTCCATCCTTGATTAACCAAGAAAATTTCGATGCTCATTCCCACACGCGCCATTGCATGCGAACTTCACTCGGGTTGATTTCTTATGTGTTGACTGACATGCTCCTCCTACTTAGTTAGTCTTTAACATCAGAGCATCTTACCTCACCTATCGTTGTCATGTTGACTACCCATATGCATTTTTAATCTATTGACTACTGTAAATATTACTTATGGCATCATGTGCTAATATTTTAGGTGAGTCATTAAACCTGAGGTGGGTTTCTAGGTTAAATTGAAATAGCCGTACTCTAGATTTCTGAATTTTGAGCATTGCTTTCTAAGATAGGTCAGATTTTCCATTGGATATCCCACTAGCATAATGGATGAAGGAGTATGCAAATGAAAGAAGTTGGAGGTGCCCCTAGCATCATCCGGACGAACCGCAAGTCGAATGGTGACCCGGTCATAGGAAGACATCCACCCCACCCCGTGATACCTATGGTTGATTAGTGTAGATGATATCTAGAAGGACATACACCCTCAACTTGTCCTTGGTGCTTTCCCTCGGAAGGACTACCACTTGGATGCCTAACTGCAATTTTGACGATGGTATAATGGCCCTACACATGGCTATGCCAAACGGGCCAAGTCACTGAGAGATCGCACTACACCCACAGGGCCAACACGAGTATTATGCCTCTAATTCGCTATCTATACATAGCCTATGCCTGATCCCCTATAGATTTTTTATATGTTCATTGATAGGAGGAAAAATGGTTTCCCCTGCTTTATCACATCGAGTCCCTATGCAAACGCGTGGCCACAAATGCCAATCATTTTTCCCGTCAGGTCCAACCAATCAGCAGTAGGTGTTTTCTCAGCACAAATGAGGAGCCCACCCCTATGTCCTATGTGTTAGATGCCTGGCAAAGGGGTAGGCTCAACCCACTTGCATCACCCACTGGCTGATCAGTCACTTCGGTACTTGCTGATCCTGACATGTGGCGTGAGAATCTTGCTAGGGGAAGAAATCAAATCTTTTGACTCATGTCGCCACTATTTTGAACACGTGACGTCCCTTGTGTTACCAATCCATATTTAATTCGCCTCGGGGTTCATACTGGCGCGGGAGCAATTACGCTCTCGTGGAATTAAACCCCACTCTACGATTCGACGCATCTCACACGCGTTCGACTTCTCATCGGGGAGCCCAACCGCCCGTTGCGCGTGTTGATTGTTTGGCATCGATTGCAGAGGGCGCCTCCACGCTCTTCTTCCTCCTACATCCTCACCGTCTAGCAGCCGCACAAGCCCCCGATTCCTCTAAGCCCGTGAGCCCTTCCCTGCATTGTCTTCACGGTAGCCATTCCTCCTTCGTCGCCATGTCGCACGAGGTCAACCGCTATGAATGGGAGTAGATGCGCGCCAACCTCGCCACTAAGGATGCTAAGATCAGCGAACTCCTCACGGCGTCCTCAGTAGCACTGCTCTCCGCCTAGAGAGCGAAACCACGAAGCTCCGTGGCCGGGTGGAAATGGACAGGATCCCCGTCATGAAGCGGGGTGGATCTTCACCAACCTCCACGCTGAGCACTATAGGAGCATGGCGTCTCTGCAAGACATGTACCTCCGCCGATTGTCTGCGCAACAACACCTAGCTAAGAAGCTTTTATTTAGTTATAAAATGATTTACGTACTTTTCCAAGTGCCACATTCCAAATACTCGGCAGACTACTTCCCACCTTCTCTCTTTACTCCCCTACGCCCTCTGTCACCCTTCCATTTCTCAAATATTTGGGCACTTTATTCCGCTAGGTTTCTACTGTATTCCCTTTACCTCCCCTTATCCCTCTCTCTCCCTCCCTCACCCTCCTCTCTCTCTCTCTCTCTCCTTCCAACCATTTCTAGTCCTTGTTCAACCTCCACATTCTGTGCTCAAAAATAGTTTGTAGTCAAAGTTGTGATCAGTTGAGCCATTGTGGTTGGTCTCTAAACAATTGAACCCAACACATGTCTACCTTCCCACTAGACATAACAACGTCTAGTAATTATTAGCTCGGACAAACCACGACAGCGAGTAAATGCACATTGCCCCCGGGAAGTGTGCATCACTATTGAGATGGTTACCAGTGATGATCCATTTTGCATGCTTGTCACTGCCGTGAAGTTCCAACTCATGAGCGAGCCAGTCGCCACAAGCAGCTACTTACTTGTGGCAAGTAACCATTGACCAGCGCCTAGCACGCCATTGAAGCGCAAACTGCGTTCATCACTATTGAGCCTTCCAATGTCCATGTAGTAGCCTATTTCATGGGCAAACTAATTGTAGCAGCCTATCTCCATCCTTGATTAACCAAGACAATTTCGATGCTCATTCCCACGCGCACCCTTGCATGCGATCGTCACTCGGGTTGCATTTCTTATGTGTTGGCTGACATGCTCCTCCTGCTTAGTTAGTCTTTAATATCAGAGCATCTTACCTCACCTATCGTTGTCATGTTGACTACCCATATGCATTTTCAATCTAATGACTACTGTAAATATTAGTTATGGCATCATGTGCTAATATTTTAGGTGAGTCATTAAACTTGAGGTGGGTTTCTAGGTTAAATTGAAATAGAACTGTTCTCTATATTTCTGAATTTTGAGCATTGCTCTCTAAGAAATGTCAGATTTTTCCATTGGATATCCTACTAGCATAATGGATGAACGAGTATGCACATGAAAAAAAGTTGAAGGTGCCCCTAGCATTATCCGGACGGACCGCAAGTCGAATGGTGACCCGGTCGGATGAAGACGTCCACCTCACCCCGCGATACCTCTGTTTGATTAGTGTAGACGACATCTAGAAGGAAATACACCCTCAATTCATCCTTGGCGCTTTCCCTGGGAAGGACTACCACTTGGATGCCTAACTGCAGTTTTGACGATGGTATAAAGGCCCTACACATGGCTACGCCAAACGGGCCAAGTCAGTGAGAGATCGCACTACACCGGCAGGGCCACCACGAGTATAGTATGCCTCTAATTCGCTATCTATACATAGCCTATTCCCTATCCCTTATAGATTTTTTCATGTTCATTGATAGGAGGAAAAGGGTTTCCCCTGCTTTATATTATAAAGCAAAGGCTAAATCACAAGTCATACAAGCCAAAACAAAAGAAAAAAAGAGAGAAACGACAAATATACATGACACCGAAGGAGCCACTAACATGCCCGGAATACACCAAGTGCAAGCTTGAGCATCGAGTCCCTCGGCGAACAAGAACCGGTACACGAGGCAACTGAGATGACGTAGTCGCCTGCTGTCGAAGGATTTCCACGCTCCGTCGACTCCCCAGAAGCCAGCCATTGTCAGTCTGCCATCCACCCTGCCTCCGAACAAGGACCCCTACCCTCTAGTCCTGGATCGGAGGACACTGCGCTATCGACCAGGAGGGTCGCTCATCCCCGAGCTCTCACGGCCAGGACTACCTGGTGGCCGGGCAGAGGATGACAAGCACGACCACAGCACCACACAGCGGCACAACCTAACATCACTAGTACAAAACAGGGCTTTCGTCACAGGGCAATATTCACATTAGTCCCGGTTCAGTCACGACCCAGGACTAATGTGAGCATTAGTCCCGGTTCGTGCGGCTAAGGCATTAGTCCCGGTTCACCTGGGCCCTTTAGTCCCGGTTGGTGCCACGAACCGGAACTAAAGGGTGCGATGCCCATTAGTACCGGTTGGTGGCACCAACCGGGACTAAAGGTAACCTTTAGTCCCGGTTGGTGCCACCTACCGGTACTAATGGGCTTTGAGGCGCTAGTACCGGTTCATGGCACGAACCGGTACTAAAGGTCCCATTTTCAAACTCTACCCACCCCCTGTGGACCGCCTTTTCAGTTTTAGAAAAAACAAAAGAAAATGATGGAAATGTCAAAAAAATGAAATAAAATAAGTTTCCCATGTGATATGTGGTCTAGTATTGGGAAAATTTACAAATATGAATTTCGACTTTATTTGCAAAATCTCTCTGGAATTTGTAAAATGGGCATAACTTTTGCATACGAACTCGGATTAAAAAGTTTTATATATGAAAAATCATCTACACGGAAAGTTACATCCAATTTTAACGGGGGGAACCCCGTTAAACATTTTCAAAATCCTCAAAAACCTAACAGAAAAAAAAGTTACGGGGCTTTTAAGATCTGGAGAGGCAAAAAATATTCAAAAAATTTCAAACTGTGGTCAAACTGTGGTCAAACAATGGTCAAACTAATTATTCTAGAATATTAGTGTTACTAAATAATTATTTCAGTTTTTTTAATTTTGGTCAAATCTGGTCAAACTGTGGTCAAACTGTGGTCAAACAGTGGTCAAACAATGGTCAAACTAATTATTCCAGAAATATTAGTGTTACTAAATAATTATTGTTTTTTAAAACAATAGTTTCAAACTCAAACAGTGAAATGTGTCACTTCATGCTCAAGCTAAATTCCTAAGGGTTAATAGGATTGACATCTTACTATTGTCAGGAAAACAACAAGTGCAGACTTGGAAACGAGGGAGAATAGAATCCGGAAGTTAAGCGTGCTCAGGCTGGAGTAGTGAGAGGATGGATGACCGTCCCGGAAGTTAGATGATTTGGAATGATGAGGGGTGATTAGAGATTAGAGGATAAATTGAGAAGTGATGAGGGGTGGTGATTAGAGAGTTAGAGGTTAAAATAATTCAGAAATTTGAAAATTAAAAAAAATTAAAAAAATTTGCAAAAAAAATTTTCAAAAAAAAAAATTCATAAAATTTCCTTTAGTCCCGGTTGGTGTTACCAACCGGGACTAAAGGTGGAGCTCCACGTGGCCGTGGCATTTAGTCCCGGTTCGTGTAAGAACCGGGACTAAAGGGGGGAGGCATTAGTAACGACCCTTTAGTCCCGGTTCAAAAACTGGGACTAAAGGCCCTTACTAACCGGGACAAAAGCCCCCTTTTCTACTAGTGCAACGCAACCACCGTACGCAGGCATCAACGTCAACCGCAAGTAGCCAAGCCACAACACCACTGAAGATAACCGGCAGACCACACCCCGCGCCAGAGCTTCGACCACCACTCCACCGTCCCAAAGATGGTGTCTTCAAGAGGAAAATGACGCGACGCGCCGTCACCACCCAATCCGGAGATTTGGGCTTTCACCGGGATGGGAAGAGAGGGCGAGGGCAAGATCACGATGCCGCATTCAAGAAGGTGAATGACGCCGGAGCGCCGCCGACATCGTGGCCACAACAATCGGCCAAGGGTTTCCCCCAATCCATCCTTACCGGACGCTTAGCCCCACCAGTCGCCACAACCGGCCACCAAAGGACGTCGACGGCGCCCACCGACGAGCCACGAAGAAGATCTAGGGAAAGCTGCCGTCCTCAGATCCGCTCCATGGACGGACAGGGACGCTCCTGGAGCCACCCCAGACCCGCTGCCAGGCCGCCAGCCACGTGGCCAGACGCGACGCCCCTCCGCATCCCCCATAGCCACCTTCCGAAGGGGGGCCGACGAGCTTCACGACTGTGGCCGCCGCCACAGCTCTAGATGCAACGCGTCCAGGGCACCACAGAGCCGATCCTGCCGCCACCAGGCACTAGCCACGACACCGTGGCGCGACGCCGCACCCTCTGCTAGCGCCGCGCAGCCGCCCGACCAAACCCAGCCGCATCGGCCACCATCGAGAGGGAGAAGAGAGGCCCCGCCGCCACTGAGCCGCATCGGCCAGTAGCGCGAGCCGGCGACGACGAGGTGAGAAGGAGGGAGGAGGAGGGGCCCTAAGGCCGGCTGCAAGGGTTTCCCCAGCGCGACGCTCGCGGGAGCGACCGGGAGGGGAGGAGGGGCATATTCATTGATAAAGATTATGATATCATTTTAATGTTTGTATCGAAGGAGGGACCAGGCTTCTAGTTTTTCCTTGGCCCCCTAAAGTCCCAACTGGCCCTAAGAAGGTCATATGCGTTGTTTGTGTTATGTCTTTTATATTGTGTAGCCTTCTCAACAGGGCTTTTGCATCTTTGATACACATTCTTATTGTATATATGACGCATTTTTGTGCTATATATGATGCTTTGCTTGAGGTTATATAAAAAGCTATTTCTTTAATGTGTTTTTCTTATCACATGCCTCCACCGGTAATATTTATTTTCTCAAAGAACAATAATTTTTTGTCCTCTATCTGCGATAATGAGTTGGATGAGAGTTTTCTAGGTAGTGAAGAGATCGATTTATGTCATGAATATTAGAGGAGATGACACTTAATATCTCCTCATATATATAATAGACCTTACTACCTACATAATGTAAGAGATTAACTCTAAACTTCAACCTTGATTTACATTGGATATTTTCTTACTGGTGCCAGGCCCTGCTAAACTCTACACATATCTAAGAAAGATAATTATTTTATGTGGAACAGAACAGATTAGAAAGATTTAACATCCATCCACTAAACAATACTACACGCGCCCTAATGAATTAGACGGGGGGAAAGAAGTAAGAACATCACTCCATCCTTATGGAAAGGCTCATCCAGATAACCACCTGCTTGAATTACGCTTTGGAAATATCACCCGACACAGTACATCGATTGATCACAATTTGCGCCTAGTAGAGAATTACAAGGAGATGCACTCAAATAATCTCGCCCTTAAGATGATGGAACAAACAGAAAATACAAACAACCAAACTTAATGAAAACTTATTGTTTGAGGCAACAAAACCAAAGCCCTAATCTAGAGCTTCAGGGTTAGATCAATCCCGTTGGGTGTCTCCTCCCGATTGACCATACTCATGCTTTCCTTGCGTCCACGAAGTCTCCCTACTCCATTCCCGCCGTATCCATTGCGCATCCCCGCAGATGACGGTTGAGTGGGAGCTAGACCTCCAGGGCCGGTCCCGGTTTGCCATGGGAAGGAAAGCGGGACGGATGGGTCGTAGTGGATGTGCCATGCGTCGAAGGGCCGCGCGTGGAGGCAAGCGCTGCGCAGGGCGCTGGCGACTGAGTACCAAGCAGGACGATGGCTCATGTGCGCCTTCCGGCTGTTGCGCCGCGCGCGTTGGATCGTGCTGTGCGCCTTCTGGTGGCCGCCCAGCGCCCGGGCTGTTCCGAAGGAGCGGGGGCAAAACTTGCAGTTGAACATGGACGGGAGGGACACCTCCTGCACCCTCTTGGAAGCCGATGACAGCGTGTGAGGCGATGCCGTCGGGGCCTTGTGCCCTAGCTTGTCCTTGTCGACACGGATGGCCAGCGACAAGGACAGGTCGACCGGGAAGGTGGACGAGGTAGAACCGCAGGACTCCATATTTGCAGAGTGAAATCGAGAGACGAGTTGCCTCGATGGGATCTGGATGATTTATAGATCTGTACGAATGTTCTCTGGTGCACTTGCTTGTAGTCTATATATCGTGGCGTTTTAATGTATTTCCAGGTAGTAGCAGACAACTGGAAATGCAGGCGAATCTCGGTTTTGTTTGTTGCAGGAGTGAACACGTTGTGTTTCTTTGATTTGCTGGCTTATACACATCGTGCCATTCGTTTCTTGCCAGTTTCCGTGTACGCGTCGATGCATGTTTGCTAATTTCCTTATTTGTATCAATATATCATACTGTATCTTGTCTATGCATGTTCCCGTGTGAACAGCTCATGCTTGGTATGGGATTGGAGCAGTGCCTTATAGGAAAGTATTTATCGAAAAATATGCCCAAAAATTTACATACGGTGATTTTGGGACGACGTACGTAGTCATTATACGGACATCCTTGCTAGTCATGCTTATCTATCCAAGTCTAGATAGATCGTCTAGAATCAATAATGCATGGTTCCACAAGTGACAACATCTGATAAAAGGTGGCACCTTAAACTTTTGTGCCATATATTTGTTTCATTATTTTTTTTAAAGAATTTGCTCCCTCTGTTCCGTATTACTTTACATAGTAATTTTGAATTAACTCAAACTTTGTGAAATTACCAAGCTTATGAAAAAAATTGGACCGTAATATGTGGCGTTCGATCGCCAGGCAGCTACCCCATCAAACGAATCATTCGTCTGGGTAGGCACCAAAATGCTGTCAGTTATAGATTAGCTTCTTTTGGTCGTGCATGTGACGCCCCCGATTCAATCATACACTAATCATACACGCAAATGTGTACGATCAAGATCAGGGACTCACGGGAAGATATTACAACACAACTCTAAAAGTAAAATAAGTCATACAAGCATCATAATACAAGACAGGGGCCTCGAGGGCTCGAATACAAGTGCTCGATCATAGATGAGTCAGCGGAAGCAACAATATCTGAGTACGGACATAAGTTAAACAAGTTTGCCTTAAGAAGGCTAGCACAAACTGGGATATAGATCGAAAGAGGCGCATGCCTCCTGCCTGGGATCCTCCTAAACTACTCCTGAACGTCGTCAGCGGCCTGAACGTTGTAGTAGGCACTCTCGGTGTAGTAAGAGTCGCCGTCAACGGTGGCGTCAGCGCCGGTCTCGGGGTCTGCCGGGGAAGAAGAGGGGGGAAGAAACAGTAAATACGGAGCAAACAAAGCATCACAAAACATAACGAGGAAATTCGCGATGCTAGGTATGCCCTAACGCGGTAGGAGGTGATACCGGCGAAGGGGGAAAACATCCGGGAAAGTATTCCCGGTGTTTCGCGTTTTCGGACGGATGAACCGGAGAGGGAAAGTTGCGAGTTTGCTATGCTAGGGATGTGTGGCGGACGAACGGGTTGTGTATTCAGATTCGTCTCGTCGTTCTGAGCAACTTTCATGTAGAAAACATTTACATCTGAGCTACCTATTATTTTATATTAATTTTTTAAAATTTAAAACATTTTTAGGATTTATTTAATTATTTTAAATCAACATTATCTAGAATAGTGTATGCTGACATCAGCAGTCAACTGAACGTTGACTGGGTCAAACTGACGTGTGGGTCCTGCATGTCATTGACTGTTTAGTTAATTAACAATAGTTAATTAGGTTAACCTGCTAATTAGATTAATTAATCATAATTAATTAAGTTATTAAGTTAATTAATGTTGTTAATTAATTAATTGATTAATTATTATTACTATTTTCTTTCTTTTTTTAAACATTCTGCGGGGTGGGGCCCCTTGTCATAGGCCCCTAGCCTAACGGGCACAGCCCGAACGGGCGATGCGGGCATAGCCGCCGCCCGCCCGGTAGCGGTGTGAGGCCGGAGCGGGGGCCGAGCACGCGCGGCCGACGCAGCCGGTCGGCGCGGGCGCGACCGGGGCCGTGGTCCGGACCGCGAAGGATGTGGGCGGCGGGCGACGAAGTGCAACGGGCGCCGGGGCGTCGGCCCGGCCTGTGTGGGCGAGGCGCCCGGGCGGTGGCCGCTGCGACTGGCGACAGGCAGGGCTGGCGGGGGCGGTCGGGCGCGGACGGCGCCGGCGGAGGCGTCGAACAGCAGCGGGAGGGCGGTCAGGGGCGGCGACGACCGCGACGGCCGGAGCAGGTCCAGCGGCGGGGTAAGGAGGGCGCGGGCGCGGTGGGTCACAGATGCAGCAACAGCAGTAGCAACAGGCGGCGGGCATAGCGGGGGTCGGCCACCGCGCGGGACGTGCGAGGCCGGGCCATAGCGGCGGGCGCGCTGGCAGCAGGCGGAGTGCGAGCGGGCGAGCGGCAGAGGCTGGCGACAGCAGCGGGGAGGGCGAGCGATGGCAGGGCTCGCCAGCAGGGGCGCGAGGCGCGGGCGATTCTGCCGGGGCACGCGGCCGATGTGGTGAGCGCAGTGATCGCGCGCGCGGGGGGGTGGGGGGGTGAAGAAGCGGGGCCGCGACGCGCGAGGGTAGAGGAAAGAGGGAGGGAGGTGCGGTCCTCACGGCGGGTTTGTAGGGTTCGAGGCAACGGTGCGTGAGGAGGATGACGGAGACGACCATGCGACGGGGAGGCAGTCCGCCGGGGAGGGGCTCCGGCGACGTGGCCTCTGGCGAGGTCCAGGCGGCGTGGGGCGGCAGGAATCGGCGACGGGGTCGGGGCGTCGTGCCCCGATCCAGATCCAGCAGGGGGGAGGGGGTGAGAGGAGTGGGGAACGTGGGGTAGGGTTTCGGGGGTGAGGGGGTTAAGTGGAATGGGGTGGGTGGCCGGCTGGGCCGGCCTGGTGGGCCGAAGCCCAGTGGGGGGTCCCCTTTTCTCTCTTTCGTTACTTTCTTCTTCTCCTTTTCTATTTTTGTTTATTATTCTTTTACTGTCTTTATTTTATTTCCCAATTTATTTTTGTTTGTAAAATATATTACTAACACCCAAATTTGCATTACTAAAAATACCTCTGCCACAATAACTTTGACACCTAAAAAACAGTTTCGTAATTATTTATTATTTAAACGTATTTAAATAATAGTTATTGCTATTGTTTTATTATCATTTGAATAATTAATTTTTTTATTAATGTGTGGTTTCTTCACCATAATTACCTATGCATTATTTGGCTCACTCCGAACATTTTAGTTTTAATATTTGAAAACTTTAATTGTTCGCTTGATTTAGAGTTTGAATTTGAATCGGTTTCGAATTAACGCGAGATTAGCAATAGTAATCGAGGTGACGTGGCATCACTAGTAGAGGGTTACTGGAGCTTAACTACCCGGGCGTCACAGTGTAGAAGCTCGGGCAACAGTTTGGCTTCGTTCTGGCCCTGCTAATGTACCTCAACTTTGCTCGGAGGATCTACCTCCACCTTGAGTAATGAAAACCATTTTAACCCCGCAAAAAAAAGAATCGTTTGTCAGGGGAGTAGCTCCCGGTGACCGGTTTCGCCCGCTCTTCGCCAGCATGAAGGCCCAGCGAGACACCTCCAGACCCAAAAGACCCAGTTAAAAGTGTTTCTTTGTTTAAAGTAGCCATCTTATAACTATAAAAAAAGGTTGAGTGATATTTTTTTCCGTCCATGCTAAACTTAAAAACTGCCATCCTCTAGATGGAAAATGCTATCCTCTAAATAAAAAAACCGCAATCCTCATAAAAAAAGCCCATGAATAAAAAAATACAAACAAATTTAAAAAATGCCATGCTCTTATTTCTTTATTAAAGTGACGTGCTGCGCTACGAAGCTGCCATCCTCTAGATAAAAGTATTTTATCTGGAAAAACCAAAAATCCTACCATGTAATCGAAAAACAAAAAAAATATTCCCACAAAAAAAAATCTTCTCAACATTAAAAGTTGCAATCCCTCTTTATAACAAAATATGATTTCAACGATAATAAAATTGTCATGTTCTCAATAATAAAACTGCCACCTAATAATAAATTGAACCGGTGTTTGGATAGCACCCTCAGCCGGCGCTCCGCCTCACCTGGCTCCCGCAAGATCTCTAGAGACCCCGTCTTATTTGCCTCCACGACCCGCAGGTCCTCACGCAGGTCGTGGGGTCCGTTTCCTTCAATAGATGAGCCGTCAGGGGTCGCAACACACGATCTTTCGGCCCTCACCGGCGGAGGAACTACCGATGACTCCATGGAGATCTTCCGCGAGCCCCTCAAGGTGGAGGTCAGACGGGCGCTGGCCGCGGCCCCACCAAAACTGTGGGCCACCACTTGTGTATGATCGGCAAGATGCATGCCGCTTCATAAGGGCGGGGCCGTGGCGGAATCGAAATGAAATCCTTTTATGTCTAAAATCAAGAAAAATGGGAAAAACCAGGGTCGTGTAGAAGCTAGGACAACAATTTGGCTTCGTTATGGCCCGGCTAATGTACCTCAACTTTGTTTGGAGGATCTACCTCCACCTTGAGTAATGAAATCCCTTTTAACCCCGCAAAAAAAGAAGAATCGTTCGTCGGGGGAGCAGCTCCTAGTGACCGGTTTCGCTCACTCTTCGCCAGCACGTAGGCCCAGCGGGACCCCTCCAGACCCAAAAGGCCCAGTTAAAAGTGCTTTTTTTTGTAAAGTAGCCACCATATAACTATAAAAAAAGGTTGAGTGATATTTGTTTTCCGGCCATGCTGAACTTAAAAACTGCCATCCTCTAGATGGAAAATGCTACCCTCAGGATAAAAAAACCGCAATCCTCGATAAAAAATGCTATGAATAAAAAATACAATTTTTTTTATAAAAATGCCATGATCGTATTTTTTTAAAGTGACGTGCTGCGCTTCGAAACTGCCATCCTATAGATAAAAATATTTTATCTGGATAAACATAAAACTACCATGTTAATAAAAAGAAAAAATATCTTCTCAACATTATAAGTTGCAATCCTCTTTCAATAAAATACGATGTGAACGATAATAAAATTGTCATGCTCTCAATAATAAAACTTCCACCTAATAATAAATTGACCCGATATCTGGATGGCATCCTCAGCCTGGGCTCCGCCTCACCTGGCTCCAGCAAGATCTTCGGGGACCCCGTCTTTATTTGCCTCCATGACCCGTAGGTCCTCACAAGGGTTGTGGGGTCCGTTTCCTTCAATAGATGAGCCCTCACGCGTGTATGATCGGCAAGATGTATGCCGCTTCATAGGGGCGGGGCTGTGGCGGAATTGAAATCAAATCCTTTTATGTCTAAATAATAAAAAAGTGTTAGAAAGGACAAGGTGGGAGGCATCCAATGATGAAGAAATATATAGCAAGCCACAGTAAATTACCCCAGGGCGGGGGCTAGCCTGACAGTACGGCTGCATGGTAACTTCCATAAGAATATCCCCGAGAGGTAGGCCGGTTACATTGTGCATACGGAGCTCTATTTCATTCTCAGAGTGCTCCCGATTGACGAGGCGAATGGGATCGCTTTGGACTCTATACTCGAACATGGGAATTTGCTCCATCCCACGGGCTAGACGTTGCTCTCCCTCCAGGTCTTCATAATCTGGATGCCCAAAGGCCCTTGTCTTGAAACTGAAGAACTGCCTCAACCAAGGTAGCAGTCTCCTAGGAGATCTCCATCCCTGAGCCCCACTACGGCTTCTGCCAACAGGGCGAATCGGTGAATTTTGGCATTCCGACCTAACAGTGACCAGCCACCACGGTTCGGAGCATAGAACCAGCCCCATACCCACGCCATTGTCTCTGGGCAGGTCTCCAGCTCGAAGTATCTGGAGCCCCGGTATCGTAGCGCGTGTGTAGAACACACGCGTGACACCATAGACTAACGATGTCCTTTTTGCTAGTTCGGGGTTGGTGCATGAAGGCACGTACGGACCAACACTACTGAAACATGCACAATGGACATGACGATTTACCCAAGTTCACGCCGCATGGTGCGTAATACCCTACTCCTGCTTTTTTGTGTGTTTTATTGGGTGGATGAGTGCTACAAGTCCTACAAGAGTCCAACCTTTTTCTACTTTCGCCCGGTCCTCCTTTATCTATTCTTAGCATGATTTTGGGAAATCTCCTTGAAAAAGTGTTTCCATTCGTAGTTTGGGGTTTCCTAGTCCCAGGTTTATTCGTAACCGGGTCAAGGGGTACCTCAATAGTGTATTTGCTAAGTAAATGCCATGATCCGACATGGTCGGTGGGTGTATTAAATGCGCGGTGATGTGTCATCACCTTCTTCTCTCCAGGAATGAAAGCCAGTCCCATCACCACCGGTTGTGATGATGCTCCAACTTGGAAGTGCCATGTACTATCGCAGGTGTCGCCCGTTGGGTGAGTAGGGTGGTGACTCACCACCCAACCTGCAAGGCCATAACATGGTGGACTTGTCCTGACGAGGTTGATACAGCCCGACACGCATGAGACGGGGGAGTTGTTGTGCCTTGACGAGTAAGGAAACGAGGCTGTTGTCGGAGGTTTCATTCCCGGGTCTTGGGTGTTTGTTGGCTTTGGCCAAGGAGGGATCTACCAGTGGCCCAGGTGTAGTTCACTCTGTGGACCAAGCGTTCACGGTACTGACAGTATCCCATGGGCATGGCGAGATGAGTGTCTCTCATCTTTATCAGGGTGTGTCCGACCAATCAGCAGTAAGTGTTTTCTCAGCACAAACGAGGAGCCCACCCCTATGTCCTATGTGTTAGATGCCTGGCGAAGGGCTAGGCTCAACCCATGCATCGCCCACTGGCTGATCAATCACTTCTGTACTTGATGATCCTGACACGTGGCGTGAGAATCTTGCTAGGAGCAGAAATCAAATCTTTTGACTCCTGCCACCACTATTTTGAACACGTGACGTCCCTTGTGTTACCAATCCGTATTTAATTCACCTCTGGGTTCATACTGGCGCGGGAGCAATTACGCTCTCGTGCAATTAAACCCCACTCTAAGACTCGACGCATCTCACACGCGTTCGACTTCTCATCAGGGAGCCCAACCACTCGTTGCGTGTGTTGATTGCTTGGCATCGATTGGAGAGGGCGCCTCACCTCCATTCCCATAATAAAAAGGATGGGGATCAAGGACGGCCCCTCGACGCTCTTCTTCCTCCTCCATCTTCACCGTCTGGCAGCCGCACAAGCCCCCGATTCCTCTAAGCCCGTGAGCCCTTCCCTGCATTGTGTTCACCGTAGCCCTTCCTCCTTCGTCGCCATGTCGCACGGGGTCAACCGCTACGAATGGGAGTAGATGTGCGCCAACCTCGCCGCTAAGGATGCTAAGATCGGCGAACTCCGCGGCGTCCTCAGTAGCACTGCTCTCCGCCTAGAGAGCGAAACCACGAAGCTCAGTGGCCGGGTGGAAATGGACCGGATCCCCATCATGAAGCGGGGTGGATCTTCACCAAACTCCATGCTGAGCACTATAGGAGCATGGCGTCGCTGCAACACATGTACCTCTGCCGATTTTCTGCGCAGCAACACCCAGCTAAGAAGTTTTTATTTAGTTATAAAATGATTCACGTACTTTTCCAAGTGCCACATTCCAAATACTAGGCAGACTACTTCCCACCTTCTCTCTTTACCCCCCTCCGCCCTCTGTCACCCGTCCTTTTCTCAAATATTTGGGCACTTTATTCCGCTCGGTTTCTACTGTATTCCCTTTACCTCCCCTTATCCCTCTCTCTCCCTCCCTCACCCTCTCCTCTCCCCTCTCTCTCTCTCTCTCTCCTTCCAACCTTTTCTAGTCCTTGTTCCACCTCCACATTCTGAGCTCGAAAATAGTTTGTAGTCAAAGTTGTGATCACTTGAGCCATTGTGATTGGTCTCTGAACAATTTAAGCCAAGACATGTCTACCTTCCCACTAGACATACCAGCGTCTAGTAATTATTAGCTCGACAAACCACGACAACGAGTAAAGGCACATTGCCCCCGGGAAGTGTGCATCACTATTGAGATGGTTACCAGTGATGATCCATTTTGCATGCTTGTCACTGCCGTGAAGTTCCAACTCATGAGCGAGCCAGTCGCCACAAGCAGATACTTACTTGTGGCAAGTCACCATTGACCAGCGCCTCGCTCGCCATTGAAGTGCAAACTGCGTTCATTACAATTGAGCCTTCCAATGTCCATGTAGTAGCCTATTCCATAGGCAAACTAATTGTAGCAGCCTATGTCCATCCTTGATTAACCAAGACAATTTCTATGCTCATTCCCACGCGCGCCCTTTCATGCGATCGTCACTCGGGTTGCATTTCTTATGTGTTGGCTGACATGCTCCTCCTGCTTAGTTAGTCTTTAATATCGGAGCATCTTACCTCACCTATCATTGTCATGTTGACTACCCATATGCATTTTCAATCTAATGACTACTGTAAATATTAGTTATGGCATCATGTACTAATATTTTAGGTGAGTCATTAAACCTGAGGTGGGTTTCTAGGTAAAATTGAAATAGAACTGTTCTCTAGATTTCTGAATTTTGAGCATTCCTCTCTAAGAGAGGTCAGATTTTTCCATTCGATATCCTACTAGCATAATGGAGGAAGGAGTATGGACATGAAAAAAGTTGGAGGTGCCCCAGGCATTATCCGGACGGACCGCAAGTCGAATGGTGACCCGATCGCATGAAGACATCCACCTCACCCCGTGATACCTCTGTTTGATTAGTGTAGACGACATCTAGAAGGAAATACACCCTCAACTCGTCCTTGGCGCTTTCCCTGGGAAGGACTACCACTTGGATGCCTAACTGCAATTTTGACGATGGTATAATGTCCCTACACATGTCTACGCCAAACGGGCCAAGTCACTGAGAGATCGCACTACACCCGCAGGGCCAACAGGAGTAGAGTATGCCTCAAATTCGCTATCTATACATAGCCTATGCGCTATCCCCTATAGATTTTTTCATGTTCATTGATAGGAGGAAAAAGGGTTTCCCCCACTTTATATTATAAAGCAACGGCCATATCATAAGTCATACAAGCCAAAACAAAAGAGAAAAAGAGAGAAACGACAAATATACATGACACCGAAGGAGCCACTAACAAGCCCGGAATACACCAAGCGCAAGCTTGAGCATTGAGGCCCTCGGCGAACAAGAACCGGTACACGAGGTAACTAAGATGACGTAGTGGCCTGCTGTCGGAGGATTTCCACGCTCCGTCGACTCCCCAGAAGCCAGCCAATTTCAGTCTGCCATCCACCCTGCCTCCGAAGAAGGACCCCTACCCTCTAGTCCTGGATCGGAGGACACTGCGCTATCGACTAGCAGGGGCGCTCATCCCCGAGCTCTCACGGCCAGGACTACCTGGTGGCCGGGGAGAGGACGACAAGCACAACCACCGCACCACGCAGCGGCACAACCTAACATCGCAACCACCGCACACAGGCATCAACGTCAACCGCAAGTATCCAAGCCATAGCACCACTGAAGATAACCGGAAGACCACACCCCACGCCGGAGCTTCGACCACCACTCCGCCGTCCCAAAGATGGTGTCTTCAAGAAGAAAATGACGTCGGCGCGCCGTCACCACCCAATCCGGAGATTTGGGCTTTCATCGGGATGGATTTGGGCTGATCCCCACACCGCGGCCCGCTGCCGCGCCGCCGCGCCCTCTGCCAGCGCCGCGTAGCCGCCCGACCAAACCGAGCCGCATCGGCCACCATCGAGAGGGAGAAGAGAGGCCCCTCCGCCACTGACCGCGCTTCGCCCGTCAGAGCGAGCCGGCGACGGCGAGGTGAGAAGGAGGGAGGAGGAGGGGCCCTGAGGTCGGCTGCAAGGGTTTCCCCACCGCGACGCTCGCGGGAGCGAACGGGAGGGGAGGAGGGGCATATTCATTGATAAAGATTATGATATCATTTTAATGTTTGTATTTAAGGAGGGACCAGGCTTCTAGTTTTTCCTTGGCCCCCTAAGGTCACAACTGGCCCTAAGAAGGTCATATGCGTTGTTTGTGTTATGTCTTTTATATTGTGTAGCCCTCTCAACAGGGAGCTTTTGCATCTGTGATACACATTCTTATAGTATATATGATGCATTTTTGTGCAATATATGATGCTATTGCTTGAGGTTATATAAAAAGCTATTTCTTTAATGTGTTTTTCTTATCACATGCCTCCACCGGTAATATTTATTTTCTCAAAGAAGAATAACTTTTTGTTCTCTATCTGCGATAATGAGTTGGATGAGAGTTTTTTAGGTAGTGAAGAGATCGATTTATGTTATGAATATTAGAGGAGATGACACTTAATATCTCCTCACATATATAATAGACCTTACTACCTACGTAATGTAAGAGATTAACTCTAAACTTCAACCTTGATTTACATTGGATCTTTTCTTACTGGTGCCAGGCCCTGCTAAACTCTACACATATCTAAGAAAGATAATTATTTTATGTGGAACAGATTAGATCATGTTTAGGTACATCGTTGGACAACTTCGTTATTAATTACATGAGAAATAAACGATTTGAGACACTATTTCAATATTGTCTGTTGCTGCTACTCATAAAGTATTCACTTTTTATTTGGAACAAAGGACAGTAACAGAGTCCATTCTTTTACAGTAACTAAATCATAATTAGTCTCAAATATACAACTGAAAAAAGAATATCGCCACACAAATCTCTAAGACCTCTGATTCCCCATATCACTTAAAAAGATTTAAGATCCATCCACCAAACAATACTACACGTGCCCTAATGAATTAGACGGAAGGAAAGAAGTAAGAACATCACTCCATCTTATGGAAAGGCTCATGGCTAAAAGTCATCCAGATAACCACCTGCTTGAATTACGCTTTGGAAATATCACCCGACACAGTACATCGATTGATCACAATTTCTCTCCCTCCAGGTCTTCATAATCCGGAGGCCCAAAGGCCCTTGTCTCGAAACTGAAGAACTGCCTCAATCATGGTGCCTTGCTAGTCATGCTTATCTATCCATGTCTAGATAGATCGTCTAGAATCAATAATGCATGGTTCTATAAGTGACAACATCTGATAAAAGGTGGCACCTTAAACTTTTGTGCCACACATTTCTTTCATTATTTTCTTTTAAAAGAATTTGCTCCCTTTGTTCCATATTACTTTACATAGTAATTTTGAATTAACTCAAACTTTGTGAAATTACCGAGCTTATGAGAAAAATTGGACCCTAATATGTGGCATTCGATCGCCAGGGAGCTGCCCCATTAAACGAATCGTTCGTCGGGGTAGGCACCAAAATGCTGTCAGTTATAGATTAGCTTCTTTTGGTCGTGTAGAAGCTCGGACAACAGTTTGGCTTCGTTCTGGCCCTGCTAATGGACCTCAACTTTGCTCGGAGGATCTACCTCCACCTTGAGTAATGAAATCCCTTTTAACCCCGCAAAAAAAGAAGAATCATTTGTCAGGGGACCAGCTCCCGGTGACCGGTTTCGCCCGCTCTTCGCCAGCACGAGGGCCCAGCGAGACCCCTCCAGACCCGAAAGACCCAGTTAAAAGTGTTTCTTGTTTAAAGTAGCCACCTTATAACTATAAAATAAAGGTTGAGTGATATTTTTTTCCGTCCATGCTAAACTAAAAAACTGCCATCCTCTAGATGGAAAACGCTATCCTCTAAATAAAAAAACCGCAATCCTCATAAAAAGGCCATGAAGAAAAAAAATACAAACACATTTAAAAAAATGCCATGCTCTTATTTCTTTTTCAAAGTGACGTGCTGCACTACGAAGCTGCCATCCTCTAGATAGAAGTATTTTATCCGGATAAACCAAAAATCCTACCATGTAATTTAAAAACAAAAACAAAATATTCATGCAAAAAAATCTTCTCAACATTAAAAGTTGCAATCCTCTTTATAACAACATACGATTTCAACGATAATAGAAGTGTCATGCTCTCAATAATAAAACTGCCACCTAATAATAAATTGACCCTGTGTTCGGATATCACCCTTATCCGGGGCTCCGCCTCACCTGGCTCCCGCAAGATCTCCGGGGACCCCGTCTTATTCGCCTCCACGACCTGCAGGTCCTCACGGAGGTCGTGGGATCCGTTTCCTTCAATAGATGAGCCGTCAAGGGTCGCAACACACGATCTTGCGGCCCTCGCCGGCGGAGGAACTGCCGATGACTCCATGGAGCTCTTCCGCGAGCCCCTTAAGGTGGAGGTCAGACGGGCGCTGGCCGCGGCCCCACAAAAACTGTGGGCCATCACGCGTGTATGATCGGCAAGATGCATGCCGCTTATTAAGAGCGAGGTTGTAGCGGAATCGAAATGAAATCCTTTTATGTTTAAAATCAAGAAAAAAGGCAAAAACCAGGCTCGTGTAGAAGCTAGGACAACAATTTGGCTTCGTTATGGCCCGGCTAATGTACCTCAACTTTGTTTGGAGGATCTACCTCCACCTTGCGTAATGAAATCCCTTTTAACCCCGCAAAAAAAGAAGAATCATTCGTCAGGGGAACAGCTCCTGGTGACCGGTTTGGCTGGCTCTTCGCCAGCACGAAGGCCCAGCGAGACCCCTCCAGACCCAAAAGGACCAGTTAAAAGTGTTTTTTTGTTTAAAGTAGCCACCTTATAACTATAAAAAAAGGTTGAGCGATTTTTTTTCCGGCCATGCTAAACTTAAAAACTGCCATCCTCTAGAAGGAAAATGCTACCCTCTAGATAAAAAACCGCAATCCTCGATAAAAACTGCCATTAATAAAAAATATGAAAAAAAATAAAAAAAATGCCATCCTCTTTATAAAAATATTTTATTTGGATAAACCAAAAAACTACGATGTTAATAAAAAACCAAAAATAATATCTTCTCAACATTAAAAGTTGCAATCCTCTTTATAATAAAATACGATGTCAACGACAATAATTGTCATGCTCTCAATAATAAAACTGCCACCTAATAATAAATTGACCCGGTGTCTGGATGGCACCCTCAGCCGGGGCTTCGCCTCACCTGACTCCAGCAAGATCTTTGGAGACCCCATCTTATTTGCCTCCACGACCCGCGGGTCCTCGCGCGGGTCATGGGGTCTGTTTCCTTCAATAGATGAGCTCTCAAGGGTCGCAACACACGATCTTGCTGCCCTCGCCGGTGAAGGAACTGCTGATGACTCCATGGAGCTCTTCCGCGAGCCCCTCAAGGTGGAGATTAGACGGGCGCTGGCCGCGGCCCTACCAAAATTGTGGGCCATCACGCGTGTATCATCGGCAAGATGCATGCCGCTTCATAAGATCGGGGCTGTGGCGGAATTGAAATCAAATCCTTTTATGTCTAAAAAAATAAAAAAAGGTTTAGAAAGGACAAGGTGGGAGGCCTCCAATGAGAATATCTCCAAGAGGTAGGCCGGTTAGCCTGACAGTACGGCTCCCCGGTAAATTACCCCAGGGTGGGGGTTAGCCTGACAGTACGGCTCCCCGGTAACTGCCATGAGAATATCTCCAAGATGTAGGCCGGTTACATGGTGCATACGGAGCTCTATTTCATTCTCTGAGTCCTCCCGATTGAGGAGGCGTCTGGGATCGCTTTGTCATCTGTACTCAAACATGGGGAATTCCCTCCATCCCTCAGGCTGGCCGTTTCTCTCCCTGCAGGTCTTCATAATCTGGAGGCCCAAAGGCCCTTGTCTTGAAACTGAATAACTGCCTCAATCAAGGTAGCAGTCTCCTGGGAGATCTCCATCCCTAAGCCCCACTACGGCTTCTGCCAACAGGGCACATCGGTGAATTTTGGCATTCCGACCTAACAGTGATCAGCCACCACATCCGGAGCATAGAACCAGCCCCATTCCCACGCCATTGTCTCTGGGCAGCTCTCCAGCTCGAAGTATCTGGAGCCCGGGTATCGGAGCGCGTGTGCAGAACACACACGTGACACCATAGACTGGTGATGTCCTTTTGCTAGTTCGGGGTTGGTGCACGAAGGCACGGACCAACACTACTGAAACATGCACAATGGACACGAGGATTTACCCAAGTTCGGGTCGCATGGTGCATAAAACCCTACTCCTGCTTTTTTGTGTGTTTTAATGGGTGGATCAAAGCTACAAGTCCTTTCCGGGAACCGAAATCGCAGTGTGCTCCTACTGGTGTTCTAATAGGAGTCCAGCCTTTTTCTACTTTCGTCCGGTCCTCCTTTTATAGGTCAAGGGGTACCTCAACGGTGTAGTTGCTAAGTAAATGCCATGATCCGACATGGTAGGTGGGTGCATTAGATCCGCGGTGACGTGTCATCACCTTCTTCTCTCCAAGAACAAAAGTCAGTTCCATCACCACCAGCTGAGGTGATCCTCCAGCTTGGAAGTGCCACGTACTATCGCAGGTGTCGCCCGTGGGGTGAGTAGGGTGGTGACTCACCGCCCAACCTGCAAGGCGATAACATGGTGGACTCGCCTTGACGAGGTAGATCCAGCCCGACACACATGAGGCGGGGGAGTTGTGGAGCCTTGACGAGTAAGGAAACGAGGCTGTTGTCAGAGGTTTCGTTCCCGGGTCTTGGGTCTTTGATGGCTTGGGCCAAGGAGGGACCTACCAGTGGCCCACGTGTGGTTCACTTTTTGGACCAAGCGTTCACGGTACCGACAGTAGCCCATGGGCATGGCCAGATGAGTATCTCTCATTTTTATCAGGGCGAGTCCCTATGCAAACGCGTGGGCCACAAATGCCAATCATTTTCCCGCCAGGTCTGACCAATCAGCAGTAGGTGTTTTCTCAGCACAAACGAGGAGCCCACCCCTATGTCCTATGTGTTAGATGCCTGGCGAAGGGCTAGGCTCAACCCACTTGCATCGCCCACTGGCTGATCAATCACTTCTGTACTTGATGGTCCTCACACGTGGCGTGAGAATCTTGCTAGGAGCAGAAATCAAATCTTTTGACTCCTGCCGCCACTATTTTGAACACGTGATGTCCCTTGCGTTACTAATCCGTATTTAATTCGCCTCGGGGTTCATACTGGCGTGGGAGAAAGTACGCTCCCGTGCAATTAAACCCCACTCTACGAATCGACGCGTCTCACAGGCGTTCGACTTCTCATCGGGGAGCCCAACAGCCCGTTGCGCGTGTTGATTGCTTGGCATCGATTGGAGAGGGCGCCTCGCCTCCATTCCCATAATATAAAAGGATGGGGATCAAGGACGGCCCCTCCATGCTCTTCCTCCTCCTCCATCTTCACCGTCTGGTTGACGCACAAGCCCCAGATTCCTCTAAGCCCGAGAGCCCTTCCTTGCATTGTCTTCACGGTAGACCTTCCTCCATTGTCGCCCTATCGCACGAGGTCAACCACTACGAATGGGAGTAGATGCGCGCCAACCTCACCGCTAAGGATGCTAAGATCAGCGAACTCCGCAGCGTCCTCTGTGGCACTGCTCTCCACCTAGAGAGCGAAACCACGAAGCTCCGTGGTCGGGTGGAAATGGACCGCATCCCCGTCATAAAGCGGGGCGGATATTCACCAAGTTCCACGCTGGGCACTATAGGAGCATGGCGTCGCTGCAAGACATGTACCTCCGCCGATTGTCTGCGCAACAACACCCAGCTAAGAAGTTTTTATTTAGTTCTAAAATGATTTACGTACTTTTCCAAATGCCACATTCCAAATACTCGGCAAACTACTTCCGACCTTCTCTCTTTACCGCCCTCTGCCCTCTGTTTCCCGTCCTTTTCTCAAATATTTGGGCACTTTATTCCGCTCGGTTTCTACAGTATTCCCTTTACCTCCCCTTATCCCTCTCTCTTCCTCCCTCACCCTCTCCTCTCTCTCTCTCTCTCCAACCTTTTCCGGTCCTTGTTCCACCTCCACATTCTGTGCTCGAAAATAGTTTGTAGTCAAAGTTGTGATCACTTGAGCCATTGTGGTTCGTCTATGAACAATTTCAGCCAGCACATGTCTGCCTTCCCACTAGACCTACCAGCGTGTAGTAATTATTAGCTCGGACAAACCACGACAGCGAGTAAAGGCACATTGCCCCCGGGGATTGTGCATCACTATTGGGATGGTTACCAGTGATGATCCATTTTGCATGCTTGTCACTGCCGTGAAGTTCCAACTCATGAGAGAGCCAGTCGCCACTAGCAGCTACTTACTTGTGGCAAGTCACCATTGACAAGCACGTAGCTCGCCATTGAAGGACAAACTGCGTTGATCACTATCGAGCCTTCCAATGTCCATGTAGTATCCTATTCCATGGGCAAAGTAATTGTAGCAGCCTATGTCCATCCTTGATTAACCGGGAAAATTTCGATGCTCATTCCCACGCGCGCCATTGCATGCGAACTTCACTCGGGTTGATTTCTTATGTGCTGACTGACATGCTCCTCCTACTTAGTTAGTCTTTAACCTCAGAGCATCTTACCTCACCTATCGTTGTCATGTTGACTACCCATATGCATTTTTAATCTAATGACTACTGTAAATATTACTTATGGCATCATGTGCTAATATTTTAGGTGAGTCATTAAACCTGAGGTGGGTTTCTAGGTTAAATTGAAATAGCCGTACTCTAGATTTCTGAATTTTGAGCATTGCTTTCTAAGATAGGTCAGATTTTCCATTGGATATCCCACTAGCATAATGGATGAAGGAGTATGCACATGAAAGAAGTTGGAGGTGCCCCTAGCATCATCCGGACGAACCGCAAGTCGAATGGTGACCCGGCCACAGGAAGACATCCACCTCACCCCGTGATACCTATGGTTGATTAGTGTAGATGATATCTAGAAGGGCATACACCCTCAACTCGTCCTTGGTGCTTTCCCTCGGAAGGACTACCACTTGGATGCCTAACTGCAATTTTGACGAAGGTATAATGGCCCTACACATGGCTATGCCAAACGGGCCAAGTTACTGAGAGATCGCACTACACCCGTAGGGCCAACACGAGTATTATGCCTCTAATTCGCTATCTATACATAGCCTATGCCCGATCCCCTATAGATTTTTTACATGTCCATTGATAGAAGGAAAAAGGGTTTCCCCTGCTTTATCACATCGAGTCCCTATGCAAATGCGTGGGCCACAAATGCCAATCATTTTTCCCGTCAGGTCCGACCAATCAGCAGTAGGTGTTTTCTCAGCAACAAATGACGAGCCCGCCCCTATGTCCTATGTGTTACATGCCTGGCAAAGGGGTAGGCTCAACCCACTTGCATCACCCACTGGCTAACCAGTCACTGCGGTACTTGCTGATCCTCACACGTGGCGTGAGAATCTTGCTAAGGGAAGAAATCAAATCTTTTGACTCCTGTCGCCACTATTTTGAACACGTGACGTCCCTTGTGTTACCAATCCATATTTAATTCACCGTGGGGTTCATACTGGCGCGGGAGCAATTACGATCTCGTGGAATTAAACCCCACTCTATGATTCGACGCATCTCACAGGCGTTCGACTTCTCATCGGGGAGCCCAACCGCCCGTTGCGCGTGTTGATTGCTTGGCATCGATTGGAGAGGGCGCCTCCACGCTCTTCTTCCTCCTACATCCTCACCGTCTAGCAGCCGCACAAGCCCCCGATTCCTCTCAGCCCGTGAGCCCTTCCCTGCATTGTCTTCACGGTAGCCATTCCTCCTTCGTCGCCATGTTGCACGAGGTCAACCGCTATGAATGGGAGTAGATGCGCGCCAACCTCGCCACTAAGGATGCTAAGATCAGCGAACTCCTCACAGCGTCCCCAGTAGCACTGCTCTCCGCCTAGAGAGCGAAACCACGAAGCTCCGTGGCCGGGTGGAAATGGACGGGATCCCCGTCATGAAGCGGGGTGGATCTTCACCAACCTCCACGCTGAGCACTATAGGAGCATGGCATCTCTGCAAGACATGTACCTCCGCCGATTGTCTGTGCAACAACACCTAGCTAAGAAGCTTTTATTTAGTTATAAAATGATTTACGTACTTTTCCAATTGCCACATTCCAAATACTCGGCAGACTACTTCCCACCTTCTCTCTTTACTCCCCTACGCCCTCTGTCACCCTTCCTTTTCTCAAATATTTGGGCACTTTATTCCGCTCGGTTTCTACTGTATTCCCTTTACCTCCCCTTATCCCTCTCTCTCCCTCCCTCACCCTCTCTCTCTCTCTCTCCTTCCAACCTTTTCTAGTCCTTGTTCCACCTCCACATTCTGTGCTCAAAAATAGTTTGTAGTCAAAGTTGTGACCAGTTGAGCCATTGTGGTTGGTCTCTGAACAATTTAACCCAACACATGTCTACCTTCCCACTAGATATACCAACGTCTAGTAATTATTAGCTCGGACAAACCACGACAGCGAGTAAATGCACATTGCCCCCGGGAAGTGTGCATCACTATTGAGATGGTTACCAGTGATGATCCATTTTGCATGCTTGTCACTGCCGTGAAGTTCCAACTCATGAGCGAGCTAGTCGCCACAAGCAGCTACTTACTTTTGGCAAGTCACCATTGACCAGCGCCTCGCTCGCCATTGAAGTGCAAACTGCGTTCATCACTATTGAGCCTTCCAATGTCCGTGTAGTAGCCTATTCCATGGGCAAACTAATTGTAGCAGCCTATCTCCATCCTTGATTAACCAAGACAATTTCGATGCTCATTCCCACGCGCACCCTTGCATGCGATCGTCACTCGGGTTGCATTTCTTATGTGTTGGCTGACATACTCCTCCTGCTTAGTTAGTCTTTAATATCAGAGCATCTTACCTCACCTATGGTTGTCATGTTGACTACCCATATGCATTTTCGGTCTAATGACTACTGTAAATATTAGTTATGGCATCATGTGCTAATATTTTAGGTGAGTCATTAAACTTGAGGTGGGTTTCTAGGTTAAATTGAAATAGAACTGTTCTCTATATTTCTGAATTTTGAGAATTGCTCTCTAAGAAATGTCAGATTTTTCCATTGGATATCCTACTAGCATAATGGATGAACGAGTATGCACATGAAAAAAGTTGAAGGTGCCCCTAGCATTATCCGGACGGACCGCAAGTCGAATGGTGACCCGGTCGGATGAAGTCCACCTCACCCCGCGATACCTCTGTTTGATTAGTGTAGACGACATCTAGAAGGAGATACACCCTCAATTCGTCCTTGGCGCTTTCCCTGGGAAGGACTACCACTTGGATGCCTAACTGCAGTTTTGACGATGGTATAAAGGCCCTACACATGGCTACGCCAAACGGGCCAAGTCAGTGAGAGATCGCACTACACCGGTAGGGCCACCACGAGTATAGTATGCCTCTAATTCGCTATCTATACATAGCCTATTCCCTATCCCTTATAGATTTTTTCATGTTCATTGATAGGAGGAAAAAGGGTTTCCCCCGCTTTATATTATAAAGCAACGGGTAAATCACAAGTCATACAAGCCAAAACAAAAGAAAAAAAGAGAGAAACGACAAATATACATGACACCGAAGGAGCCACTAACATGCCCGGAATACACCAAGCGCAAGCTTGAGCATCGAGTCCCTCGGTGAACAAGAACCGGTAGACGAGGCCACTGAGATGACGTAGTGGCCTGCTGTCGAAGGATTTCCACGCTCCGTCGACTCCCCAGAAGCCAGCCATTGTCAGTCTGCCATCAACCCTGCCTCCGAACAAGGACCCCTACCCTCTAGTCCTGGATCGGAGGACGCTGCGCTATCGACCAGCAGGGTCGCTCATCCCCGAGCTCTCACGGCCAGGACTACCTGGTGGCCGGGCAGAGGACGACAAGCACGACCACAGCACCACACAGCGGCACAACCTAACAACACTAGTACAAAACAGGGCTTTCGTCACAGGGCAATATTCACATTAGTCCCGGTTCAGTCACGAACCGGGACTAATGTGAGCATTAGTCCCGGTTCGTGCGGCTAAGGCATTAGTCCCGGTTCACCTGGGCCCTTTAGTCCCGGTTGGTGCCACGAACCGGAACTAAAGGGTGCGATGCCCATTAGTACCGGTTGGTGGCACCAACCGGTACTAATGGGCTTTGAGGCATTAGTACCGGTTCATGGCACGAACCGGTACTAAAGGTCCCATTTTCAAACTCTACCCACCCCCCTTGGACCGCCTTTTCAGTTTTAGAAAAAACAAAAGAAAATGATGGAAATGTCAAAAAAATAAAATAAAATAAGTTTCCCATGTGATATGTGGTCTAGTTGTTGGGAAAATTTACAAATATGAATTTCGACTTTATTTGCAAAATCTCTCTGGAATTTGTAAAATGGGCATAACTTTTGCATACGAACTCGGATTAAAAAGTTTTTTATATGAAAAATAATCTACTCGGAAAGTTACATCCGATTTTAACGGGGGAACCCCGTTAAACATTTTCAAAATCCTCAAAAACCTAACAGAAAAAAGGTTACGAGGCTTTTAAGATCTGGAGAGGCAAAAAAATTGAAAAAATTTCAAACTGTGGTCAAACTGTGGTCAAACAATGGTCAAACTAATTATTCTAGAATATTAGTGTTACTAAATAATTATTTCAGTTTTTTTGAATTTTGGTCAAATCTGGTCAAACTATGGTCAAATATGGTCAAACAATGGTCAAACTAATTATTCCAGAAATATTAGTGTTACTAAATAATTAATGTTTTTTAAAACAATAGTTTCAAACTCAAACAGTGAAATGTGTCACTTCATGCTCAAGCTAAATTCCTGAGGGTTAATAGGATTGACATCTTACTATTGTCAGGAAAACAACAAGTGCAGACTTGGAAACGAGGGAGAATAGAACCCGGAAGTTAAGCGTGCTCAGGCTGGAGTAGTGAGAGGATGGATGACCGTCCGGGAAGTTAGATGATTTGGAATGATGAGGGGTGATGAGAGATTAGAGGATAAATTGAGCAGTGATGAGGGGTGGTGATTAGAGATTAGAGGTTAGAGGTTAAAATAATTCAGAAATTTGAAAATCAAAAAAAAATTCAAAAAAAATTCGCAATTTTTTTTTCCAAAATAAAATCATAAAATTTCCTTTAGTCCCGGTTGGTGTTACCAACCGGGACTAAAGGTGGAGCTCCACGTGGCCGCGGCCTTTAGTCCCGGTTCGTGTAAGAACCGGGACTAAAGGGGGGAGGCATTAGTAACGACCCTTTAGTCCCGGTTCAAAAACCGGGACTAAAGGCCCTTACCAACCGGGACAAAAGCCCTCATTTCTACTAGTGCAACGCAACCACCGTACGCAGGCATCAACGTCAACCACAAGTAGCCAAGCCACAACACCACTTAAGATAACCGGCAGACCACACCCCGCGCTGGAGCTTCGACCACCACTCCACCGTCCCAAAGATGGTGTCTTCAAGAAGAAAATGACGCGACGCGCCGTCACCACCCAATCCGGAGATTTGGGCTTTCACCGGGATGGGAAGAGAGGGCGAGGGCAAGATCACGATGCCGCATTCAAGAAGGTGAATGACGCCGGAGCGCCGCCGACATCGTGGCCACAACAATCGGCCAAGGGTTTCCCCCAATCCATCCTTACCGGACGCTTAGCCCCACCAGTCGCCACAACCAGCCACCAAAGGACGTCGACGGCGCCCACCGACGAGCCACGAAGAAGATCTAGGGAAAGCTGCCGTCCTCAAATCCGCTCCATGGACGGACAGGGACGCTCCTGGAGCCACCCCAGACCCGCTGCCAGGCCGCCACCCACGCGGCCAGACGCGACGCCCCTCCGCATCCCCCATAGCCACCTTCCGAAGGGGGGTTGACGAGCTTCACAACTGTGGCCGCCGCCACAGCTCTAGATGCAACGCGTCCAGGGCACCACAGAGCCGATCCCGCCGCCACCAGGCACTAGCCACGACATCGTGGCGCGACGCCGCGCCCTCTGCTAGCGCCGCGCAGCCGCCCGACCAAACCGAGCTGCATCGGCCACCATTGAGAGGGAGAAGAGAGGCCCCGCCGCCACTGAGCCGCATCGGCCAGCAGCGCGAGCCGGCGACGGCGAGGTGAGAAGGAGGGAGGAGGAGGGGCCCTAAGGCCGGCTGCAAGGGTTTCCCCACCGCGACGCTCGCGGGAGCGACAGGGAGGGGAGGAGGGGCATATTCATTGATAAAGATTATGATATCATTTTAATGTTTGTATCGAAGGAGGGACCAAGCTTCTAGTTTTTCCTTGGCCCCCTAAAGTCACAACTGGCCCTAAGAAGGTCATATGCGTTGTTTGTGTTATGTCTTTTATATTGTGTAGCCTTCTCAACAGGGCTTTTGCATCTTTGATACACATTCTTATTGTATATATGATGCATTTTTGTGCTATATATGATGCTATTGCTTGAGGTTATATAAAAAGCTATTTCTTTATTGTGTTTTTCTTATCACATGCCTCCACCGGTAATATTTATTTTCTCAAAGAACAATAATTTTTTGTCCTCTATCTGCGGTAATGAGTTGGATGAGAGTTTTCTAGGTAGTGAAGAGATCGATTTATGTCATGAATATTAGAGGAGATGACACTTAATATCTCCTCACATATATAATAGACCTTACTACCTACGTAATGTAAGAGATTAACTCTAAACTTCAACCTTGATTTACATTGGATCTTTTCTTACTGGTGCCAGGCCCTGCTAAACTCTACACATATCTAAGAAAGATAATTATTTTATGTGGAACAGATTAGATCATGTTTACGTACATCGTTGGACAACTTGGTTATTAATTACTTGAGAAATAAACGATTTGAGACACTATTTCCAAATTGTCTGTTTCTGCAGCTCATAAAGTGTTCACTTTTTATTTCGAACAAAGGACAGTAACAGAGTCCATTCTTTTACAGTAACTAAATCTTAATTAGTCTCATATATACAACTGAAAAAAGAATATCGCCACACAAATCTCTAAGACCTCTGATTCCCCAGATCACTTAAAAAGATTTAACATCCATCCACTAAACAATACTACACGCGCCCTAATGAATTAGACGGAAGGAAAGAAGTAAGAACATCACTCCATCCTTATGGAAAGGCTCATGGCTAAAAGTCATCCAGATAACCACCTGCTTGAATTACGCTTTGGAAATATCACCCGACACAGTACATCGATTGATCACAATTTGCGCCTAGTACAGAATTACAAGGAGATGCACTCAAATAATCTCGCCCTTAAGATGATGGAACAAACAGAAAATACAAACAACCAAACATAATGAGAACTTATTGTTTGAGGCGACAAAACGAAAGCCCTAATCTAGAGCTTCAGGGTTAGATCAATCCCGTTGGGTGTCTCCTCCCGATTGACCATACTCATGCTTTCCTTGCGTCCACGAAGTCTCCCTACTCCATTCCCGCCGTATCCATTGCGCATCCCCGCAGATGACGGTTGAGTGGGAGCTAGACCTCCAGGGCCGGTCCCGGTTTGCCATGGGAAGGAAAGCGGGACGGATGGGTCGTAGTGGATGTGCCATGCGTCGAAGGGCCGCGCGTGGAGGCAAGCGCTGCGCAGGGCGCTGGCGACTGAGTACCAAGCAGGACGATGGCTCATGTGCGCCTTCCGGCTGTTGCGCCGCGCGCGTTGGATCGTGCTATGCGCCTTCTGGTGGCCGCCCAGCGCCCGGGCTGTTCCGAAGGAGCGGGGGCAAAACTTGCAGTTGAACATGGACGGGAGGGACACCTCCTGCACCCTCTTGGAAGCCGATGACGGCGTGTGAGGCGATGCCGTCGGGGCCTTGTGCCCTAGCTTGTCCTTGTCGACACGGATGGCCAGCGACAAGGACAGGTCGACCGGGAAGGTGGACGAGGTAGAACCGCAGGACTCCATATTTGCAGAGTGAAATCGAGAGACGAGTTGCCTCGATGGGATCTGGATGATTTATAGATCTGTACGAATGTTCTCTGGTGCACTTGCTTGTAGTCTATATATCGTGGCGTTTTAATGTATTTCCAAGTAGTAGTAGACAACTGGAAATGCAGGCGAATCTCGGTTTTGTTTGTTGCAGGAGTGAACACGTTGTGTTTCTTTGATTTGCTGGCTTATACACATCGTGCCATTCGTTTCTTGCCATTTTCCGTGTACGCGTCGATGCATGTTTGCTAATTTCCTTATTTGTATCAATATATAATACTGTATCTTGTCTATGCATGTTACCGTGTGAACAGCTCATGCTTGGTATGGGATTGGAGCAGTGCCTTATCGGAAAGTTTTATCGAAAAATATGCCCAAAAATTTACATACGGTGATTTTGGGACGACGTACGTAGTCATTATACGGACATCCTTGCTAGTCATGCTTATCTATCCATGTCTAGATAGATCGTCTAGAATCAATAATGCATGGTTCCACAAGGGACGAGACTTGCCTGCTCCCTTTCATGCTCCCATCCGTGCTTCCGCATACGTGGCTTGATTTCATTGGAAGAAAATAAGGCCCGGCCCCACCCCCTGAAAATCAGGGGGGGAGATGATTAGATTAGAAAAAAAAAAGGAAAAAGAACAGCCGTAGGATGAAGTGGGAGCACGGATGGGAGCATGGAGAGGGAGCAGGCAAGCCGGATCCTTCCACAAGTGACAACATCTGATAAAAGGTGGCACCTTAAACTTTTGTGCCATATATTTGTTTCATTATTTTCTTTTAAAAGTATTTGCTCCCTCTGTTCCGTATTACTTTACATAGTAATTTTGAATTAACTCAAACTTTGTGAAATTACCAAGCTTATGAAAAAAAATTGGACCGTAATATGTGGCGTTCGATCGCCAGGCAGCTGCCCCATCAAACGAATCATTCGTCGGGGTAGGCACCAAAATGCTGTCAGTTATAGATTAGCTTCTTTTGGTCGTGTATGTGACGCTCCCGATTCAATCGTACACTAATCATACACGCAAATGTGTACGATCAAGATCAGGCACTCACGGGAAGATATCACAACACAACTCTAAAAGTAAAATAAGTCATACAGGCATCATAATACAAGCCAGGGGCCTCGAGGGCTCGAATACAAGTGCTCGATCATAGATGAGTCAGCGGAAGCAACAATATCAGAGTACGGACATAAGTTAAACAAGTTTGCCTTAAGAAGGCTAGCACAAACTGGGATACAGATCGAAAGAGGCGCATGCCTCCTGCCTGGGATCCTCCTAAACTACTCCTGAACGTCGTCAGCGGCCTGAACGTTGTAGTAGGCACTCTCGGTGTAGTAGGAGTCGCCGTCGACGGTGGCGTCTGGCTCCTGGGCTCCAGCATCTGGTTGCGACAACCGAGAGGAAAGGAAAGGGGGAAAAGCAACCGTGAGTACTCATCCAAAGTACTCGCAAGCAAGGATCTACACTACATATGCATGGGTATCTGTGTAAATGGGCAATATCGGTGGACTGAACTGCAGAATGCCAGAATAAGAGGGGGATAGCTAGTAATGTCGAAGACTACGCTTCTGGTAGCCTCCATCTTGCAGCATGTAGAAGAGAGTAGATGGTAAGTTCACCAAGTATCATCGCATAGCATAATCCTACCCGGCGATCCCCTCCTCGTCGCCCTGTGAGAGAGTGATCACCGTGTTGTATCTGGCACTTGAAATGGTGTTTTTTATTAAGTATCCGGTTCTAGTTGTCATAAGGTCAAGATACAACTTCGGAGCACCTGTTACCGTGGACACGACTATTCGAATAGATCAACTTCCCTGCAGGGGTGCACCACATTACTCAACACACGCTCGATCCCTCTGGCCGGGCACACTTTACTGGGCCATGTCCGGCCTCGGGAGATCAACACGTCGCAGCCCCACCTAGGCACAACAGAGAGGTCAGCACACCGGTCTAAATCCTATGGGCGCAGGGGTCTGGGCCCATCGCCCATTGCACACCTGTGCGTTGCGAACGCGGCCGGTGAGCAGACCTCGCAACCTCCACTACAAAGGAAGTTGCGTTACGCGGTCCAACCCGGCGCGCCGCTCAGTCCCTGAGTCAAGAAGGCTTCGGCTGATACCACGACGTCGAGTGCCCATAACTGTTCCCGCGTAGTTGGTTAGTGCGTATAGGCCAGTGGCCAGACTCATATCAAATACCAAGATCTCATTAAGCGTGTTATTTTGAAGTAACCGCGGACGCCGACCAGGGCCAGACCCACCTCTCTCCTAGGTGGTCTCAACCTGCCCTGTCGCTCCGCCATAAAGTAACAGTCGGGGGCCGTCGGGAACCCAGGCCCACCTCTACCGGGATGGAGCCACCTGCCCCTTCAACCCCCATCTCCGAACAGTATCATAAGTAATGCAACAGTATAAAGTATATATCATATGACCGTGATCACCTCCCCGAAGTGATCACGGCTCAGTAGTATAGCTTGGCAGACGGACAAGAGTGTAGGGCCATTGATGGAACACTAGCATCCTATCCTAGCATTAGGATAGCAGGTAAGGGTAACAACTACAGCAACAATGACAGGCTATGCAGCAGAATAGGATTAACCGGAAGCAGTAACATGCTACGCTACTCTAATGCAAGCAGTATAGAGAAGGAATAGGCGATATCTGGTGATCAAGGGGGGGCTTTCCTGGAAGCTTTGTTGTACAGGAAGAAGGGTCGTCGGTGACGTAGTCGTACTCGGTGGCATCAACGCCGGTCTCGGGGTCTGCCGGGGAAGAAGAGGGGGGAAGAAACAGTAAATACGGAGCAAACAAAGCATCACAAAACATAACGAGGCAATTCGCGATGCTAGGTATGCCCTAACGCGGTAGGAGGCGATACCGGTGAAGGGGGAAAACATCCGGGAAAGTATTCCCGTTGTTTCGCGTTTTCGGACAGATGAACCAGAGAGGGAAAGTTGCGAGTTTGCTATGCTAAGGATGTGTGGCGGACGAACGGGTTGTGTATTCGGATTCATCTCGTCGTTTTGAGCAACTTTCATGTAGAAAACATTTACATCTGAGATACCGGTTATTTTATATTAATGTTTTAAGATTTAAAACATTTTAGGATTTATTTAATTATTTTAAATCAATATTATCCAGAATAGTGTATGCTGACGTCAGCAGTCAACTGAACGTTGACTGGGTCAAACTAACGTGTGGGTCCTGCATGTCATTGACTGTTTAGTTAATTAACAATAGTTAATTAGGTTAACCTGCTAATTAGATTAATTAATCATAATTAATTAAGTTAGTTAATTAAGTTAATTAATGTTGTTAATTAATTAATTGATTAATTATTATTACTATTTTCATTCTTTTTTTAAACATTCTGCGGGGTGGGGCCCCTTGTCATAGGCCCCTAGCCTAACGGGCGCAGCCAGAACGGGCGATGCGGGCGTAGCCGCCGCCCGCCCAGTAGCGGTGTGAGGCCGGAGCGGGGGCCGAGCACGCGCGGCCGATGCAGCCGGTCGGCGCGGGCGCGACCGGGGCCGTGGTCCGGACCGCGGAGGATGTGGGCGGCGGGCGACGAAGTGCAACGGGCGCCGGGGCGTCGGCCCGGCCTGTGTGGGCGAGGCGCCCGGGCGGTGGCCGCTGCGACTGGCGACAGGCAGGGCTGGCGGGGGCGGTCGGGCGCGGACGGCGCCGGCGGAGGCGTCGAGCAGCAGTGGGAGGGAGGTCAGGGGCGACGACGACCGCGACGGCCGGAGCAGGTCTAGCGGCGGGGTAAGGAGGGCGCGGGCGCGGTGGGTCACAGATGCAGCAACAGCAGTAGCAACAGGCGGCGGGCATAGCGGGGATCGGCCACCGCGCGGGACGTGCGAGGCCGGGCCATAGCGGCGGGCGCGCTGGCAGCAGGCGGAGTGCGAGCGGGCGAGCGGCAGAGGCTGGCGACAGCAGCGGGGAGGGCGAGCGATGGCAGGGCTCGCCAGCAGGGGCGCGAGTGGCGGGCGATTTTGCCGGGGCACGTGGCCGATGTGGTGAGCGCAGTGATCGCGCGCGCGGGGGCGGGGGGGGTGAAGAAGCGGGGCCGCGACGCGCGAGGGCAGAGGGAAGAGGGAGGGAGGTGCGGTCCTCACGGCGGGTTTGTAGGGTTCGAGGCAATGGTGCGTGAGGAGGACGACGGAGACGACCGACGGGGAGGCAGTCCGCCGGGGAGGGGCTCCGGCGACGTGGCCTCTGGCGAGGTCCAGGCGGTGTGGGGCGGCAGGAATCGGCGACGGGGTCGGGGCGTCGTGCCCCGATCCAGATCCAGCGGGGGGAGGGAGGTGAGAGGAGTGGGGAACGTGGGGTAGGGTTTTGGGGGTGTGGGGGTTAAGTGGAATGGGGTGGGTGGCCGGCTTGGCCGGCCTGGTGGGCCGAAGCCCAGTGGGGGGTCCCCTTTTCTCTCTTTCGTTACTTTCTTCTTCTCCTTTTCTATTTTTGTTTATTATTCTTTTACTGTCTTTATTTTATTTCGCAATTTATTTATTTTTGTAAAATATATTACTAACACCCAAATTTGCATTACTAAGAATACCTCTGCCACAATAACTTTGACACCTAAAAAACAGTTTCATAATTATTTATTATTTAAACGTATTTAAATAATAGTTATTGGTATTGTTTTATTATCATTTGAATAATTAATTTTTTTATTAATGTGTGGTTTCTCCACCATAATTACCTATGCATTATTTGGCTCACTCCGAACATTTTAGTTTTAATATTTGAAAATTTTAATTGTTCGCTTGATTTAGAGTTTGAATTTGAATCGGTTTCGAATTAATACGAGATTAGCAATAGTAATCGAGGTCACGTGGCATCACTAGTAGAGGGTTACTGGAGCTTAACTACCCGGGCGTCACAGTGTAGAAGCTCGGACAACAGTTTGGCTTCGTTCTGGCCCTGCTAATGTACCTCAACTTTGCTCGGAGGATCTACCTCCACCTTGAGTAATGAAAACCATTTTAGCCCCGCAAAAAAAAAGAATCGTTTGTCAGGGGAGTAGCTCCCGGTGACCGGTTTCGCCCGCTCTTCGCCAGCATGAAGGCCCAGCGAGACCCCTCCAGACCCAAAAGACCCAGTTAAAAGTGTTTCTTTGTTTAAAGTAGCCATCTTATAACTATAAAAAAAGGTTGAGTGATATTTTTTTCCGTCCATGCTAAACTTAAAAACTGCCATCCTCTAGATGGAAAATGCTATCCTCTAAATAAAAAAACCGCAATCCTCATAAAAAAGGCCCATGAATAAAAAAATACAAACAAATTTGAAAAATGCCATGCTCTTATTTCTTTTTTAAAGTGACGTGCTGCGCTGCGAAGCTGCCATCCTCTAGATAAAAGTATTTTATCTGGAAAAACCAAAAATCCTACCATGTAATCGAAAAACAAAAAAAATATTCCCACAAAAAAAAATCTTCTCAACATTAAAAGTTGCAATCCCTCTTTATAACAAAATATGATTTCAACGATAATAAAATTGTCATGTTCTCAATAATAAAACTGCCACCTAATAATAAATTGAACCGGTGTTTGGATAGCACCCTCAGCCGGCGCTCCGCCTCACCTGGCTCCCGCAAGATCTCTAGGGACCCCGTCTTATTTGCCTCCACGACCCGTAGGTCCTCACGCAGGTCGTGGGGTCCGTTTCCTTCAATAGATGAGCCGTCAGGGGTCGCAACACACGATCTTGCGGCCCTCACCGGCGGAGGAACTGCCGATGACTCCATGGAGATCTTCCGCGAGCCCCTCAAGGTAGAGGTCAGACGGGCGCTGGCCGCGGCCCCACCAAAACTGTGGGCCATCACTTGTGTATGATCGGCAAGATGCATGCCGCTTCATAAGGGCGGGGCCGTGGCGGAATCGAAATGAAATCCTTTTATGTCTAAAATAGAGAAAAATGGGAAAAACCAGGGTCGTGTAGAAGGTAGGACAACAATTTGGCTTCGTTATGGCCCGGCTAATGTACCTCAACTTTGTTTGGAGGATCTACCTCCACCTTGAGTAATGAAATCCCTTTTAACCCCGCGAAAAAAGAAGAATCGGTCGTCGGGGGAGCAGCTCCTAGTGACCGGTTTCGCTCACTCTTCGCCAGCACGTAGGCCCAGCGGGACCCCTCCAGACCCAAAAGGCCCAGTTAAAAGTGCTTTTTTTGTAAAGTAGCCACCATATAACTATAGAAAAAGGTTGAGTGATATTTGTTTTCCGGCCATGCTGAACTTAAAAACTGCCATCCTCTAGATGGAAAATGCTACCCTCAAGATAAAAAAACCGCAATCCTCGATAAAAAATGCTATGAATAAAAAATACAATATTTTTTATAAAAATGCCATGATCGTATTTTTTAAAGTGACGTGCTGCGCTTCGAAACTGCCATCCTATAGATAAAAATATTTTATCTGGATAAACCAAAAAACTACCATGTTAATAAAAACAAAAAATATCTTCTCAACATTATAAGTTGCAATCCTCTTTCAATAAAATACGATGTGAACGATAATAAAATTGTCATGCTCTCAATAATAAAACTGCCACCTAATAATAAATTGACCCGATATCTGGATGGCATCCTCAGCCGGGGCTCCGCCTGACCTGGCTCCAGCAAGATCTTCGGGGACCCCGTCTTTATTTGCCTCCATGACCCATAGGTCCTCACAAGGGTTGTGGGGTCCGTTTCCTTCAATAGATGAGCCCTCAAGGGTTGCAAGACACGATCTTGCGTCCCTCGCCGGCGAAGGAACTGTCGATGACTCCATGGAGCTCTTCCGCGAGCCCCTCAAGGTGGAGATTAGCCGGGCACTGGCCGCTGCCCTACCAAAATTATGGGCCATCACGAGTGTATGATCGGCAAGATGTCGGCCGCTTCATAGAGGCGGGGCTGTGGCGGAATTGAAATCAAATCCTTTTATGTCTAAATAATAAAAAAGTGTTAGAAAGGACAAGGTGGGAGGCATCCAATGATGAAGAAATATATAGCAAGCCACAGTAAATTACCCCAGGGCGGGGGCTAGCCTGACAGTACGGCTCCATGGTAACTTCCATAAGAATATCCCCGAGAGGTAGGCCGGTTACATTGTGCATACGGAGCTCTATTTCATTCTCTGAGTGCTACCGATTGAGGAGGCGAATGGGATCGCTTTGGACTCTATACTTGAACATGGGGAATTTGCTCCATCCCACGGGCTAGACGTTGCTCTCCCTCCAGGTCTTCATAATCTGGATGCCCAAAGGCCCTTGTCTTGAAACTGAAGAACTGCCTCAACCAAGGTAGCAGTCTCCTAGGAGATCTCCATCCCTGAGCCCCACTACGGCTTCTGCCAACAGGGCGAATCGGTGAATTTTGGCATTCCGACCTAACAGTAACCAGCCACCACGTTCGGAGCATAGAACCAGCCCCATACCCATGCCATTGTCTCTGGGCAGGTCTCCAGCTCGAAGTATCTGGAGCCCGGGTATCGTAGCGCGTGTGTAGAACACACGCGTGACACCATAGACTAATGATGTCCTTTTTGCTAGTTCGGGGTTGGTGCATGAAGGCACGGACCAACACTACTGAAACATGCACAATGGACACGACGATTTACCCAAGTTCAGGCCGCATGGTGCGTAATACCCTACTCCTGCTTTTTTGTGCGTTTTAATGGGTGGATCAGAGCTACAAGTCCTACAAGAGTCCAACCTTTTTCTACTTTCGCCCGGTCCTCCTTTATCTATTCTTAGCATGATTTTGGGGAATCCCCTTGAAAAAGTGTTTCCATTCGTAGTTTGGGGTTTCCTAGTCCCAGGTTTATTCGTAACCGGGTCAAGGGGTACCTCAATAGTGTAGTTGCTAAGTAAATGCCATGATCCGACATGGTAGGTGGGTTTATTAAATGCGCGGTGACGTGTCATCACCTTGTTCTCTCCAGGAACGAAAGCCAGTCCCATCACCACCGGTTGTGATGATGCTCCAGCTTGGAAGTGCCATGTACTATCGCAGGTGTCGCCCGTTGGGTGAGTAGGGTGGTGACTCACCACCCAACCCGCAAGGCCATAACATGGTGGACTCGTCCTGACGAGGTAGATACAGCCCGACACGTATGAGGCGGGGGAGTTGCTGTGCCTTGACGAGTAAGGAAACGAGGCTGTTGTCGGAGGTTTCATTCCCGGGTCTTGGGTCTTTGTTGGCTTTGGCCAAGGAGGGATCTACCAGTGGCCCAGGTGTAGTTCACTCTGTGGACCAAGCGTTCACGGTACTGACAGTATCCCATGGGCATGGCTAGATGAGTGTCTCTCATCTTTATCAGGGTGAGTCCCTATGCAAACGCGTGGGCCACAAATGCCAATCATTTCTCCCGTCAGGTCCGACCAATCAGCAGTAGGTGTTTTCTCAGCACAAACGAGGAGCCCACCCCTATGTCCTATGTGTTAGATGCCTGGCAAAGGGCTAGGCTCAACCCATGCATCGCCCACTGACTGATCAATCACTTCTGTACTTGATGATCCTGACACGTGGCGTGAGAATATTGTTAGGAGCAGAAATCAAATCTTTTGACTCCTGCCGCCACTATTTTGAACATGTGACGTCCCTTGTGTTACCAATCCGTATTTAATTCACCTCTGGGTTCATACTAGCGCGGGAGCAATTACGCTCTCGTTCAATTAAACCCCACTCTAAGACTCGACGCATCTCACACGCGTTCGACTTCTCATCAGGGAGCCCAACCACTCGTTGCGTGTGTTGATTGCTTGGCATCGATTGGAGAGGGCGCCTCACCTCCATTCCCATAGTAAAAAAGGATGGGGATCAAGGACGGCCCCTCGACGCTCTTCTTCCTCCTCCATCTTCACCGTCTGGCAGCCGCACAAGCCCCCGATTCCTCTAAGCCCGTGAGCCCTTCCCTGCATTGTCTTCACCGTAGCCCTTCCTCCTTCATCGCCATGTCGCACGGGGTCAACCGCTACGAATAGGAGTACATGTGCGCCAACCTCGCCGGTAAGGATGCTAAGATCGGCGAACTCCGCGGCGTCCTCAGTAGCACTGCTCTCCGCCTAGAGAGCGAAACCACGAAGCTCAGTGGCCGGGTGGAAATGGACCGGATCCCCATCATGAAGCGGGGTGGATCTTCACCAAACTCGACGCTGAGCACTATAGGAGCATGGCGTCGCTGCTACACATGTACCTCTGCCGATTTTCTGCGCAGCAACACCCAGCTAAGAAGTTTTTATTTAGTTATAAAATGATTTACGTACTTTTCCAAGTGTCACAGTCCAAATACTCGGCAGACTACTTCCCACCTTCTCTCTTTACCACCCTCAGCCCTCTGTTACCCATCCTTTTCTCAAATATTTGGGCACTTTATTCCGCTCGGTTTCTACTGTATTCCCTTTACCTCCCCTTATCCCTCTCTCTCTCCTTCCCTCACCCTCTCTCTCTCTCTCTCTCTCCCTCTCTCCTTCCAACCTTTTTTAGTCCTGGTTCCACCTCCACATTCTGAGCTCGAAAATAGTTTGTAGTCAAAGTTGTGATCACTTCAGCCATTGTGGTTGGTCTCTGAACAATTTCAGCCAAAACATGTCTACCTTCCCACAAGACATACCAGTGTCTAGTAATTATTAGCTCGGACAAACCACGACAGCGACTAAAGGCACATTGCCCCCGGGAAGTGTGCACCACTATTGAGATGGTTACCAGTGATGATCCATTTTGCATGCTTGTCACTGCCGTGAATTTCGAACTCATGAGCAAGCCAGTCGCCACTAGCAGCTACTTACTTGTGGCAAGTCACCATTGACAAGCGCCTAGCTCGCCATTGAAGTGCAAACTACGATCATCACTATTGAGCCTTCCAATGTCCATGTAGTAGCATATTCCATGGGCAAACTAATTGTAGCAGCCTATGTCCATCCTTAATTAACCAAGACAATTTCAATGCACATTCCCACACGCGGCCTTGCATGCGATCGTCACTCGGGTTGATTTCTTATATGTTGGCTGACATGCTCCTCCTGCTTAGTTAGTCTTTAAAATTGGAGCATCTTACCTCACCTATCGTTGTCATGTTGACTACCCATATGCATTTTCAATCTAATGACTACTGTAAATATTAGTTATGGCATCATGTGCTAATATTTTAGGTGAGTCATTAAACCTGAGGTGGGTTTCTAGGTTAAATTGAAATAGAACCGTTCTCTAGATTTCTGAATTTTGAGCATTGCTCTCTAAGAGAGGTCAGATTTTTTAATTGGATATCCCACTAGCATAATGGATGAAGGAGTATGCACATGAAAAAAAATTGGAGGTGCCCCTAGCATTATCCGGACGAACCGCAAGTCGAATGGTGACCCGGTCACAGGAAGACATCCACCTCACCCCGTGATACCTATGGTTGATTAGTGTAGATGATATCTAGAAGGACATACACCCTCAACTCCTCCTTGGTGCTTTCCCTCGGAAGGACTACCACTTGGATGCCTAACTGCAATTTTGACGATGGTATAATGGCCCTACACATGGCTCTGCCAAACGGGCCAAGTCACTGAGAGATCGCACTACACCCGCAGGGCCACACGAGTATAGTATGCCTCTAATTCGCTATCTATACATAGCCTATGCCCTATACACTATAGATTTTTTCATGTTCATTTATAGGAGGAAAAAGGGTTTCCCCCGCTTTATATTGTAAAGAAACGGCCACATCACAAGTCATACAAGCCAAAACAAAAGAGAAAGAGAGAAACGACAAATATACATGACACCGAAGGAGCCACTAACAAGCCCGGAATACACCAAGCGCGAGCTTGAGCATCGAGGCCCTCGGCAAACAAGAACCGGTTCACGAGGCAACTAAGCTGACGTAGTGGCCTGCTGTCGGAGGATTTCCACGCTCCATCGACTCCCCAGAAGCCAACCATAGTCAGTCCGCCATCCACCCCTGCCTCCAAAGAAGGACCCCTACCCTCTAGTCCTGGATCGGAGGACACTGCGCTATCGACCAGCAGGGTCGCTCATCCCCGAGCTCTCACGGCCAGCACTAACTGCTGGTCGGGGAGAGGACGACAAGCACGACCACCTCACCAAACAGCGGCACAACCTAACATTGCAACCACCGCACGCAGGCATCAACGTCAACCGCAAGTAGCCAAGCCATAGCACCACTAAAGATAACTGGCAGACCACACCCCGCGCCGGAGCTTCGACCACCATTCCGCCGTCCCAAAGATGGTGTCTTCAAGAAGAAAATGACGCCGGCGTGCCGTCACCTGTTAGAAATATGCCCTAGAGGCAATGATAAAATGGTTATTATTGTATTTCCTTGTTCATGATAATTGTCTGTTGTTCATGCTATAATTGTATTAACTGGAAACCGTAATACATGTGTGAATACATAGACCACAACATGTCCCTAGTGAGCCTCTAGTTGACTAGCTCGTTGATCAATAGATAGTCATGGTTTCCTGACTATGGACATTGGATGTCATTGATAACGGGATCACATCATTAGGAGAATGATGTGATGGACAAGACCCAATCCTAAGCATAGCACAAGATCGTGTAGTTCGTTTGCTAGAGCTTTTCCAAACGTCAAGTATCATTTCCTTAGACCATGAGATTGTGCAACTCCCGGATACCATAGGAGTGCTTTGGGTGTGCCAAATGTCACAACGTAACTGGGTGGCTATAAAGGTGCACTACGGGTATCTCCGAAAGTGTCTGTTAGGTTGGCACGAATCGAGACTGGGATTTGTCACTCCGTATGACGGAGAGGTATCTCTGGGCCCACTCTGTAATGCATCATCATAATGAGCTCAATGTGACCAAGTGTTTGGTCACGGGATCATGCATTACGGTACGAGTAAAGTGACTTGCCGGTAACGAGATTGAACAAGGTATTGGGATACCGACGATCGAATCTCGGGCAAGTAACGTACCGATTGACAAAGGGAATTGTATATGGGATTGATTGAATCCTCGACATCGTGGTTCATCCGATGAGATCATCGTGGAACATGTGGGAGCCAACATGGGTATCCAGATCCCGTTGTTGGTTATTGACCGGAGAGTCGTCTCGGTCATGTCTGCATGTCTCCCGAACCCGTAGGGTCTACATACTTAAGGTTCGGTGACGCTAGAGTTGTAGAGATATTAGTATGCGGTTAACCGAAAAATTTTCGGAGTCCCGGATGAGATCCCCGACGTCACGAGGAGTTCCGGAATGGTCCGGAGGTAAAGATTTATATATGGGAAGTCCTATTTTGGCCACCGGAAAATGTTCGGGATTTTTCGGTATTGTACCGGGAAGGTTCTAGAAGGTTCCGAAGTGGGGCCCACCTGCATGGGGGGACCCACATGAACGTGGGTAGTGGGGGCAAGGCCCCACACCCCTGGTCAAGGCGCAATAAGATCCCACCTTAGAAGGAATAAGATCATATCCCGAAGGGATAAGATCAAGATCCCTAAAAAAGGGGGATAACAATCGGTGGGGAAGGGAAAGGATGGGATTTCTTTCCCCCACCTTTGCCAACGCCCCAATGGACTTGGAGGGCAAGAAACCAGCCCCCTCCACCCCTATATATAGTGGGGAGGCGCATGGGAGCAGCACCCCAAGCCTTGGCGCCTCCCTCCCTCCCGTGACACCTCTTCCTCCCCGCTTGCGCTTGGCGAAGCCCTACCGGGATCCCGCTACTTCCACCACCACACCGTCGTGCTGCTGGATCTCCATCAACTTCTCCTCCCCCCTTGCTGGATCAAGAAGGAGGAGACGTCCCCGCTCCGTACGTGTGTTGAACGCGGAGGTGCCGTCCGTTCGGTGCTAGGATCATCGGTGATTTGGATCACGACGAGTACGACTCCATCAACCCCGTTCTCTTGAACGCTTCCGCTTAGCGATCTTCAAGGGTATGAAGATGCACTCCCTCTCTCTCGTTGCTAGCATCTCCTAGATTGATCTTGGTGACACGTAGGAAAATTTTGAATTATTGCTACGTTCCCCAACAGTGGCATCATGAGCCAGGTTTATGCATAGATTCTATGCACGAGTAGAACACAAAGTAGTTGTGGGCGACGATTTGTTCAATTTGCTTACCATTACTAGTCTTATCTTGATTCGGCGGCATTGTGGGATGAAGCGGCCCGGACCGACCTTACACGTAATCTTACGTGAGACAGGTTCCACCGACTGACATGCACTTGATGCATAAGGTGGCTAGCGGGTGTCTGTCTCTCCCACTTTAGTCGGATCGGATTCGATGAAAAGGGTCTTTATGAAGGGTAAATAACAATTGGCATATCACCGTTGTGGCTTTTGCGTAGGTAAGAAACGTTCTTGCTAGAAACCCATAGCAGCCACGTAAAACATGCAACAACAGTTAGAGGACGCCTAACTTGTTTTTGCAGGGTATGCTATGTGATGTGATATGGCCAAAAGGATGTGATGAATGATATATGTGATGTATGAGATTGATCATGTTCTTGTAATAGGAATCACGACTTGCATGTCGATGAGTATGACAACCGGCAGGAGCCATAGGAGTTGTCTTAATTTATTGTGTGACCTACGTGTCAATGAAAACGACATGTAATTACTTTACTTCATTGCTAACCGTTAGCCATAGTAGTAGAAGTAATAGTTGGCGAGACAACTTCATGAAGACACGATGATGGAGATCATGGTGTCATGCCGGTGACGAAGGTGATCATGCCGTGCCTCGAAGATGGAGATCAAAAGGCACAAGATGATATTGGCCATATCATGTCACTTTATGATTTGCATGTGATGTCTGTCATGTTTACATCTTATTTGCTTAGAACGACGGTAGCATAAATAAGATGCTCCCTCACTAAAATTTCAAGAAATGTGTTCCCCCTAACTGTGCACCGTTGCGAAGGTTCGTTGTTTCGAAGCACCACGTGATGATCAGGTGTGATAGATTCTAACGTTCGCATACAACGGGTGTTGACGAGCCTAGCATGTACAGACATGGCCTCGGAACACATGCGAAACACTTAGGTTGACTTGACGAGCCTAGCATGTACAGACATGGCCTCAGTACACAAGAGACCGAAAGGTCGAACATGAGTCGTATAGTAGATACGATCAACATGGAGATGTTCACCGATGATGACTAGTCCGTCTCACGTGATGATCGGACACGGCCTGGTTGACTCGGATCATGTATCACTTAGATGACTAGAGGGATGTCTATCTAAGTGGGAGTTCATTAAATGACCAGATGAACTTAATTATCATGAACATAGTCAAAAGGTCTTTGGAAATTATGTCGTAGCTTACGCTTTGGTTCTACTGTTTAAGATATGTTCCTAGAGAAAATTTAGTTGAAAGTTGATAGTAGAAATTATGCGGACTGGGTCCGTAAACTGAGAATTATCCTCATTGCTGCGCAGAAGGCTTATGTCCTTAATGCACCGCTCGGTGTGCTGAACCTCGAGCGTCGTTTGTGGATGTTACGAACATCTGACATACACGTTTTGATGACTACGTGATAGTTCAGTGCGTAAGGTTGAACGGTTTAGAATTGAGGCACCGAAGACATTTTAAAACGTCGCGGAACATATGAGATGTTCCAAGAGCTGAAATTGGGATTTTAGGCTCGTGCCCACGTCAAGAGGTATGAGACCTTTGACAAGTTTCTTAAACCTGCAAACTAAGGGAGAAAAGCTCAACCGTTGAGCATGTGCTCAGATTGTCTAAGTACTACAATCGCTTGAATTGAGTGGGAGTTAATCTTCCAGATGAGATAGTGATGGTTCTCCATAGTCACTGCCACCAAGCTATTAGAGCTTCATGATGAACTATAACATATCAGGGATAGACATGATGATCCTTGAGCAACTCGCGATGTTTGACACCGCGAAAGTAGAAATCAAGTAGGAGCATCAATTGTTGATGGTTAGTAAAACCACTAGTTTCAAGAAGGGCACGGGCAACAAGGGATACTTCATGAAACGGCAAATCAGTTGCAGCTCTAGTGAAGAAAGCCAAGGTTGAACCCAAACCCGAGACTAAGTGCTTCTGTAATGAGGGGAACGGTCACCGAAGCAGAACTACGCTAGATACTTGGTAGATGAGAAGGCAGGCAAGGTCGACAGAAGTATATTGGATATACATTATATTAATGTGTACTTTACTAGTACTCCTAGTAGCACCAGGGTATTAGATACCGGTTCGGTTGCTAAGTGTTGGTAACTCGAAATAAAAGGCTACGGAATAAACGGAGACTAGCTAAAGGTGAGATGACGATATGTGTTGGAAGTGTTTCCAAGGTTGATGTGATCAAGCATCGCATGCTCCCTCTACCATCGAGATTGGTGTTAAACCTAAATAATTGTTATTTGGTATTTGCGTTGACCATAGACATGATTGGATTATGTTTATCGCAATACGGTTATTCACTTAAGGAGAATAATAGTTACTCTGTCTATTTGAATAATACCTTCAATGGTCTTGCACCTAAAATGAATGGTTTATTGAATCTCGATCGTAGTGAAACACATGTTCATGCCAAAAGATATAAGATAATAATGATAGTACCACATACTTGTGGCACTGCCACTTGAGTCATATTGGTATAAAACGCATGAAGAAGCTCCATGTTGATGGATCTTTGGACTCACTCGTTTTTGAAAAGATTGAGACAAGCGAACCATGTCTATTAGTATATATGCATGAAGAAAGTCCATAGAGATGGATCGTTTGGACTCACTTGATTTTGAATCACTTGAGACATGCAAATCATACCACATGGGCAAGATGACTGAAAGGCCTCGTTTTCAGTAAGATGGAACAAGAAAGCAACTTGTTGAAAGTAATACATTTTGATGTGTGCAGTCCAATGAGTGCTGAGGCATGCAGTGGATATCGTTATGTTCTTGCTTCACAAATGATTTGAGTAGATGCTGAGTATATTTACTTGATGAAACACAAGTCTGAATTATTGAAAGGTTCAAGTAATTTCAGAGTGAAGTTGAAGATCATCGTGACAAGAGGATAAAATGTCTGTGATATGATCATAGAGATGAATATCTGAGTTACGAGTTTGGCACACAATTAAGAAATTGTGGAAATTGTTTCACAACTAATACCGCCTGGAACACCATAGTGTGATGGTGTGTCCGAACATCATAACTGCACCCTATTGGATATGGTGCATACCATGATGTCTCTTATCGAATTACACTATCGTTTACGGGTTAGGCATTAGAGACAACCGCATTCACTTTAAATAGGGCACCACGCAATTCCGTTGAGACGACACCGTATGAACTATGGTTTAGAGAAACCTAAGCTGTCGTTTCTTAAAAGTTTGGGGCTGCGACGCTTATGTGAAAAAGTTTCAGGCTGATAAACTCAAACCCAAAGCGGATAAATGCATCTTCATAGAATACCCAAAACAGTTGGGTATACCTCCTATTTCAGATCTGGAAGCAAAAGTGATTGTTTCTAGAAACGGGTCCTTTCTCGAGGAAAAGTTTCTCTCGAAAGAATTGAGTGGGAGGATGGTGGAGACTTGATGAGGTCATTGAACCGTCACTTCAACTAATGTGTAGCAGGGCTCATGAAGTTGTTCCTGTGGCACCTACACCAATTGAAGTGGAAGCTTATGATAGTGATCATGAAACTTTAGATCAAGTCACTACCAAACGTCATAGGACGACAAGGATGCGTACTACTTCAGAGTGGTAGGTAATCCTATCTGGGATGTCATGTTGTTGGACAACGATGAACCTATGAGCTGTGGAGAAGCGATGGTGGGCCCGGATTCCGATGAATGGCTCGAGGCCATAAAATCCGAGAGAGGATCCATGTATAAAAACAAAGTGTAGACTTTGAAGAACTACTTGATGGTCGTAAGGCTGTTGGGTGCAGATGGATTTTAAAAGGAAGACGGACAATGATGGTAAATGTCACCATTAAGAAAGCTCGACTTGTCGTTAAGATGTTTTCCGACAAGTTCAAGGAGTTGACTACGACGAGGCTTTCTCACTCGTAGCGATGCTAAGAGTCTGTTGGAATTATATTAGCAGTTACTGCATTATTTATGAAATCTTGCAGATAGGATATCAAAACATTGTTTCCTCGACGATTTTCTTGAGGAAAGGTTGTATGTGATACAACCAGAAGGTTTTGTCAATCCTGAAATATGCTAACAAGTATGCAAAGCTCCAGCAATCCTTCTAAGGACTGGAGTAAGCATCTCGGAGTTGGCATGTACGCTTTGATGAGATGATCAAAGATTTTGGGTTTATACAAAGTTTAAGAGAAACTTGTATTTCCAAAGAAGTGAGTGGGAGCACTATAGAATTTTTGATGAGTATATGTTGTTAACATATTGTTGATCAGAAATGATGTAGAATTTCTGGAAAGCATCCAGGGTTATTTGAAAAGTGTTTTTCAATGGAAAACCTAGATTAAGCTACTTGAACATTGAGCATCAAGATCTATAAGGATAGATCAAAAACGCTTAATAGTACTTTCAAATGAATACATACCGTGACAGGATTTTGAAGGAGTTCAAAATAGATCAGCAAAGAAGGAGTTCTAGGCTGTGTTACAAGGTGTGAGTATTGAGTAAGACTCAAGACCTGACCACGGCAGAAGAGAAAGGACGAAGGTCGTCCCCTATGCTTTAGACGTAGGCTCTACAATATGCTATGCAGTGTACCACACCTGAAGTGTACCTTGCCATGAGTCAGTCAAGGGGTACAAGAGTGATCCAGGAATGGATCACATGACAGCGGTCGAACTTATCCTTAGTATCTAGTGGACTAAGGAATTTTCTCGATTATGGAGGTGGTAAAAGAGTTCGTCGTAAGGGTTACGTCGATGCAAACTTTGACACTAATCCGGATGACTCTGAGTAGTAAACCGGATTCGTATAGTAGAGCAGTTATTTCGAATAGTTCCAAGTGGCGCGTGGTAGCTACATCTATAAGGTGACATAGAGATTTTTAAAGCACACACGGATCTGAATGTTGCAGACCCGTTGACTAAAACCTCTCTCGTAAGCATAACATGATCAAACCCTAGAACTCATTGAGTGTTAATCACATGGTGATGTGGACTAGATTATTGACTCTAGTGAACTCTTGGGTATTAGTCACATGGCGATGTGAACTTTGAGTGTTAATCACATGGTGATGTGAACTAGATTATTGACTCTAGTGCAAGTGGGAGACTGTTGGAAATATGCCCTAGAGGCAATGATAAAATGGTTATTATTGTATTTCCTTGTTCATGATAATTGTCTGTTGTTCATGCTATAATTGTATTAACTGGAAACCGTAATACATGTGTGAATACATAGACCACAACATGTCCCTAGTGAGCCTCTAGTTGACTAGCTCATTGATCAACAAATAGTCATGGTTTCCTGACTATGGACATTGGATGTCATTGATAACGGGATCACATCATTAGGAGAATGATGTGATGGACAAGACCCAATCCTAAGCATAGCACAAGATCGTGTAGTTCGTTTGCTAGAGCTTTTCCAAATGTCAAGTATCATTTCCTTAGACCATGAGATTGTGAAACTCCCGGATACCATAGGAGTGCTTTGGGTGTGCCAAACATCACAACGTAACTGGGTGGCTATAAAGGTGCACTACGGGTATCACCGAAAGTGTCTGTTGGGTTGGCACGAATCGAGACTGGGATTTGTCACTCCGTATGACGGAGAGGTATCTCTGGGCCCACTCGGTAATGCATCATCATAATGAGCTCAATGTGACCAAGTGTTTGGTCACGGGATCATGCATTACGGTACGAGTAAAGTGACTTGCCGGTAACGAGATTGAACAAGGTATTGGGATACCGACGACCGAATCTCGGGCAAGTAACGTACCGATTGACAAAGGGAATTGTATACGGGATTGATTGAATCCTCGACATCATGGTTCATCCGATGAGATCATCGTGGAACATGTGGGAGCCAACATGGGTATCCAGATCCCGCTGTTGGTTATTGACCGGAGAGTCGTCTCGGTCATGTCTGCATGTCTCCCGAACCCGTAGGGTCTACACACTTAAGGTTCGGTGACGCTAGGTTAACCGAAAGTTGTTCGGAGTCCCGGATGAGATCCCGGATGTCACGAGGAGTTCCGGAATGGTCCGGAGGTAAAGATTTATATATGGGAAGTCCTATTTTGGCCACCGGAAAATGTTCGGGATTTTTCGGTATTGTACCGGGAAGGTTCTATAAGGTTCTGAAGTGGGGCCCACCAGCATGGGGGACCCACATGAACGTGGGTAGTGGGGCCAAGGCCCCACACCCCTGGTCAAGGCGCACCAAGATCCCACCTTAGAAGGAATAAGATCATATCCCGAAGGGATAAGATCAAGATCCCCAAAAAGGGGGATAACAATCGGTGGGGAAGGGAAATGATGGGATTTCTTTCCCCCACCTTTGCCGACGCCCCAATGGACTTGGAGGGCAAGAAACCAGCCCCCTCCAGCCCTATATATAGTGGGGAGGCGCATGGGAGCAGCACCCCAAGCCCTGGCGCCTCCCTCCCTCCCGTGGCACCTCTTCCTCCCCGCTTGCGCTTGGCGAAGCCCTGCCGGGATCCCGCTACTTCCACCACCACGCCGTCGTGCTGCTGGATCTCCATCAACTTCTCCTCCCCCCTTGCTGGATCAAGAAGGAGGAGACGTCCCCGCTCCGTACGTGTGTTGAACGCGGAGGTGCCGTCCGTTCGGCGCTAGGATCATCGGTGATTTGGATCACGGCGAGTACGACTCCATCAACCCCGTTCTCTTGAACGCTTCCGCTTAGCGATCTTCAAGGGTATGAAGATGCACTCCCTCTCTATCGTTGCTAGCATCTCCTAGATTGATCTTGGTGACACGTAGGAAAATTTTGAATTATTGCTACGTTCCCCAACATCACCGCCCAATCCGGAGATTTGGGCTTTCACCCGGATGGGAAGAGAGGGCGAGGGCAAGATCATAATTCCGCATTCAAGAAGGTGAACGACGCCGGAGTGCCGCCGACATCATGGCCACAACAATCGGCCAAGGGTTTCCCCCAATCCATCCCTACCAGACGCTTAGCCCAACCAGTCGCCACAACCGGCCACAAAAGGACGTCGACGGCTCCCACGACGAGGCACGAAGAAGAGCTAGGGGAAGCTGTCACCCTCAGATCCGCTCCATGTATGGACGGGGACGCCCCAGGAGCAAGACCAGACCAGCTGCCGGCCCACCACCCACGCAGCCAGGCGCGACGCCCCTCCGCACCCACCACAGCCACCTACCGAAAGGGGGCCGACGAGCTTCACGACTGTGGCCGCCGCCACAGCTCCAGATGCAACGCACCCAGGGCACCACAGAGCCGATCCCGCTGCCACCAGGCATTAGCCACGAAACCACACGGCCCGCTGGCGCGCCGCCGCGCCCTCTGCTAGCGCCGCGTAGCCACCCGACCAAACCGAGCCGCATCGGCCACCATCGAGAGGGAGAAGAGAGGCCCCGCCGCCGCGCCACCACTGACCATGCTTCGCCCGTCAGCACGAGCCGGCGACGGCGAGGTGAGAACGAGGAAGGAGGAGGGGCCCTAAGGCCGGCTGCAAGGGTTTCGCCACCATGACGCTCGTGGGAGCGACCGGGAGGGGAGGAGGGGCATATTCATTGATAAAGAATATCATATCATTTTAATGTTTGTATTTAAGGAGGGACCAGGCTTCCATTTTTTCATTGGCCCCCTAAAGTCACAACTGGCCCTAAGAAGGTCATATGCGTTGTTTGTGTTATGTCTTTTATATTGTGTAGCCCTGTCAACACGGAGCTTTTGCATCTGTGATACACATTCTTATAGTATATATGATGCATTTTTGTGCAATATATGATGCTACTGCTCGAGGTTATATAAAAAGCTACTTGTTTAATGTGTTTTTCTTATCACATGCCTCCACCGGTAATATTTATTTTCTCAAAGAACAATAACTTTTTGTCCTCTATCTGCGATAATGAGTTGGATGAGAATTTTGTAGGTAGTGAAGAGATAGATTTATGTTATGAATATTAGAGGAGATGACACTTAATCTAAGAGATTAACTCTAAACTTCAACCTTGATTTACATTGGATCTTTTCTTACTGGTGCCAGGCCCTGCTAAACTCTACACATATCTAAGAAAGATAATTATTTTATGTGGAACAGATTAGATCATGTTTAGGTACATCGTTGGACAACTTCGTTATTAATTACATGAGAAATAAACGATTTGAGACACTATTTCAATATTGTCTGTTGCTGCTACTCATAAAGTATTCACTTTTTATTTCGAACAAAGGACAGTAACAGAGTCCATTCTTTTACAGTAAGTAAATCTTAATTAGTCTCATATATACACCTGAAAAAAGAAAATTGCCACACAAATCTCTAAGACCCCATTCCCCAGATCACTTAAAAAGATTTAAGATCCATCCACCAAACAATACTACACGCGCCCTAATGAATTAGACGGAAGGAAAGAAGTAAGAACATCACTCCATCTTATGGAAAGGCTCATGGCTAAAAGTCATCCAGATAACCACCTGCTTAAATTACGCTTTGGAAATATCACCCGACACAGTACATCGATTGATCACAATTTCCGCTAGTACAGAATTACAAGGAGATGCACTCAAATAATCTCGCCCTTAAGATGATGCAATAAACAGGAAATACAAACAACCAAACTTAATGAAAACTTATTGTTTGAGGCGACAAAACCAAAGCCCTAATCTAGAGCATTAGGGTTAGATCAATCCCGTTGGGTGTCTCCTCCTGATTGACTATACTCATGCCTTCCTTGCGTCCACGAAGTCTCCCTACTCCACTCCCGCCGTATCCATTGCCCAGCCCCGCAGATGACGGTTGAGCGGGAGCTAGTCCTCCAGGGCCGGTCCCGGTTTGCCATGGGAAGGAAAGCGGGACGGAGGGGTCGTAGTGGATGTGCCATGCGTCGAAGGGCCGCGCGTGGAGGCAAGCGCTGCGCAGGGCTCTGGCGACCGAGTACCAAGCGGGACGACGGGTCATGTGCGCCTTCCGGCTGTTGCGCCGCGCGCGTTGGAGCGTGCTGTGCCCCTTCTGGTGCCCGCCCAGCGCCCGGGCTGTTCCGAAGGAGCGGGGACAAAACTTGCAGTTGAACATGGGCGGGAGGGACACCTCCGGCACCCTCTTGGAAGCCGATGACGACGTGTGAGGCGATGCCGTCGGGGTCTTGTGCCCTAGCTTGTCCTTGTCGACACGGATGGCCAGCGACAAGGACAGGTCGACCGGGAAGGTGGACGAGGTAGAACCGCAGGACTCCATATTTGCAGAGTGAAATCGAGAGACGAGTTGCCTCGATGGGATCTGGATGATTTATAGATCTGTACGAATGTTCTCTGGTGCACTTGCTTGTAGTCTATATATCGTGGCGTTTTAATGTATTTCCAGGTAGTAGCAGACAACTGGAAATGCAGGTGAATCTCGGTTTTGTTTGTTGCAGGAGTGAACACGTTGTGTTTCTTTGATTTGCTGGCATATACGCATCGTGCCATTCGTTTCTTGCCATTTTCCGTGTACGCGTCGATGCATGTTTGCTAATTTCCTTATTTGTATCAATATATCATACTGTATCTTGTCTATGCATGTTGCCGTGTGAACAGCTCATGCTTGGTATGGGATTGGAGCAGTGCCTTATAGGAAAGTATTTATCAAAAAATATGCCCAAAAAATTACATACCCTGATTTTGGGACGACGTACGTAGTCATTATACGGACATCCTTGCTAGTCGTGCTTATCTATCCAAGTCTAGATAGATCGTCTAGAATCAATAATGCATGGTTCCACAAGTGACAACATCTGATAAAAGGTGGCACCTTAAACTTTTGTGCCACACATTTGTTTCATTATTTTCTTTTAAAAGAATTTGCTCCCACTGTTCCATATTACTTTACATAGTAAGTTTGAATTAACTCAAACTTTGTGAAATTACCAAGCTTATGAAAAAAATTGGACCCTAATATGTGGCGTTCGATTGCCAGGGAGCTGCCCCATGAAACGAATCATTCGTCGGGGTAGGCACCAAAATGCTGTCAGTTATAGATTAGCTACTTTTGGTTGTGTAGAAGCTCGGACAACAGTTTGGCTTCGTTCTGGCCCTGCTAATGGACCTCAACTCCCGGTGACTGGCTTCGCCCGCTCTTCGCCAGCATGAAGGCCCAGCGAGACCCCTCCAGACCCAAAAGACCCAGTTAAAAGTGTTTCTTTGTTTAAAGTAGCCACCTTATAACTATAAAAAAAGGTTGAGTGGTATTTTTTTCCGTCCATGCTAAACTTAAAAACTGCCATCCTCTAGATGGAAAATGCTATCCTCCAAAAAAAACCGTAATCCTCATAAAAAAGGCCATGAATAAAAAATACAAACAAATTAAAAAAATGCCATGCTCTTATTTCTTTTTTAAAGTGACGTGCTGCGCTACGAAGCTGCCATCCTCTAGATAGAAGTATTTTATCTGGAAAAACCAAAAATCCTACCATGTAATTATAAAACAAAAAAAATATTCCCGCAAAAAAAATCTTCTCAACATTAAAAGTTGCAAGCCTCTTTATAACAAAATACAATTTCAACGATAATAAAATTGTCATGGTCTCAATAATAAAACTGCCACCTAATAATAAATTGACCCGATGTTTGGATAGCACCCTCAGCCTGGACTCCGCCTCATCTGGCTCCCGCAAGATCTCCAGGGACCCCGGCTTATTTGCCTCCACGACCCGCAGGTCCTCACGCAGGTCGTGGGGTCCGTTTCCTTCAATAGATGAGCCGTCAAGGGTGGCAACACATGATCTTGCGGCCCTCACCGGCGGAGGAACTGCTGATGACTCAGTGGAGCTCTTGCGCGAGCCCCTCAAGGTGGAGGTCAGACGGTGCTGGCCACGGCCCCACCAAAACTGTGGGCCATCACGCGTGTATGATCGGCAAGATGCATGCCGCTTCATAAGAGCGCGGCTGTGGCGGAATCGAAATGAAATCCTTTGATGTCTAAAATAAAGAAAAATGGGAAAAACCAGGGTTGTGTAGAAGCTAGGACAACAATTTGGCTTCGTTATGGCCGGCTAATGTACCCCAACTTTGTTTGGAGGATCTACCTCCACCTTGAGTAATAAAATCCCTTTTAACCCCACAAGAAAAGAAGAATCGTTCATCGGGAGAGCAGCTCCTCGTGACCGGTTTCGCTCGCTCTTCGCCAGCACGAAGGCCCAGCAGGACCCCTCCAGACCCAAAAGGACCAGTTAAATGTGTTTTTTGTTTAAAGTAGCTACCTTATAACTATAAAAAAAGGTTGAGCGATATTTTTTTTTCCGGCCATGCTAAACTTCAAAACTGCCATCCTCTAGAAGGAAAATGCTACCCTCTAGATAAAAAACCGCAATCCACGATAAAAAATGCCATGAATAAAAAAATAAAAAAATAAAAAAATGCCATGCTCTTTTTTTTTTTTGAAGTGACGTGCTGCGCTACGAACCAACCATCCTCTAGATAAAAATATTTTATCTGGATAAACCAAAAAACTACCATGTTAATAAAAAACAAAAATAATATCTTCTTAACATTAAAAGTTGCAATCCTCTTTATAATAAAATACAATGTCAACGATAATAATTGTCTTGCTCTCAAATATAAAACTGCCACCTAATAATAAATTGACCCGGTGTCTGGATGGCACCCTTAGCCGGGGCTTCGCCTCACCTGGCTCCAGCAAGATCTTCGGGGACCCCATCTTATTTGCCTCCATGACCCGCAGGTCCTCTCGCGGGTCGTGGGGTCCGTTTCCTTCAATAGATGAGCCCTCAAGGGTCGCAACACACGATCTTGCGGCCCTCGCCGGTGAAGGAAATGCCGATGACTCCATGGAGCTCTTCTGCGAGCCCCTCAAGGTGGAGATTAGACGGGCGCTGGCCGCGGCCCTACCAAAATTGTGGGCCGTAACGCGTGTATGATCGGCAAGATGCATGCTGCTTCATAAGAGCGGGGATGTGGCGGAATTGAAATCAAATCCTTTTATGTCTAAAAAAATAAAATAAAAAGGATTAGAAAGGACAAGGTGAGAGGCCTCCAATGATGAAGAAATATATAGCAAGCCACAGTAAATTACCCTAGGGCGGGGGTTAGCCTGACATTACGGCTCCACGGTAACTGCCATGAGAATATCTCCGAGAGGTAGGCCAGTTACATGGTGCATACGGAGCTCTATTTCATTCTCTGAGTCCTCCCGATTGAGGAGGCGACTGGGATCGCTTTGCCTCTGTACTCGAACATGGGGAATTCCCTCCATCCCTGGGGCTGGACGTTTCTCTCCCTCCAGGTCTTCATAATTCGGAGGCCCAAACGCCCTTGTCTTGAAACTGAAGAACTGCCTCAATCAAGGTAGCAGTCTCGTGGAGATCTCCATCCCCGAGCCCCACTACGGCTTCTGCCAACAGGGCACATCGGTGAATTTTGGCATTCCGACCTAACAGTGATCAGCCACGACATCCGGAGTGTTGGAAATATGCGAGGCAATAATGAAGTGGTTATTATTATATTTCCTTGTTCTTGATAGTTGTCTATTGTTCATGCTATAATTGTGTTATCCGGAAATCGTAATACATGTGTGAATACATAGACCACAACATGTCCCTAGTGAGCCTCTAGTTGACTATCTCGTTGATCAATAGATGGTTACTCTTTCCTGACCATGGACATTGGATGTCGTTGTTAACGGGATCACATCATTAGGAGAATGATGTGATGGACAAGACCCAATCCTAAGCATAGCACAAGATCGTGTAGTTCGTCTGCTAAAGCTTTTCTAATGTCAAGTATCATTTCCTTATACCATGAGATTGTGCAACTCCCAGATACCGTAGGAATGCTTTGGGTGTGCCAAACGTCACAACGTAACTGGGTGGCTATAAAGGCACACTACGGGTATCTCCGAAAGTGTGTCTGTTGGGTTGGCACGAATCGAGACTGGGATTTGTCACTCCGTGTGACGAAGAGGTATCTCCGGGCCCACTCGGTAGGACATCATCATAATGAGCTCAATGTGACCAAGGAGTTGATCACGGGATGATGTGTTACGAACGAGTAAAGAGACTTGCCGGTAACGAGATTGAACAAGGTATAGGGATACCGACGATCGAATCTCGGGCAAGTATCATACCGGTAGACAAAGGGAATTGTATACGGGATTGATTGAATCCCCGACATCGTGGTTCATCCGATGAGATCATCGTGGAACATGTGGGAGCCAACATGGGTATCCAGATCCCGATGTTGGTTATTGGCCGGAGAGATGTCTCGGTCATGTCTGCATGGTTCCCGAACCCGTAGGGTCTACACACTTAAGGTTCGATGACGCTAGGGTTATAGGGAAAGTATGTACGTGGTTACCAACTATTGTTCGGGGTCCCGGATGAGATCCCGGACGTCACGAGGAGTTCCGGAATGGTCCAGAGGTAAAGAATGATATATAGGATGTGAGGATTATATTTGGACACCGGAAGTGTTCCGGGCATCACCGGTAATGTACCGGGACCACCGGAAGGGTTCCGGGGGTCCACCGGGAGAGGCCACCTGCCCCAGAGGCATGCATGGGCCAAGAGTGGGAAGGGACCAGCCCCTGAGTGGGCTGGTGCACCTCCCACCAAGGCCCAAGGCGCAGCAAAGGGGAGAGGGGGAAAACCCTAGGCGCAGATGGGCCTAAGGCCCACCCTAGGGCGCCCCCCCTCTCTCCCCCTCTTGGCCGCCCCCCTCCATCCCATCTAGGGATGCTGCCCCCTTAGGGTGGGAACCCTAGAGGGGGCACACCCCTCCCCTCCTCCAATATATACTGGGGGTTTTGGGGACGCCATACAACAAAGTCTCTCTCTCTCTTGGCGCAGCCCTACCTCTCCACATCCTCGTCCTTCGTAGTGCTTGGCGAAGCCCTGCTGAAAACCACGCTGCTCCACCACCACCACGCTGTCGTGCTGCTGCTGGAGTTGTCTTCCCCAACCTCTCCCTCCTCCTTGCTGGATCAAGGCGCGGGAGACGCCACCGGGCTGCACGTGTGTTGAACGCGGAGGCGCCGTTGTTCGGCACTTAGATCGGAATCGACCGCGATCTGAATCGCTGCGTGTATGACTCCACCAACCGCGTTCTTGTAACGCTTCGGCATCGCGATCTTCAAGGGTATGAAGATGTACTCCCCTCTCTCTCGTTGCTAGTCTCTCCATAGATTGGTCTTGGTGATGCGTAGAAATTTTTTGATTTCTACAACGATCCCCAACAGTGGCATCATGAGCTAAGTCTATGCGTAGTTTCTATGCACGAGTAGAACACAAGTTGTTGTGGGCGTCGATTTTGTCAATTTACTTGCCGTTACTAGTCTTATCTTGATTCGGCGGCTTCGTGGGATGAAGCGGCCCGGACCGACCTTACATGTACGCTTACGTGAGACAGGTTCCACCGACTGACATGCACTAGTTGCATAAGGTGGCTAGCGGGTGTCTGTCTCTCCCACTTTAGTCGGATCGGATTCGATGAAACGGGTCCTTATGAAGGGTAAATAGAAATTGGCATATCACATTGTGGTTTTGGCGTAGGTAAGAAACGTTCTAGCTAGAAACCTATAGCAGCCACGTAAAAACTTCCAACAACAATTAGAGGACGTCTAACTTTTTCTTGCAGCATATGCCATGTGATGTGAGATGGCCAAAAGGATGTGATGAATGATATATGTGATGTAGGAGATTGATCATGTTCTTGTAATAGGAATCACGACTTGCATGTCGATGAGTATGACAACCGGCAGGAGCCATAGGAGTTGTCTTAATTTATTGTATGACCTGCGTGTCAATGAAAACGCCATGTAATTACTTTACTTTATTGCTAACCGTTAGCCATAGTAGTAGAAGTAACAGTTGGTGAGACAACTTCATGAAGACACGATGATGGAGATCATGGTGTCATGCCGGTGACGATGATGATCATGGCGCCCCGAAGATGGAGATCAAAAGGAGCAAAATGATATTGGCCATATCATGTCACTATTTGATTGCATGTGATGTTTATCATGTTTTTACATCTTATTTGCTTAGAACGACGGTAGCTTAAATAAGATGATCCCTCGCTAAAATTTCAAGAAAGTGTTCCCCCTAACAGTGCACCATTGTGAAGGTTCGTTGTTTCGGAGAACCACGTGATGATCGGGTGTGATAGATTCTAACGTTCGAATACGACGGGTGTAAGCTAGATTTACACATGCAAAACACTTAGGTTGACTTGACGAGCCTAGCATGTACAGACATGACCTCGGAACACGAGAGACTGAAAGGTCGAACATGAGTCGTATAGTAGATACGATCAACATGAAGATGTTCACCGTTGATGACTAGTCCGTCTCACGTGATGATCGGACACGGCCTAGTCGATTCGGATCATGTATCTTAGATGACTAGAGGGATGTCTATCTGAGTGGGAGTTCATTAAATAATTTGATTAGATGAACTTAATTATCATGAACTTAGTCTAAAATGTCTTTACAATATGTCTTGTAGATCAAATGGCCCACGCTAATGTTGCCCTCAACTTCAACGCGTTCCTAGAGAAAACCAAGCTGAAAGACGATGGTAGCAACTATACGGATTGGGTCCGTAACTTGAGGATCATCCTCATAGCTGCCAAGAAAGCATATGTCCTTGAAGCACCGCTAGGTGAAGCACCCATTTTCCCAGCAACTCAAGACGTTATGAACGCCTGGCAGTCGCGTAGTGATGATTACTCCCTGGTTCAGTGCGGCATGCTTTACAGCTTAGAACCGGGGCTCCAAAAGCGTTTTGAGCAGCACGAGCATATGAGATGTTCCAAGAGCTGAAAATGGTTTTCCAAGCTCATGCCCGGGTCGAGAGATATGAAGTCTCCGACAAGTTCTACAGTTGTAAGATGGAGGAAAACAGTTCTGTCAGCGAGCATATACTCAAAATGTCTGGGTTGCACAACCGCTTGTCTCAGCTGGGAGTTAATCTCCCAGATGACTCGGTCATTGACAGGATCCTCCAGTCGCTTCCACCTAGCTACAAGAGCTTTGTGATGAACTACAATATGCAAGGGATGGAGAAGTCCATTCCTGAGTTATATTCAATGCTGAAATCAGCGGAGGTGGAGATCAAAAAGGAACATCAAGTGTTGATGGTGAATAAGACCACTAGTTTCAAGAAGGGCAAGGGTAAGAAGAACTTCAAGAAGGACGGCAAGGGAGTTGCCGCGCCCGGTAAATCAGTTGCCGGGAAGAAGCCAAAGAATGGACCCAAGCCCGAGACTCAGTGCTTTTATTGCAAGGGAAATGGTCACTGGAAGCGGAACTGCCCCAAGTACTTAGCGGATAAGAAGGCCGGCAATACCAAAGGTATATATGATATACATGTTATTGATGTGTACCTTACCAGCACTCGTAGTAGCTCCTGGGTATTTGATACCGGTGCGGTTGCTCATATTTGTAACTCAAAACAGGAGCTGCGGAATAAGCGGAGACTGGCGAAGGACGAGGTGACGATGCGCGTCGGGAATGGTTCCAAGGTCGATGTGATCGCCGTCGGCACGCTACCTCTACATTTACCTACGGGATTAGTTTTAAACCTCAATAATTGTTATTTAGTGCCAGCTTTGAGCATGAACATTGTATCTGGATCTCGTTTAATGCGAGATGGCTACTCATTTAAATCTGAGAATAATGGTTGTTCTATTTATATGAGAGATATGTTTTATGGTCATGCCCCGCTGGTCAATGGTTTATTCTTATTGAATCTCAAACGTGATGTTACACATATTCATAGTGTGAATGCCAAAAGATGTAAGGTTGATAATGATAGTCCCACATACTTGTGGCACTGCCGCCTTGGTCACATTGGTGTCAAACGCATGAAGAAACTCCATGCTGATGGACTTTTGGAGTCTCTTGATTATGAATCATTTGACACGTGCGAACCATGCCTCATGGGCAAAATGACCAAGACTCCGTTCTCCGGAACAATGGAGCGAGAAACCAACTTATTGGAAATCATACATACTGATGTGTGCGGTCCAATGAGCGTTGAGGCTCGCGGTGGTTATCGTTATGTTTCACCCTCACTGATGACTTAAGTAGATATGGGTATGTCTACATAATGAAACACAAGTCTGAGACCTTTGAAAACTTCAAGGAATTTTAGAGTGAGGTTGAGAATCAACATGACAGGAAAATAAAATTCTTGCGATCAGATCGTGGGGGAGAATATTTGAGTCACGAGTTTGGCACACACTTAAGGAAATGTGGAATTGTCTCACAACTCACGCCGCCTGGAACACCTCAGCGTAATGGTGTGTCCGAACGTCGTAATCGCACTCTATTGGATATGGTGCGATCTATGATGTCTCTTACCGACCTACCGCTATCATTTTGGGGTTATGCTTTAGAGACTGCCGCATTCACTTTAAATAGGGCTCCGTCGAAATCCGTTGAGATGACACCGTATGGATTATGGTTTGGGAAGAACCTAAGCTGTCGTTTCTGAAAGTTTTGGGATGCGATGCTTATGTCAAGAAACTTCAACCTGAAAAGCTCGAACCCAAGTCGGAAAAATGCATCTTCATAGGATACCCTAAGGAAACTGTTGGGTATACCTTCTACCTCAGATCTGAAGGCAAGATCTTTGTTGCCAAGAATGGATCCTTTTTAGAGAAAGAGTTTCTCTCGAAAGAAGTAAGTGGGAGGAAAGTAGAACTTGATGAGGTATCGCCTCTTGAATCGGAAAGTAGCGCAGCTCAGGAAGATGTTTCTGTGGTGCCTGCACCGACTAGAGGAAGTTAATGATAATGATCATGAAACTTCGGATCAAGTTACTACTGAACTTCGTAGGTCCACAAGAACACGTTTCGCACCAGAGTGGTACGGCAACCCTGTCCTGGAAATCATGTTGTTAGACAATGGTGAACCTTCGAACTATGAAGAAGCGATGGCGGGCCCGGATTCCAACAAATGGCTTGAAGCCATGAAATCCGAGATAGGATCCGTGTATGAAAATGAAGTATGGACTTTGACAGACTTTCCCGATGATTGGCAAGCCATAGAGAATAAATGGATCTTTAAGAAGAAGACTGACGCGGATGGAAATGTGACCATCTATAAGGCTCGGCTTGTCGCTAAGGGTTATCGACAAGTTCAAGGGGTTGACTACGATGAGACCTTCTCACCCGTAACAAAGCTGAAGTCCGTCCGAATCATGTTAGCAATTTCCGCATTCTATGACTATGAGATATGGCAAATGGACGTCAAAACGGCATTCCATAATGGTTTCCTTAAGGAAGAATTGTATATGATGCAGCCGGAAGGTTTTGTCGGTACTAAGAATGCTGACAAGGTATGCAAGCTCCAACGCTCAATCTATGGGCTGGTGCAAGCATCTCGGAGTTGGAACATTCGTTTTGATGAGATGATCAAAGCGTTTGGGTTTACACAGACTTATGGAGAAGCCTGTGTTTACAAGAAAGTGAGTGGGAGCTCTGTGGCATTTCTCATATTATATGTGGATGACATACTATTGATGGGAAATGATATAGAACTTTTGGAAAGCGTAAAGACCTACTTGAATAAGTGTTTTTCAATGAAGGACCTTGGAGAAGCTGCTTACATATTAGGCATCAAGATCTATAGAGATAGATCGAGACGCCTCATTGGTCTTTCACAAAGCACATACCTTGACAAGATATTGAAGAAGTTCAATATGGATCAGTCCAAGAAGGGGTTCTTGCCTGTATTACAAGGTGTGAGATTGAGCACGGCTCAATGCCCGACCTCGGCGGAAGATAGAGAGAAGATGAGTGTCATCCCCTATGCCTCAGCCATAGGGTCTATTTTGTATGTCATGCTGTGTACCAGACCTGATGTGAACCTTGCCGTAAGTTTGGTAGGGAGGTACCAAAGTAATCCCGGCATGGAACACTGGACATCGGTCAAGAATATCCTGAAGTACCTGAAAAAGACTAAGGATATGTTTCTCGTTTATGAGGTGACGAAGAGCTCGTCGTAAAGGGTTACGTCGATGCTAGCTTCGACACAGATCCGGATGACTCCAAGTCACAAACCGGATAGGTGTATATTTTGAATGGTGGGGCAGTCAGCTGGTGCAGTTGCAAGCAAAGCGTCGTGGCGGGATCTACATGTGAAGCGGAGTACATAGCAGCCTCGGAGGCAGCACAGGAAGCAGTCTGGATGAAGGAGTTCATCACCGACCTAGGAGTAATTCCCAATGCGTCGGGCCCGATGACTCTCTTCTATGACAACACTAGAGCTATTGCCCTTTCCAAGGAGCCCATGTTTCACGAGAAGACAGGCATATCAAGCGTCACTTCAACTCCATTCGTGAATATATTCAAGATGGAGTCATAGATATTTGTAAAGTGTATACGGATCTGAATGCCGCAGATCCGTTGACTAAACCTCTTCCATGAGCAAAACATGATCAACACCAGAATTCTATGGGTGTTCGATTCATCGCAATGTAACTAGATTATTGACTCTAGTGCAAGTGGGAGACTATTGGAAATATGCCCTAGAGGCAATAATAAAGTGGTTATTATTATATTTCCTTGTTCATGATAATTGTCTATTGTTCATGCTATAATTGTGTTATCCGAAAATCGTAATACATGTGTGAATACATAGACCACAACATGTCCCTAGTGAGCCTCTAGTTGACTAGCTCGTTGATCAATAGATGGTTACGGTTTCCTGACCATCACTACTAGGGAAAACCCTAGCAGTAGCGTGGGTATTTTGCCTATCAGTAGCGCGGGACGATGCGCTACTGATAAGGCGCTACAGCTAACGTGTAGCAGTAGCACCTGTCATCCCACGCTACTGCTATACATGGATAGCAGTAACGCGCTTTGGTGAAGAGCGCTGCTGCTAATATCTGCAGTGCTTTTTAGAAGGAAGCGCTACTGGTAAGGCAGCGCTACTGCTAACTTTGTTCCACTCGCTACTGCTAGTTTTATTAGTTTTTTTTCTGCATATTTGTTTTGTATTTGAATAGGCTTTATACAATAATCTTTAGCATATCATACACATACAAATGTAATCATAGCATATACATACAACTAGTCTCATCAAATCATGTCATCATCATAATCATCATCCAACACAAAGTGGTCTCTCGTCATCATCTCGAAAATAGCGATACAAGTCTCGATTACTTGCAACTACATCGTCATCCATATCTAAACAATGATATACGCGAGAAGAGCTATCACTTTGAGTGAGAGCGGAACTATGCAGTACATGAGTTCGTATCCCTCTCTCGCATTAGCGTGAACCTAAACTAACTACTGCCTATTGCTCAAAAACCGGAAACCGGTACACCTGGGCCTGACACTCCGGACACTCGTCGTATATATACTCCTGGCGTAGCACTTCTTCCCCATCGCTGATCTATGCACCTGCATCATCACATGAGTCGATGATATGCAACATATATAGTTGAGCAACAGAAAGAGACAGACTTGGCAAAAATAGAAGCAACATATCATAAGCATAAATAACAAAGTTGATCGTACCCAAAATGCCCTAACTAGAGTGATCGTCGCTAGTCGAGGAGGACGGTTTAATTACATCACAAATAAAGTTTCGTCGTGCATAACTCAAAGTTTCGTCATACAGAAAGTATGGACTAAACGGACACATTGTCATATATCGACAATCACTCCAACATGTCGTGCCATCCATCCAAGTCAGGGAGATAGTCCCCGAGCCTAGTGAAAGGCTTCAGGTCGAGACGCTGAGAGGCTACCCATGTTCGGACGTCTTCCCGCGACATTTGTCCTTCTTCGTAGAACATCCCTGTTTTTCCGACGACCTCCTTCATGATGATTTGGGCAAGTTCGCGCTGGATGTGATAGAACTCAGCTCGAAGTCGATGATCCTCGATATCTCCTACATTCTTTGCCATTGCAGAATATGGGCATCGCCGGATGTAGGTGACATGCGAAGGTTCTGATGATCCCGTCTATACTCCAGCATGTGGTGTAGGACATAGAATCCATCATTAAGAGAATCACTCGGTTGCTGGATGCAGCAGAAGTCGGTCTTATGGCCGAAGGCGGGCCTGCCGCCCCTTCTCTTCTTGTCCTTGACCTCTCCACCCCGTGCGTCGTAGTAAAACATAGCACTGTCGAGAACATCCTTGATGTGGGTGTAATCCTTTTTGTTAATGTTCTTTGACGAGTCCAAGTAAAGATTGTGGGAGTATCGGGGGTAGAGGATGATGAGGACGGTGCGCCTGCCGCTGTGCAAAATAAGTACACCTCAAATTAATTAGTCTCCACCGTGCAAATGAATGATTGAAATCGAAGGAAGGATATCCACGTGGATGACTTACAGGGGATGATAAGGCACGAGAATCGCTTCCTTGTCCTTATTAGCGAGCATGAAATTTACGATGTATTCCCTCGCGTATTCACGGTGCTTTGTGCAGACTCCCAAGAAGCCCTTGTGCATGAAGTATGGGTCAACGACACAGATATGAGGTATCTGCTCAACCCCGATGATGTAGTTCATGTGCAAGGCATAAAGGCGGACAAACGTAAAATCCAGCTTCTTCACGTGAAACCTGTCGAATATGTAATCGAATCGAAGGAAGAACTTATCCGCGGGGAAGAAGTCGACGTACGACAATTGCCGCGGAACGTTAACCACATAGAGTGGGTATCCTGGATCTTTCGAGGTGATGAGGCCTTTCTCTATCCGCAGCACATCGTCATGAAGTCTCCTTAGATCGCCGAATCTGGCCCCTAGCGCTGCTGCAGGTAGGATTGGTTGACCGGGGATATGCCATTTATCCACACCGGGGATATCTATATGGTCTTGAACCCAACGCTGCTGAGGCGGCTGGATCATAGAATCAGCTTTCTTGCCTTTCCTCGGTCTCTTCCTAGGCTTCTTTGCTGGAAGGTCGTCTATAATATGTTGAGCCTCCGGAGGCGGCAATTCAGGAACCGACTCATGACGCTCAAACCCTGAGTAGGCGCCAGTATAGACATACTGTTGAGTGCCATCGTCATCCTCATCCTCATCCATGGCGACGTCATCAGCGACTTATGGAGCCTCTTCCTTACCCTGTCCGCTATCACCCAACCCGACACCCGACGCTAATTGGGTAGGTGAGGTGTGGATGTTCATACCTTGTTGAGGCTGCGTGCTCGTGGGTGTGCTCCCGGCTGCCTCCAGACGAAGCAGACTCTTTGGCCACAACATGACCCACCCATTGCAACAATCACCAAGCCGCCGCGGGGTCTCGTCGTCATCCCCCACTAATACCAGAGGAGGCAAATTCTCGTGGCCCGGTTTGACACTGGCCACGGAAACCTTGAAGACGTTCGGGGGGATCGGCCGGCTGTGGGACAATGGTTCCTTCGGCTTCATTATCATCGCCTTCCCCACGTCCACCTTCTGGTCGCCGATGGTGTACAATATGGTGCACGGGGTTTTGTCGGCCTGCAAAGAAAAGTCTGCGACGTGAGACATCCGAAAGGCAACGAAAACGGGAGATTATACATTTGTTGAAGGGGGCCGGTGTGACAGATTCCGTGAGGGCGTCGAGCTCAGCCAAAGACGAAGCACCGCCGAGCACATCCGGTGCCGGAGCAGGTGCGGGAGCAGGTGCAGCTGCAGGTGCTGGTGCAACGCTAGTCGAGGTGCTCCCCAAGAAGTCAGCAAGGGGAAAGTCCGCTGCATTTTTTTCTGGATTTTGCCTGGTCCAATTGAAAACGGCCGGAACCAAGGAAGTAGACATATCTACAAGCACCTGTTTTGCAAGCTATAAATATATATTAATGCAAGGAGTAGGGATTGCCATGGAACGGATGCACTAGAGCTATAAATATATGAAAGCTCAACAAAAGAAACAAAGTGGGTGTGCATCCAACTTGCTTGCTCACAAAGACCTAGGGCACTTGAGGAGGCCCAGTGTTGGAATATACAAGCCAAGTTCTATAATGAAAAATTCCCACTAGAATATGAAAGTGACAAAACAAGAGACTCTCTGTCATGAACATTATGGTGCTAATTTGAAGCACAAGTGTGGTAAAGGATAGTAACATTGTCCCTTCTCTCTTTTTCTCTCATTTTTTTGGGCCTTCTCTTTTCTTATGGCCTTTCTCTTTTTTTTCCTCACTTGGGACAATGCTCTAGAAAATGATGATCATCACACTTCTATTTATTTACAACTCAATGATTACAACTCGATACTAGAACAAAGTATGACTCTATATGAATGCCTCTGGCGGTGTACCGGGATATGCAATGAACCAAGAGTGACATGTATGAAAGAATTTTGAACGGTGGCTTTGCCACAAGTACTATGTCAACTACATGATCATGCAAAGCAATATGACAATGATGAACGTGTCATGATAAACGGAACAATGGAAAGTTGCATGGCAATATATCTCGGAATGGATATGGAAATGCCATAATAGGTAGGTATGGTGGCTGTTTTGAGGAAGATAAGGAGGTTTATGTGTGAAAGAGCGTATCATATCACGGGGTTTGTATGCACCGGCGAAGTTTGCACCAACTCTCAATGTGAGAAAGGGCAATGCACGGTACCGAAGAGGCTAGCAATGATGGAAAGGTGAGAGTGCGTATAATCCATGGACTCAACATTAGTCATAAAGAACTCACATACTTATTGCAAAAATCTACGAGTCATCAAAAACCAAGCATTACGCGCATGCTCCTAGGGGGATAGATTGGTAGGAAAAGACCATCGCTCGTCCCCGACCGCCACTCATAAGGAGGACAATCAAAGAACACCTCATGTTTCAAATTTGTTACATAACGTTTACCATACGTGCATGCTACGGGACTTGCAAACTTCAACACAAGTATTTCTCAAATTCACAACTACTCAACTAGCACAACTTTAATATCGCTACCTCCATATCTCAAAACAATCATCAAGCATCAAACTTCTCTTAGTATTCAACACACTCATAAGAAAGTTTTTACTAGTCTTGAATGCCTAGCATAATAGGATTAACCAAATTACCATGCTGTTTAAGACTCTCAAAATAATATAAGTGAAGCATGAGAGTTCATCTATTTCTTCAAAATAAAACCACCATTGTGCTCTAAAAGGATATAAGTGAAGCACTAGAGCAAACGACAAACTACTCCGAAAGATATAAGTGAAGATCAATGAGTAGTTAAATAATTATTTAGCTATGTGAAGACTCTTTCTCATTTAAGAATTTCAGATCTTGGTATTTTATTCAAACAGCAAGCAAAGCTAAAGAAAATAAAATGACTCTCCAAGCAAAACACATATCATGTGGTGAATAAAAATATAGCTCCAAGTAAAGTTACCGATGAACGAAGACGAAAGTGGGGATGCCTTCCGGGGCATCCCCAAGCTTAGACGCTTGGTTATCCTTGAATATTACCTTGGGGTGCCTTGGTCATCCCCAAGCTTAGGCTCTTGCCACTCCTTATTCCATAGTCCATCGAATCTTTAACCAAAACTTGAAAACTTCACAACACAAAACTTAACAGAAAACTCGTAAGCTCCGTTAGCGAAAGAAAACAAAACACCACTTCAAGGTACTGTAATGAACACATTCTTTATTTATATTGGTGTTAAACCTACTGTATTCCAACTTCTCTACGGTTTATAAACTATTTTACTAGCCATAGAGTTATCAAAATAAGCAAACAACACACAAAAAACAGAATCTGTCGAAAACAGAACAGGCTGTAGTAATCTGTATCAAACGCAAACTTCTGGAACTCCAAAAATTCTAAAATAATTTGGTGGACCTGAGGAATTTGTCTAGTAATCATATGCAAAAAACAACAACTAAATATCACTCTCCAGTAAAACGTTGAAGCTAATCTCGTGAGCGCTAAAGTTTCTGTTTTTTACAGCATGATCATAAAGACTTCACCCAAGTCTTCCCAAAGGTTCTACTTGGCACAAACACTAATTAAAACACAAAACCACATCTAAACAGAAGCTAGATGGATTATTTATTCCTAAACAGAACCAAAAATCAAGAAACTAAAATAATATTGGGTTGCCTCCCAACAAGCGCTAACGTTTAACGCCCCTAGCTAGGCATGATGATTTCAATGATGCTCACATAAAAGATAAGAATTGAAACATAAAGAGAGCTCATGAAGAATATGAATAGCACATTTAAGTCTAACCCACTTCCTATGCATAGGGATTTTGTGAGCAAACAACTTATGGGAACAAGAGTCAACTTGCATAGGAAGGTAAAACAAACATAACTTCAAAACTTTAAGCACATGGAGAGGAAACTTGATATTATTGCAATATGTAGAAGCATATGATCCTCTCTCATAATAATTTTCAGTAGCATCATGAATGAATTCAACAATATAACCAGCACCTAAAGTATTCTTTTCAGGATCTACTTGCATAGAAATTTTATTACTCTCCACATAAGCAAAATTCTTTTCATTCGGAATAGTGGGAGTTTCATAAGAGACTTGAATACTATAAATTGTTTCCACATTAAAAGAGTAATGTTCAGAAAAAGGGTAATCATAATCATGACAAGTTTTATAAATATAATCATCACTACTTTTTATAGCATAAGTTTCATCACAATAATCATCATAAGTAGCAACTTTGTTCTCATCATAATCGATTGAAACCTCTTCCAAGATAGTGGAATCATTACTAAATAAAGTCATGACCTCTCCAAATACACTTTCATAAATATTGTAAGATTCAACATCCTCCAAAATAGTGGGATCATTACTTCCTAAAGTTGACACTCTTCCAAACCCACTTTCATCAATATAATCATCATAGGTAGAAGGCATGCTATCATCATTATAAATTTGCATATCAAAACTTGGGAGATTAAAAATATCATCTTCATTAAACGTAGCATCCCCAAGCTTGGGACAAACATTAATTGCAGCAAATATATTCTCAAATATGTCATTCTCATCAAACATAGCTTCCCCAATCTTGGGCCTTTTCATATCATAAGCATAATCACTCTCATCATTAATAGTATGGATAGCACCAATAGTATAGCAATTATCATATTCTTCCAAGCAAGTGCCAAAAAGATTTTCAAGATCATCAGAAGTATCATTATCTTCCCAATCATAATCATCACAACAAGCAATAGGCATAACGAGATCATCATCAAGTGCATCATCTTCCACAATTATTTTTGATTCATTTTCATGAGGCACAACAATAATAGGAGCAACATTATTTGGGAGAGATATCTTTTTACCTCTCTTCCTTTTTCTTTTCTTCTTCTTCACCACATCATGTGTGGGTTCAATCCTCTTTTTGGAGCTCCTTATTAATGAGTTTAGTTGAATAGAAGGCCCCTCCTCGTTACCTGATTCATCATAAGAAATAATAGGAGGATATTGGGAAGTCTCTTCCCTTTCGTTAGTATTCTCTTCATCCCCTATTTGTTTTCTTTTCTTCATGTAATTGGCAATATAAGGATTTTCAATGCAATTCACCGCGCAATACATATAAATTTCCTCTAGATCAAAATGAAGAACTCTATCAAGGGCAAATTCTGGAATATCCTTAGTTATACGTTTCATTTCTTCATAACCCAAGAGCAAACTAAGTTCATTATGATGTGCAAGAGAAATCAAGTCATCACATGTCGGTGTGGAACGACACCTATGGGATCACAAGAATCCCTACTACGGTTGCCGGGGCGCAGGGTTGCGAGGAGAGCAGGGCTAGTAGATAGCACAAGGATCATTTGCCCAGGTTCGGGCCGCGAGGATGCGTAAAACCCTAGTCCTGCTTTGGTGGGTGTATTTCTGAGAGTTCTTGAGCTCTCGAACTAGCTGTGGTCAGTGCGTGGTTCCAAAGAGCCGAATCCTTCTCCAGTATGCCATGGGCCTCCTTTTATAGTTGAAAGGGGCTGCCACAGTGACACACAGGAGGTGGAAAGGCGTACAGTGCTCTGAGCTTATCGCTCATATTACAGGACAAGACGCATTTAATGTGTAGCTTAGGTGTCCCCTTGCTTTATTGGGGACGGGGGCAAGGCCCGTCCCGTCCGTCGCCGCTCCTCCTCGCCTTGACACGCGCCCTGGCCAGCGACGCATGCGGCGCCACGAAGGCAGGTAGGCAGCTAAGGTGGCGCGGTGGTGGAGCCTCCACGAAGATGTGCATGCTGCCACGCAGGCGCTTGATGAGTTGGCCTGGGAGCTGCACGTTGCCACGCAGGTGCCCGCCCAGCTGGTTGGGCTGGCAGCTGCATGTGAACGACGTTGGAAGCTTGGTTGGCGCGGGCCTGGCGGTGACCTTGCTGGCGTCCTTGGTGAGGGCCTTGCCGGATGGCCCGACAAGGGTCTTGCCGTGGCGTGCTGTCGTCCCCGGCAAGGGCCTTGCCGGGGGTCTGGTGGCCTTCCTCGGCAAGGATCTTGCCGAGGATCGCCGTCTTCTAATCCTCATCTAATCTTGAACATGTCTTCACAAAGATCTGCATGCCACCACAGAGGTGCCTTCCCGAGCCCTGGCCCCATGTTGATGATGGCGTTGGGGGCCGTGGGCTCAAGGGTGGCTCGCTCTGTTGGTGTGGGGCGAGCTGCCCTGGCAAGGGTCTTGCCGGGGCTGCTGAGGCTGCCCCCGGCAAGGGCCTTTCCGGGGGAATCTGCTGTGTCCCTCTGCTCTTTGTGGTCTTGGCGTTGCTCTGATTATCTTGGGCTTCGGTCTTACCCTGGCTCACCTCCCTGCTCTGCTTGGCGTGATCGTGGGCGCGGCTCCGACTGCCCGTGCACAGGTATAGGGGTACAAAAACGCACCCCTCTTTTTGTACACCGACATCACAATTTTTGGACACGATACGATCATGAAACAATTTGCATTGGGTACTAAAATGATCACGTTCATTGCAAAGTTCACAAGTATGGCTAAGAAAGTTTAAATTTTCAGCACACACATCTAGCCTTTCTTGCAACCATTTAGTTTCTAAATGCTTATGCCTCTTGCAATATCTATCTTCTCTATTTGGTGTGTACTTGCAAACCCAATACACTCCACAAAATTGACATGCTTATAGGAGATATTTTCATCATGACTAGTGCAATCATCATTAGTACTATGGATATTCAAAGAGTTCATACTAACAACATTGCAATCATGCTCGTCATTCAAAGATTTAGTGCCAAACATTTTAATGCATTCTTCTTCTAACACTTTGGCACAATTTTCTTTTCCATCATACTCACGAAAGATATTAAATAGGTGAAGCGCATGAGACAAACTCAATTCCTTTTTTTTGTAGTTTTCTTTTATAAACTAAACTAGTGCTAAGACAAGAAACAAAAAGATTCGATTGCAAGATCTAAAGATATACCTTCAAGCACTCACCTCCCCGGCAACGGCGCCAGAAAAGAGCTTAGTTGACGGGGTGTGAGTGCCGCTTACCTAGCCTCCCCGACAACGGCACCAGAAAAGAGCTTGATGTCTACTACACAACCTTCTTCTTGTAGACGTTGTTGGGCCTCCAAGTGCAGAGGTTTGTAGGACAGTAGCAAATTTCCCTCAAGTGGATGACCTAAGGTTTATCAATCCGTGGGAGGCGTAGGATGAACATGGTCTCTCTCAAGCAACCCTGCAACCAAATAACAAAGAGTCTCTTGTGTCCCCAACACACCCAATACAATGGTAAATTGTATAGGTGCACTAGTTCGCCGAAGATATGGTGATACAAGTGCAATATGGATGGTAGATAAAGGTTTTTGTAATCTGAAAATACAAAAACATCAAGGTAGCAAGCGATAAAAGTGAGCGTAAATGGTATTGCAATGCTAGGAGACAAGGCCTAGGGTTCATACTTTCACTAGTGCAAGTTCTCTCAACAATAATAACATAGCTGGATCATATAACTATCCCTCAACATGCAACAAAGAGTCACTCCAAAGTCACTAATAGCGGAGAACAAACGAAGAGATTATGGTAGGGTACGAAACCACCTCAAAGTTATTCTTTCCAATCAATCCGTTGGGCTATTCCTATAAGTGTCACAAACAGCCCTAGAGTTCGTACTAGAATAACACCTTAAGACACAAATCAACCAAAACCCTAATGTCACCTAGATACTCCAATGTCACCTCAAGTATCCGTGGGTATGATTATACGATACGTATCACACAATCTCAGATTCATCTATTCAACCAACACATAGAACCTCAAAGAGTGCCCCAAAGTTTCTACCGGAGAATCAAGACGAAAACGTGTGCCAACCCCTATGCATAGGTTTATGGGCGGAACCCGCAAGTTGATCACCAAAACATACATCAAGTGAATCACGTGATATCCTATTGTCACCACAGATACGCACGGCAAGACATACATCAAGTGTTCTCAAATCATTAAAGACTCAATCCGATAAGATAACTTCAAAGGGAAAACTCAATCCATTACAAGAGAGTAGAGGGGGAGAAACGTCATAAGATCCAACTACAATAGCAAAGCTCGCGATACATCAAAATCATGCCAAATCAAGAACACGAGAGAGATAGAGCTCAAACACATAGCTACTGGTACATACACTCAGCCCCGAGGGTCATCTACTCCCTCCTCGTCAGGGAGAGCGCCGGGACGATGAAGATGGCCACCGGTGAGGGTTCCCCCCTCCGGCAGGGTGCCGGAACGGGCTCCCGAGAGGTTTTTGGTGGCTACAGAGGCTTGCGGCGGTGGAACTCCAGATCTATTCTGTTCCCTGAAGTTTTTTGGGTATATGGATATATATAGGTGAAAGAAGTACGTCAGGGGAGCCACGAGGGGCCCACGAGGGTGGAGGGCGTGCCTCCCTCGTTGCTTCCTTGACGTGGACTCCAAGTCTCCCGGGTTGCTTTCCTTCCAAAAATAACTTCTCCAGAAGATTTCATTCCGTTTCGACTCCGTTTGATATTCCTTTTCTTCGAAACACTGAAACAAGGGAAAAAACAGGAACTGGCACTGGGCTCTGGGTTAATAGGTTAGTCCCAAAAAATAATATAAAAGTGTTTAATAAGGCCCATAAACATACAAAACAGATAATATAATAGCTTGGAACAATAAAAAATTATAGATACGTTGGAGATGTATTAGTTGTCTTCCCCAACCTCTCCCTCCTCCTTGCTGGATCAAGGCACGGGAGACGTCACCGGGCTGCACGTGTGTTGAACGCGGAGATGTATTAGATCGGAATCGACCGCGATCTAAATCGCTGCGTATACGACTCCACCAACCGCGTTCTTGTAATGCTTCTGCATCGCAATCTTCAAGGGTATGAAGATGTACTCCCCTCTCTCTCGTTGCTAGTCTCTCCATAGATTGATCTTGGTGATGCGTAGAATTTTTTTGATTTCTGCAACGATCCCCAACACGGAGCATAGAACGAGCCCCATTCCCACGACATTGTCTCTAGGAAGGTCTCCAGCTCGAAGTATCTTGAGCCCGGGTATCGGAGCGCGTGTGCAGAACACACCGCGTGACACCATAGATTGGTGATGTCCTTTTGCTACTTCGGGGTTGGTGCACGAAGGCACGGACCAACACCACTGAAACATGCACAATGGACACGATGATTTACCTAGGTTCGGGCCGCATGGTGCGTAATACCCTACTCCTGCTTTTTGTGAGTTTTAATGGGTGAATCAGTGCCACAAGTCCTTTCCGGGAACCGAAAGCGCAGTGAGCTCCTACTGGTGTTCTAACAGGAGTCCATCCTTTTTCTACTTTCGCCCGGTCTTCCTTTTATAGGTCAAGGGGTACCTCAATGGTGTAGTTGCTAAGTAAATGCCATGATCTCACATGGTAGGTGGGTGCATTAGATGCGCGGTGACGTGTCATCACCTTCTTCTCTCCAAGAATGAAAGTCAGTCCCATCACCACCGGCTGAGGTGATCCTCCAGCTTGGAAGTGCCATGTACTATCACAGGTGTCGCTCGTGGGGTGAGTAGGCTGGTGACTCACCGCCCAACCTTCAAGGCCGTAACATGGTGGTCTCGTCTTGACGAGGTAGATCCAGCCCGACACACATGAGGCGGGGGAGTTGTGGTGCCTTGACGAGTAAGGAAATGAGGCTGTTGTCGGAGGTTTCGTTCCCAGGTTTTAGGTCTTTGATGGCTTTGGCCAAGGAGGGACCTGCCAGTGGCCCACGTGTGGTTCACTTTGTGGGCCAAGCGTTCACGGTATCGACAGTAGCCCATGGGCATGGCCAGATGAGTGTCTCTCATCTTTATCAGGGTGAGTCCCTATGCAAACGCGTGGGCCACAAATGCCAATCATTTTTCCCGTCAGGTCCGACCAATCAGCAGTAGGTGTTTTCTCAGCACAAACGAGGAGCCCAACCCTATGTCCTATGTGTTAGATGCCTGGCGAAGGGCTAGGCTCAACCCACTTGCATCACCCACTGGCTGATCAGTCACTTCGGTACTTGATGATCCTGACACGTGGCGTGAGAATCTTGCTAGGAGCATAAATCAAATTTTTTGACTCCTGTCGCCACTATTTTGAACACGTGACGTCCCTTGCATTACCAATCTGTATTTAATTCGCCTCGGGGTTCATACTGGTGCGGGAGAAATTACGCTCTCGTGCAATTAAACCCCACTCTACGAATCGACGCGTCTCACAGGCGTTCTACTTCTCATCGGGGAGCCCAACAACCCGTTGTGCGTGTTTATTGCTTGGCTTCAATTGGATAGGGTGCCTCGCCTCCATTCCCATAACATAAAAGGATGGGGATCAAGGACGGCCCCTCCACGCTCTTCTTCCTCCTCCATCTTCACTGTCTGGTAGATGCACAAGCCCCCGATTCCTCTAAGCCCGTGAGCCCTTCCCTGCATTGTCTTCACGGTAGCCCTTCCTCCTTCGTCGCCATGTCGCACGAGGTCAACTGCTACGAATGCGAGTAGATGCGCGCCAACCTCGCCGCTAAGGATGCTAAGATCAGCGAACTATGCGCGTCCTCTATGGCACTGCTCTCCGCCTAGAGAGCGAAACCACGAAGCTCCGTGGCCCGGTGGAAATGGACCGCATCCCCGTCGTAAAGCGGGGCGGATCTTCACCAACTTCCACGCTGAGCACTATAGGAGCATGGCGTCGCTGCAAGACATGTACCTCCGCCGATTGTCTGCGCAACAACACCCAGCTAAGAAGTTTTTATTTAGTTCCAAAATGATTTACGTACTTCTCCAAGTGCCACATTCCAAATACTCGGCAAACTACTTCCGACCTTCTCTCTTTACCACCCTCTGCCCTCTGTTTCCCGTCCTTTTCTCAAATATTTGGGCACTTTATTCCACTCGGTTTCTACTGTATTCCCTTTACCTCCCCTTATCCCTCTCTCCCTCCCTCACCGTCTCCTCTCTCTCTCTATCTCTCTCTCTCTCCAACCTTTTCCAGTCCTTGTTCCACCTCCACATTCTGAGCTCAAAAATAGTTTGTAGTCAAAGTTGTGATCACTTGAGCCATTGTGGTTGGTGTATGAACAATTTCAGCCAGCACATGTCTACCTTCCCACTAGACGTACCAACGTGTAGTAATTATTAGCTCGGACAAACCACGACAACGAGTAAAGGCACATTGCCCCCGGGGAGTGTGCATCACTATTGAGATGGTTACCAGTGATGATCCATTTTGCATGCTTGTCACTGCCGTGAAGTTCCAACTCATGAGCGAGCCAGTCGCCACTAGCAGCTACTTACTTGTGGCAACTCACCATTGACAAGTGCCTAGCTCGCCATTGAAGTACAAACTGCGTTGATCACTATTGGGTCATCCAATGTCCATGTAGTAGCCTATTCCACGGGCAAACTAATTGAAGCAGCCTATGTCCATCCTTGATTAACCAAGACAATTTCGATGCTCATTCCCACGCGCGCCGTTGCATGCGATCGTCACTCGGGTTGATTTCTTATGTGTTGACTGACATGCTCCTCCTGCTTAGTTAGTCTTTAATACCGGAGCATCTTACCTCACCTATCGTAGTCATGTTGACTACCCATATGCATTTTTAATCTAATGACTACTGTAAATATTACTTATGGCATCATGTGCTAATATTTTAGGTGAGTCATTAAACCTGAGGTGGGTTTCTAGGTTAAATTGAAATAGCCGTACTCTAGATTTCTGAATTTTGAGCATTGCTTTCTAAGAGGGGTCATATTTTTTCATTGGATATCCCACTAGCATAATGGATGAAGGAGTATGCACATGAAAGAAGTTGGAGGTGCCCCTAGCATCATACGGGCGAACCACAAGTCGAATCGTGACCCAGTCGCAGGAAGACATCCACCTCACCCCGTGATACCTATGGTTGATTAGTGTAGACGGCATCTAGAAGGACATACACCTTCAACTCGTCCTTGGCGCTTTCCCTCGGAAGGACTACCACTTGGATGCCTAACTGCAATTTTGACGATGGTATAATGGCCCTACACATAGGCTATGCTAAACGGGCCAAGTCACTGAGACATCGCACTACCCCCGCAGGGCCAACACGAGTATTATGCCTCTAATTCGCTATCTATACGTAGCCTATGCCCGATCCCCTGTAGATTTTTTACATGTTCATTGATAGGAGGAAAAAGGGTTTCCCCCACTTTATATTATAAAGCAACGGCCACATCACAAGTCATACAAGCCAAAACAAAAGAGAAAAAGAGAGAAACAACAAATATACATGACACCAAAGGAGCCACTAACAAGCCCAGAATACACCAAGCGCAACCTTGAGCATCGAGGCCCTCGAGGAACAAGAACCGGTACACGAGGCAACTAAGATGACATAGTGGCCTGCTGTCGGAGGATTTCCACGCTCCGTCGACTCCCCAGAAGCCAGCCATTTTCAGTCTGCCATCCACCCCTGCCTCCGAAGAAGGACCCCTACCCTCTAGTCGTGGATCGAAGGACACTGCGCTATCGACCAGCAGAGTCGCTGATACCCGAGCTCTCACGGTCAGGACTACCTGGTGGCCGTGGAGAGGACGACAAGCACGACCATCACACCACGCAGCTGCACACCCTAACATCGCCACCACCGCACGCATGCATCAACGTCAACCGCAAGTAGCCAAGCCACAACAGCACAGAAGATAACCGGCAGACCACACCCCGCGCCGGAGCTTCAACCACCACCCCGCCGTCCAAAAGATGGTATCTTCAAGAAGAAAATGATGCTGGCGCGCCGTCACCACCCAATCCGGAGATTTGGGTTTTCACCGGGATGGGAAGAGAGGGTGAGGGCAAGATCACGATGGCACATTCAAGAAGGTGAACGACGCCGGAGCGCCGCCGACACCGTGGCCACAACAATCGGCCAAGGGTGTCCCCCAATCCATCCCTACCAGACGCTCAGCCCCACCAGTCGCCAGAACCGGCCACCAAAGGACGTCGACGACGCCCACCGACGAGGCACGAAAAAGATCTAGGGAAAGTTGTCGTCCTCAGATCCGCTCATTGGACGAACGGAGACGCCCCGAGAGCCCTCCCAGACCCGCTGCCGGCCCGCCACCCATGCAACCATGGCGCGACGCCCCTCCGCATCCGCGACAGCCACCCACCGAAGGGGGCCCGACGAGCTTCACGACCGCGGCCGCCGCCATAGCTAAAGATGCAATCCGCCCAGGGCACCACAGAGCTGATCTCGCCGCCAACAGGCACTATCCACGACACCGCGGCCCGCTGCCGCGCCGCCGCGCCCTCTGCTAGCGCCACGCAGCCGCGCGACCAAACCGAGCCGCATCGGCCACCATCGAGAGGGAGAAGAGAGGCCCCGTCGCCGCCTCCGCCACTGACCGGGCTTCGCCCGTCAGCGCGAACCGGCGACGGCGAGGTGAGAAGGAGGGGGGAGAGGGGCCCTAAGGCCGGCTGCTAGGGTTTCCCCACCGCGATGCTCGCGGGAGCGACCGGGAAGGGAGGAGGGGCATATTCATTGATAAAGATTATGATATCATTTTAATGTTTGTATTGAAGGAGGGACCGGGCTTCTAGTTTTTCCTTCGCCCCCTAAAGTCACAACTGGCCCTAAGAAGGTCATATGCGTTGTTTGTGTTAAGTCTTTTATATTGTGTAGCCTTCTCAACAGGGAGCTTTTGCATCTGCGATACACATTCTTATAGTATATATGATGCATTTTTGTGCTATATATTATGCTATTGCTCGAGGTTATATAAAAAGCTATTTGTTTAATGTGCTTTTCTTATCACATGCCTCCACCGGTAATATTTATTTTCTCAAAGAACAATAACTTTTTGTCCTCTATCTGCGATAATGACCTGGATGAGAGTTTTTTAGGTAGTGAAGAGATCGATTTATGTTATGAATATTAGAGGAGATGACACTTAATATCTCCTCACATATATAATAAACCTTACTACCTACGTAATGTAAGAGATTAACTCTAAACTTCAATCTTGATTTACATTGGATCTTTTCTTACTGGTGCCAGGCCCTGCTAAACTCTACACATATCTAAGAAAGATAATTATTTTATGTGGAACAGATTAGATCATGTTTACGTACATTGTTGGACAACTTCGTTATTAATTACATGAGAAATAAACGATTTGAGACACTATTTCCATATTGTCTGTTGCTGCAACTCATATAATATTCACTTATTTCGAACGAAGGACAGTAACAGAGTCCATTCTTTTACAGTAACTAAATCTTAATTAGTCTCATATATACAACTGAAAAAAGAATATCACCACACAAATCTCTAAGACTTCTGATTCCCCCAGATCACTTAAAAAGATTTAAGATCCATCCACCAAACAATACTACACGCGCCCTAATGAATTAGACGGAAGGAAAGAAGTAAGAACATCACTCCATCTTATGGAAAGGCTCATGGCTAAAAGTCATCCAGATAACCACCTGCTTGAATTACTCTTTGGAAATATCACCCGACACAGTACATCGATTGATCACAATTTCAGCTAGTACAGAATTACAGGGAGATGCACTCAAATAATCTCGCCCTCAAGATGATGCAATAAACAGAAAATACAAACAACCAAACTTAATGAAAACTTATTGTTTGAGGCGACAAAACCAAAGCCCTAATCTAGAGCTTCAGGGTTAGATCAATCCCGTTGGGCGTCTCCTCCTGATTGACTATATTCATGCCTTCCTTGCGTCCATGAAGTCTCCCTACTCCATTCCCGCCATTATCATTGCCCAGCACCGCAGATGACGGTTGAGCAGGAGCTAGACCTCCAGGGACACCTCCTGCACCCTCTTGGAAGCCGATGACGGCGTGTGAGGCGATGCCGTCGGGGTCTTGTGCCCTAGCTTATCCTTGTCGACACGGATGGCCAGCAACAAGGACAGGTCAACCGGGAAGGTGGACGAGGTAGAACCGCAGGACTCCATATTTGCAGTGAAATCGAGAGACGAGTTGCCTGGATGGGATCTGGATGATTTATAGATCTGTACGAATGTTCTCTGGTGCACTTGCTTGTAGTCTTTATATCGTGGCGTTTTAATGTATTTCCCGGTAGTAGCAGACAACTGGAAATGCAGGTGAATCTCGGTTTTGTTTGTTGCAGGAGTGAACACGTTGTGTTTCTTTGAAATGCAGGTGAATCTCGGTTTAATGTATCGTGCCATTCATTTCTTTCCATTTTCCGTGTACGCGTCGATGCATGTTTGCTAATTTCCTTATTTGTATCAATATATCATACTTGTATCTTGTATATGCATGTTACCGTGTGAACAGCTCATGCTTGGTATGGGATTGGAGCAGTGCCTTATAGGAAAGTATTTATCGAAAAATATGCCCAAAAATTTACATACCCTGATTTTGGGACTATGTACGTAGTCATTATACGGACATCCTTGCTAGTCATGCTTATCTATCCAAGTCTAGATAGATCGTCTAGAATCAATAATGCATGGTACCATAAGTAACAACATCTGATAAAACGTGGCACCTTAATCTTTTATTCCACACATTTGTTTCATAATTTTCTTTTAAAAGAATTCGCTCCCTCCGTTTCATATTATATTACATAGTAATTTTGTATTAACTCAAACTTTGTGAAATTTAACAAGCTTATTAAAAAAAGGTGGACCCTATAATATGTGGTGTTCGATCGTCGTGGGAGCTGCTCGCGGTGACCGGTTTCGCTCGCTCTTCACCAACACAAACGCGCAGCGGGACCCCTCCAGACCCAAAAGGCCCAGTTAAAAGTGTTTTTTTGTTTAAAGTAGCAACCTTATAACTATAAGAAAAGGTTGAGTGATTCTTTTTCCGGCCATGCTAAACTTAAAACTGCCATCCGTTAGATTAAAAATGCTATCCTCTAGAAAAAAACCGCAATCCTCGATAAAAAGTGCCATGAATAAAAAAATACAAACAAACTTATAAAAATGCCATGCTCTGTTTTTTTTTTAAATTAACGTGGTACGCTACGAAATTACCATCCTGTAGATAAAAATATTTTATCTGGATAAACCAAAAAAAAACTGCCTTGTAATTAAAAAAATTATCTTCTCAACATACGATGTCATCAATAATTAAATTGTCATGGTCTCAATAATAAAATTGCCACCTAATAATAAATTGTCCCGGTGGTTGGACAGCACCCTCAGCCGGGGCACCGCCTCACCTGGCTCCCGCAAGATCTCCGAGACCCCGGATTATTCGCCTCCGACCTGCAGGCCCTCTCGCGGGTCGTGGGGTACGTTTCCTTCTTCAATAGATGAGCCGACAAGGGTCGCAACACACGATCATGCGGCCCCCGCCGGCGGAGGAACTGTCGTTGACTCCAGGGACCTCTTCCGCGAGCCCCTCAAGGTGGACGTCAAACGGGCGCTGGCCGCGGCCCCGCCAAAACTTTGGGCCATCACACGTGCATGATCGGCAAGATCCATGCCGCTTCATCAGAGCGGGGCTGTGGCAGAATCGAAATGAAATCCTTTTATGTCTAAAAACAAGAAAAAGGGGTCAGCAATGAAGAAAACATATAGCAAGTCACGGTAACTTACCCCAGGGCGGGGGTTAGCCTGACTGTATAGCTCCACGATAACTTCCATGAGAATATCTCCGAGAGCTACGGTTACATGGTGTATACCAGAGCTCTACTTCATTCTCTGAGTCCTCCAGATTGAGGAGGCGATAGGGATCCCTTAGGCCTCTGTACTCGAACATGGGGAATTCCCTCCATCCTAAGGGTTGTACGTTTCTCTCCATCCAGGTCATCATAATCTGGAGGCCCCAAAGGCCCTTGTGTCGAAACTGATGAACTGCCTCAATCAAGGTAGCAGTCTTCTGGGAGATCTCCATCCCCAAGCCCCACTACGGCTTCGGCCAACAGGGCACATCAGTGAATTTGGGCATTCCGACCAAAAGGTGATCAGTCCCATTCTCACGCCGTTCTCACGCCGTTGTCTCTGGGCAGGTCTCCAGCTCGAAGTACCCGGAGACCGGGTGTCGAAGCGTGTGTGCAAAACACACACGTGACACCATAGACTGATGATGTCCTTTTGCTAGGTTGGGTTTGGAGCACGAAGGCACGAACCTACGCTACTGAAACATGCAAAATGGACATAATTTACCCAAGTTCGGGTCGGATGGTGCATAATACCCTACTCCGGCTTTTTTTGTGTTTTTATGGGTGGATTAGACCTACAAGTCCTTTCCGGGAACAGAAAGCACAGTGTGCTCCTACTGGCGTTCTAATAAGAGTCCAACCGTTTTCTACTTTCGCACGGTTCTCCTTTTATAGATCAAGGGGTACCACAACGGCGTAGTTGCTAAGGAAATGACATGACCCGACATGGTAGCAGTACTAGGGAAAAGCCTACAAGTAGCGCTGGTTTTTTGTCTAGCAGTAGCGCGGGGTACCGCGCTACTGTTTCGGCGCTATAGCTAAATGGTAGCAGTAGCGTTCGTTTTCCCGCGCTACTGCTATACGAACTTAGCAGTACCGCTGTTTGAAGAACGCGCTACTGGTAGTTACTAGCAGTGCCACTCTACCCGCGCTACTATTATTACATATTATATTCCTTTTTTATTTTATGTCGTATTCATACACCATTATACAAGTTCTCATACAGTAGCAATTTAGAGATTATTATTACATCGTAATAAGTTATTACGTCATTGGGCTAAAAGACCGCGGATTAGTTTCAAGTGGATGGATCCTGGATCCATCCACTTGAAAGTAATCCACGTTTCTCTCACTCAATGATATAATAACTCATCATCATAATAGCATTAACAACTTATCATCATAATACATCATTGTCATATAACAACTCCTCGTCATCATCATTTTGGTCCATGAGACATCATATAACAACTTAGTCACTAGTCATAATAACAACTCCTCCTCATCATCATCATAGTACCCATAATCACAACTCCTCCTCCTCTTCATCATCATCATCAACTCTAACACATTGTAGCACATATGATAACAACTTCTCATCATCATCATAGTCATAATCACCACTAATTAACTGTTCTTCATACCTAGGACCTACTCCTCTCTCCTAGGTAAAATACCATAAAACAAATAAACCGGTCCATCTCCATAATGGAGAATGGAGATACACCTATCTCCAACTTGTGGCTTGCGCCCATTCATATTGTCTCCAATTAGCTGCGTTTGCGCATTCACCACTTTGCTCCATTCTTTGATATTGAGCCTTCCATCGTTTGAAGAAATCGAGTATGTAGTGTGGTAAGACTTCGAAGGAGTTGGTTGTAAGCTAACCATATGTGTATCACCTTCGGTAAACATCATGTCAGGCACAACCTCCTTCGGGAGCCTCTGTTCAAAAACGTAATAGTAACATATATAGTTAGTAATATAGTTTACTTAAGAAGAATGTATGCAATGAAGTTACCATCATTAATAAAATCTTACCAAGTTTTTCGCAATGAAGTTACCATCATGCAATTTATGTAATAGTGGCACGTATCCAGTAAAATTAGGGAGGATAGAGTGATTGGTTTTAAGGGCCTCAAAATCATCTATGAATGAGACAAGATAACCTTTCTCCTCACAATTATGCTCGGAGTCATAGCTGTAGTATGTCTTGTCTAAAGCCTTCCGGGTATTTTTTTTTTGAAGGTAAGAAATAAACTAACAATTATAAATAAATAAGTTTAGTACCGATGAACACCAAATATTTTTAAATTAACAATATAAATTACTTAACTTAACAAATTAGTTTGAAAAACTCACATTTAGGCAAATCTGCAGGCATATCCACATCCACCCAGATGTCGATATTATCATCATCATCATCATCATCATCCTCGGGACGAATATCAAATGTTATTTGCATACCCTTGTCAAATTCATATGCCTTGCAGAGAGCTTCCCAATTAGAGAAACCGAAATGGGAGTGATTGACCGGATTGTACAACTTAACCCGAAATGCATAACCATGTTTTGTTCTTAAGTGAGCCCTCCTCGTCTCCATATTCTCAAAGTCTTTGAAACCGAGCTTCTCCAATACATATGGTCTTGCATGGCACCGGATGTACTAATCGAATTGAAAAAAATCAAGAAATTGCACGTTGAACAAAAGAAGAACAAGTGATGATATTAATTACGATGAAATGCTTGTCGTTGCATACCGTACACACATCAAAGGTCTCGTCCAGTTTCACGGTGGAAAACCTATCATTTTGCAAGTGAAGAAACCTGTCGCACAAACCTTGGTCATCGTAGCAGTAATCGCACTCCGGGATCCTATCGTCATCAGACATCTGTTGTGTTCATAATTCAAAGATTAAATTTCTGAATTTCAATATATGTACTACAAAAACTAAATTCGATCATTAATATTCATCACGGGTTGACTTTTGGTCTGTCGAGTCTTCCTTGAAAACTCTCATCTCACGTGGTGTATATGGTGGGCACTCCCTCTGATATATTCGACCGTCTTTGATGGTCACTCCTCTCTTCGTCCCCGAGTGCATTACACCAAATTGTCTAGCACACGGGAAGGAAGGAGAAGCGACCCCCACGACAATAGTTGGGATTCTTCATCTCTGACATTTGCAACCGTCGGTGATGGTTGTTCTTCTCTTCCTTCCCGTGCATTACCAAAAGGTCTATCACGAGAAAGAAGAGGAAGAATGACCCCCGCGACAACAGTCGGGATTCTTCTTCTCTCATATATGGTGGACACTCCCTCACTGTTTTTTGACTGTCATGTATGGAGCCCCAACAGACTTTAAGTCAACCCAAAATGTCGTTTAATGCTCTTTCTGGAAAATCCAAGGCACTCGATATTTCCTACATTCTAGCACAAGCCATGCTAAAATTCACGGAAAAATCCAGCATGACCTTTGCTAAAAAGGACATATCGAGCACCTGAAATTTGCCGGAACAGAAATTAATCAACACTCCGGCAAAACATAGGCCACTCGGAGGTGTTCCCTGCAAACATAGGCCACTTGGACAGGCACATATCCTATTTGGCTACATCATCATCATCGGCATCAACGACATGAGGATTTGGCTACTCTCACCTCAAGGTCGGAGGGGTTCGGTGACGGGGATGATGCAGGGGTCCTTAGGCCGGCGGCTAGGGTTTCCCCTTAGCAACGTTTGCGGGAGCGACCGGGAAGTTTGGTTGTGCGTAATAGACCTTACTACCCGAGTGGCCTACCTGTGTAACGTAAGAGATTAACTCTAAACTTCAACCTTGATTTACATTGGATCTTTTCTTACTTGTGCCATGCCCAGCTAAACTCTCCACATACCTAAGAAAAATAATTATTTTATGTGGAACAGATTAGATCATATTTACGTACATCGTTCGACAACTTTGTTATTAATTACATGAGAAATAAACGATTTGAGACACTATTTCCAAATTGTCTGTTTCTGCAACTCATAAAGTATTCACTTTTTCTTTCAAAAGAAGGACAGTTAGAAAGTCCATTTTTTTACAATAACTAAGTCTTAATTAGTCTTATATATACAACTGAAAAAAGAATATCGCCGCACAACTCTCTAAGACCTCTAATTCCCCAGATCAATTTAAAAGGTTTAACATCCTTCCAAACAATACTACACCCGCCCTAATGAATTAGATGGAAGGAAAGAAGTAACGACATCACTCCATCTTATGGAAAGGCTCATGGCTAAAAGTCATCCAGATAGCCATCTGTTTGAATTACGCTTTGGAAATATCACCCACCACAGTACATCCATTGATCAAATTTGCGCCTAGTACAGGATTACAAGGAGATGCACTCAAATAATCTTGACCTTAAGATGATGCAATAAACAGAAAATTCAAACAATCAAACGAATGAAAACATATTGTTTGAGGCGACAAAACCAAAGCCCTAACCTAGAGCTTCAGGGTTAGATCAATCCCGTTGGGTGTCTCCTCTTGATTGACTACAGTCATGCCTTCCTTGCGTCCAAGAAGTCTCCCTACTCCATTCCCGCCGTATCCATTGCCCAGCACCGCAGATGACGGTTGAGCGGGAGCAAGATCTCCAGGGCCGGTCCCGGTTTGCCATGGGAAGGAAAGCGGGATGGAGGGGTTGTAGTGGATGTGCCATGCGTCGAAGGGCGCGCGTGGAGGCAAGCGTTGCGCAGGGCGCTGGCGACCGAGTACCTATCGGGACGACGGCTCATGTGCGCCTTTCGGCTGTTGCGCCGCGCGCGTTGGAGCATGTTGTGCGCCTTCTGGTGCCCGCCCAGCGCTCGGGCTGTTCCGAAGGAGCGGGGGCAAAACTTGCAATTGAACATGGGCGGGAGGGACACCTCCTGCACCCTCTTGGAAGCCGATGACGGCATGTGAGACGATGCCGTCGGGGTCTTGTGCTCTAGCTTGTCCTCGTCGACACGGATGGCCAGCGACAAGGACAGGTCGACCGGGAAGGTGGACGAGGTAGAACCGCAGGACTCCATATTTGCAGAGTGAAATCGAGAGACGAGTTGCCTCGATGGGATCTGGATGACTAATAGATCTGTACGAATGTAATCTAGTGCAGTTGCTTGTAGTCTATATATCGTAGCGTTTTAATGTATTTCCAGGTAGTAGCAGACAACTGGAAATGCAGGTGAATCTCGGTTTTGTTTGTTGCAGGAGTGAACACGTTGTGTTTCTTTGATTTGCTGGCATATACGCATCGTGCCATTCGTTTCTTGCCATTTTCCGTGTACGCGTCGATGCATTTTTGCTAATTTCCTTAATTGTATCAATATATCATACTGTATCTCGTCTATGCATGTTACCGTGTGAACAGCTCATGCTTGGTATGGGATTGGAGCAGTGCCTTATAGGAAAGTATTTATCGAAAAATATGCCCAAAAGTTTACATACCCTGATTTTGGGACGGCGTACGTAGTCATTAAACCGACATCCTTGCTAGTCAAGCTTATCTATCCAGTCTAGATAGATCGTCTAGAATCAATAATGCATGGTACCATAAGTGACAACATCTGATAAAACGTGGCACCTTAATCATTTGTTCCACACATTTGTTTCATTATTTTCTTTTAAAAGAATTCGCTCCATCCATTCCATATTATTATTTTTTTGAAACAAAAGGGGTTTCCCCCCACCCTAACTTTTATAAAAAGCCAAGGCAAACGTCAACCAACATAGATTGTTAACAACGCTCGGCGGCAACCGGAGAGTAGCTGCCATAGACGGAAAGCGGGTTTTTAGACTGCCCTATTACAAGTTTTAGGCAGGTCAAGCCAAGATACATAGCCAGGAAGCAACATGCCAGCCTACTTAAGATCAAAGCTAAGAATTGTAAGCCAGCAGAACATAGCCCAGCGATGACCTTGACAGCAACATTTATCGCCAGGCAATCCTAAGCAATTCCCCTCTTCGGTGGTCCAGTAGTCTTAAACAGCGCAGAAGTAGCGCACCCTGAGCTTCTGAGCATAGTATTTTCCATTGCTTGATCGTTGCCCCTAATAGGTCCAAAACACATCGTATACTTCGCCATCTTCGCCCCCGGAAAACAAAGTCATTTCGAAAACGCCATAAGCTCCACAAGGTAGCAGCAGTAACAATGTTTAAAGCTTCAAAGTATTTTCTCCTCTTCCAGAAGGAAGCCAGCAGAGCAAAGGAATTAGGAACAGCAACCTTAAAGCTATCAGCAACTAGAACCCAGACATGTTTAGCAACAATGCAATCAAAGAAAAGATGCTGGATAGTTTCAGGTTCGCTGCAAAAGACACAAGTCATGTCATCTACATGCCTGCGTTTGGCCAGACTGTCTCTAGTTAAGCTCTTATTATAGTATATTAACCATAGAAAAACATGTATATTAGGTGGCACTTTGATTTTCCATATATCATCTTTGATGACAGAAGATATCCCTCCAAAGTTTATTAGCTTATAGAAGGATTTGACCGAGTACTTGTTAGAAGAATCCAACATCCAGACAGGCTGATCTGGAGAACCAGGCAGACATACAGGTTCAACAACTTTGATAAGTTCCTCCCATCTAACTAAGGTACTTTCTGTGACACACCTCCTAAAGGTTAGGCGCAGCTCACCATTCACCCAGACCTGCGCAAGGGTAGACTCTTGCTGCTGGCAAATATTATACAGATCCCAAAATGCAGTTTTAAGAGAGCAATCTCCAACCCAAATGTCATGCCAAAAGGCAATGCTTTTACCATCTCCAGGGATCCATCTATAAAAGTTCTTAGCAGCTGTAAGAGCCCAAGATAGACTTTTCATAAATGGAGATCCAAGGGTCACCCTAGTGTTAAAGAAATTAGGGCTAGTAGTGTTATACTTGTATGCCAATATCTTCTTCCAATCACTCTCCCTGTCATCATAAAATCTTTTTCCCCAAGAGGCCAAAAGAGCCATGTTAAATTCCCTTAGGTTGGGAACCCCCATACCCCCAAACTCTTTCCTTCTGGAAATCAACCCCCAATTAGCAAGGTGATATTTATGAATGTCACCCATATTCCCCCAGAAGAAGTGAGACATTTGAGAGGTGATCATATCAATTGCCCATTTAGGAAATTTCACAATAGACATTAGATAGGCAGGAATGCTAGCTCCATTCCATATTATATTACATAGTAATTTTGTATTAACTCAAACTTTGTGAAATTTAACAAGCTTATTAATAAAAGTGGACCCTATAATATGTGGCGTTCGATCGCCAGGGAGCTGCCCCATCAAACGAATTGTTCGTCGCGGGAGCAGCTCGTGGTGACCGGTTACGCTCACTCTTCGCCAGCACGAACGCACAGCGGGACCCCTCTAGACCCAAAAGGCCCCAGTTAAAATTGTTCTTTTGTTTAAAGTAGCCACCTTATAACTATAAAAATAGGTTGAGTGATATTTTTTTTCCGGGCATGCTAAACTTAAAAACTGTCATCCTTTAGATTAAAAATGCTATCCTCTAGAAAAAAAACGTAATCCTCGATAAAAATTGCATGAATAAAAAAGTACAAACAAACTCATAACAATGCCATGCTCTGATTTTTTTTTGAAAATTAACGTGCTACGCTAGAAACTGCCATCCTATAGATAAAAATATTTTATCTAGATAAACCAAAAAAACTGCCATGTAATTAAAAAACAAAAAATAATATCTTCTCAACATTAAAAGTTGCAATCCTCTTTATAATAAAATACGATGTCACCGATAATTAAATTGTCATGCTCTCAATAATAAAACTGCCACCTAATTAATAAATTGACCCGGTGGGTGGACAACACCCTCAGCTGGGGCTCTGCCTCCCCTGGCTCCCGCAAGATCTCCGGGACCCCGTCTTATTAGCCTCGGACCTGCAGGTCCTCTCGCGGGTCGTCTGGTCTGTTTCCTTCTTCAATAGATGAGCCCAAAAGGGTCGCAACACACGATCATGCGGCCCCCATCGGCGGAGGAACTGCCGATGACTCCATGGACCTCTTCCGCAAGCCCCTCAAGGTGGACGTCAAACGGGCGCTGGCCGCGGCCCCGCCAAAACTTTGGGCCATCACACATGCATGATCGGTAAGATGCATGCCACTTCATAAGAGCGGGGCTGTGGCGGAATCGAAATGAAATCTTTTTATGTCTAAAAACAAGAAAAAGGGATTAGCAAGGACAAGGCGGGAGGCCTCCAACGATGAAGAAAACATATAGCAAGTCATAGTAACTTACCCCAGGGTGGGGGTTAGCCTGACTGTATAGCTCCACGGTAACTTCCATGAGAATATCTCCGAGAGGTAGGCCGGTTACATGGTGTATACCAGAGCTCTACTTATTCTCTGAGTCCTCCCGATTGAGGAGGCGACTGGGATCCCTTAGGCCTCTGTACTCGAACATGGGGAATTCCCTCCATCCTAAGGGTTGTACGTTTCTCTCCATCCAGGTCTTCATAATCTAGAGGCCCCAAAGGCCCTTGTGTCGAAACTGATGAACTGCCTCAATCAAGGTAGCAGTCTTCTGGGAGATCTCCATCCCCAAGCCCCACTACGGCTTCGGCCAACAGGGCACATCAGTGAATTTGGGCATTCCGACCAAAAGGTGATCAACCACCACGTCCGGAGCATAGAACCAGTCCCATTCTCACGCCGTTGTCTCTGGGCAGGTCTCCAGCTCGAAGTATCTGGAGCCCGGGTGTCGAAGCATAGAACACACGCGTGACACCATAGACTGATGATGTCCTTTTGCTAGGTCGGGTTTTGAGCACGAAGGCACGAACCTCCACTACTGAAACATGCAAAATGGACACGATAATTTACCCATGTTCGGGCCGCATGGTGCATAATACCCTACTCCTGCTTTTTTTGTGTTTTTATGGGTGGTTCAGACCTACAAGTCCTTTCTGGAACTGAAAGCGCAGTGTGCTCCTACTGGCATTCTAATAAGAGTCCACCCTTTTCCTACTTTTGCACGGTCCTCCTTTTCTAGATCAAGGGGTACAACAACAGCGTAGTTGCTAAGGAAATGCCATGATCCAACATGGAAGCACTACTAGGGAAAAGCCTAGAAGTAGCGCTGGTTTTTTGTTTAGCAGTAGCGCGGGGTACCACGCTACTGCTTCGGCGCTATAGCTAAATGGTAGCAGTAGCATTGGTTTTCCCACGCTACTGCTATACAAACTTAGGAGTAGTGCTGTTTGAAGAACGCGCTACTGGTAGTTACTAGCAGCGCCGCTCTACCCGCGCTACTACTATTATTACGTATTATATTTCTTTTTTATTTTATGTCGTATTCATACACCGTTATACAAGGTTTCATACAGTGGCAATTTAGAGATTGTTATTACATCATAATGAGTTATTACATCATTGGGTGAAAAACTGCGGATTAGATTCAAGTGGATGGATCCTTTGTCACTTTGGATCCATCCACTTGAAACTGATATGCGGTTCTTTCACCCAATGATATAATAACTCATCATCAACATAATATCATTAACAACTTATCATAACAATACATCACTGTAATATAACAACTCCTCGTCATCATCATTTTCGTCCATGAGACATCATCTAACAACTTGGTCACTAGTCATAATAACAACTCCTCCTCATAATCATCATAGTACTCATAATCACAACTCCTCCTCCTCATCATCATCATCATCATCAACTCTAACACATTGTAGCACATATGATAATAACTTCTCATCATCATCATAGTCATAATCAACACTAACTAATTGTTCTTAATACCTAGGTCCTACTCCTCTCTCCTAGGTAAAATACCATAAAACAGATAAACCGGTCCATCACCATAATGGAGAATGGAGATACACCTATCTCCAACTTGTGGCATGCGCACATTCATGTTGTCTCCAATTAGCTGCGTTTGTGCATTCATCACTTTGCTCCATTCTTTGATATTGAGCCTTCCATCGTTTGAAGAAATCGAGTATGCAGTGTGGTAAGCCTTCGAAGGAGTTGGTCGTAGGCTAACCATATGCATATCACCTTCGGTAAACATCATGTCAGGCACAACCTCCTTCAGGAGCCTCTGTTGAAAAACGTAATAGTAATATATATAGTTAGCAATGTAGTTTCTTAAGAAGAATGTATGCAATGAAATTACCATCATTGACAAAATCTTACCATGTTTTTGGCAATGAAGTTACCATCATGCAATTTATGGAGTAGTGGCATGTATCCAGTAAAATTAGGGAGGATAGAGTGATTGGTTTCAAAGGCATCAACATCATCTATGAATGAGACCAGATAACCTTTCTCCTCACAATTAAGCTCGGAGTCATAGCTGCTTCCGAGTATGTTTTGAAGATAAAAAAAGCTAACAATTATAAATAAATAAGTTTAGTACCGATGAACACCAAATATTTTTAAATTAACAATATAAATTACTTAACTTAACAAATTAGTTTGACAAACTCACATTTAGGCAAACCTGGAGGCATATCCACATCCACCGAGATGTTGATAGTATCATCATCATGGTGATCTTCGGGAGGAATATCAAATGTTATTTGTATACCCTTGTCAAATTCATATGCCTTGCAGAGAGCTTCCCAATTAGAGCAACCAAAATGGGAGTGATTGACCGCATTGTACAGCTTAACCCGAAATGCATAACCATGTTTTGTTCTTAAGTGAGCCCTCCTCGTCTCCATATTCTCAAATTCTTTGAAACCGAGCTTCTCCAATACATATGGTCTTGCATGGCACGGGATGTACTAATTGAACTGAAGAAAAATCAAGGAATTACACGTTGAACAAAAGAAGAACAAGTGATGATATTAATTACGATGAAATGCTTGTCGTTGGGTACCATACAAACATCAAAGTTCTCGTCCAGCTTCACGGTGGAAAACCTATCATTCTGATGGTGAGGAAACCTGTCGCACAAATCTCAGTCATCGTAGCAGTAATCGCACTCCGGGATCCTGTCGTCATCAGACATCTGTTGTGTTCATAATTCAAAGATTAAACTTCTTAATGTCAATATATGTAATACCAAAACTAAATTTGAATATTAATATTCATCACCGATTGACTTTCGGTCTGTCGAGTCTTCCTTGAAAACTCTCATCTCACGTGGTGTATATGGTGGGCACTCCCTCTCTCTGATATATTCGACCGTCGGTGATGGTCGCTCCTCCCTTCGTCCCTGAGTGCATTACATTAAATTGTCTATCACACGGGAACGAAGGAGAAGCGACCCCCACGACAACAATTGGGATTCTTCATCTCTAACATTTCCAACCGTCGATGATGGCCATTCTTCTCTTCCTTCCCGTGCATTACCAAAAGGTCTATCATGAGAAAGAAGAGGAAGAACGACCCCACGACAACAGTCGGCATTCTTCTTCTCTCATATATGTTGGACACTCCCTCACTGTTTTTTGACTGTCATGTATGGAGCCCCAACAGACTTTAAGTCAACCCAAAATGTCGTTTAATGCTCTTTCCGGCAAATCCAAGGCACTTGATATTTCCTACATTCTAGCACAAGCCATGCTAAAATTTACGGAAAAATCCAGCATGACCTTTGCTAAAAAGGACATATCGAGCGCCTGAAATTTGCTGGAATGGAAATTAATCAACACTCCGGCAAAACATAGGCCACTCGGAGGTGTTCCGTGCAAACATAGGCCACTTGGGCAAGCACATACCCTATTTGGCTACATCATCATCATCGACATCAACGACATGGGGATTTGACTGCTCTCACCTCAAGGTCGGAGGGGGTCAGTGGAGGGGATGATGGAGGGGCTCCTTGATTTCTGCAAAAGCAAAATATAAAGAAAAACATTATTATCCTGATTTTAGGACTTAGTGAAACCCTATAAGTTATCAACTAAACATTACTATGCTGATTCAAAAGACCTACATTTACTAAAAATTCAATATATCTTATAACCCCGATATTTCATTGGTTAATAAGCATACCTAATGTTTCTTACAAAAAATTTCCATACCTAAATTTTCTTACTAAAAATTTTTGTTACTAAATTTCTCATATGGCATTCCGATACATTTATATATTGAAAAATTTCTATACCTAAACAATTTCTGTTAGGAAAATTTCTATTCAAAATACCTAAAATTTCCTATTCTATTCAAAACACCTAAAATAGTCAAAATAAACTATACATTTACTCAAATGACCTAAAAAATTATTCTATTAAAAACCTACATTCTATAATGTCTACATTAATTGTAAAACCTACATTCAAATTACCTACATTCTACAAGAACAGAAAGAGAAGGGAGGGAGGAGGAAGGGAGGGAGGAGGGGGGAGGAAGAGGTAGTGATACGTCTCCAAGGTATCTATAATTTTTGCTTGTTCCATGTTGTTATATTATCATTCTTGGATGTTTTACGATAATTTTACAACAACTTTATATCATTTTTTGGACCTAATCTATTGACATAGTGCCTAGTGCCAGTTGCGATTTTTCACTTGTTTTTTACTTCGCAGAAAACCAATGCCAAACGGAGTCCAAACACAGCGAAACTTTTTGGAAAAAATTTCTGGACCAGAAGACATAAGGTGGGCCAAAGAAGTACCTGAAGGGGGCTCCGAGGGGAGCACAACCCACCAGGGTGCGCCTGGGCCCCTAGGCGTGCCCACGTGGGTTGTCCCACCTCGGTGGCCTCCCGCACCGCCTCTTTGCCCTATAAATCCCCAAATTTTCCAAAAACCCTAAGGGAGTCGACGAAAAAGAATTCCAACCGCCGCAAGTTCCAGAACCACGAGGTCCAATCTAGACACCATCACAGAGGGGTTCATCATCCTCATTGGTGCCTCTCTGATGATGCGTGAGTAGTTCATTATAGACCTACGGGTCCGTAGGTAGTAGCTAGATGGCTTCCCCTCTCACTACAGGAATCAGCTTGTTGGTCGTCTGCCATGGCAGACGGCAAAGGCACCAAAGGCGGACGGCAAAGAGTAGTTCATTATAAACCTCTTTGTCGTCCGCCACCGATGGCAAAGCTGCTCGGCAAAGGACCTGACGGTAAACAACTTCTTTGACGTCTGCTTTCCCAAAGCGGACGGCAAAGAACCTTTGCCGTCGGTGGCAGACGGAAAAGAATGTGGACGGTAAAGAACATGCATTAGCCATGTTAGGTGGCTAACGGCAACCTTTGTCGTCTGCCAGCGGACAGCAAACGCCCACATCCTTTGCCATCTGCCACAGACGACAAAGTAACCAAATGGTAGAGCTCCCAAGTTGCAAGGTTGTTGCCACGTGGCCACTTTGTCGTCTGTGGCAGACGGCAAAGAGCCCTTTGCCGTCGGTGGCAGATGGTAAACAGGCTGCATTGCCTCTTTTTTTTGTTTTTCCTTATATCCAAGCAATTTCACAGCAATATATATATATATTTATTTATTTATTTATTTATTTATTTCACAGGGCAATTTTACAGCAGACATATGACATATCCTACACACAAGTTTCATCATACATACATAACCAACACATAGTTCCATCCATACATATTACAATAGATTCACATTGTTCATCCAACACATAGTTTCATCCATCCATCTAACAAGTTCCACATTGTTCATCGATAAAAAAAAGAAAAGCAGAAAGGGAAAACAAGCACTCCATCCATGCAAGCTTCCGTGAAGTGAATGAAATCTGCAAAATGGGAAACAAGAAAGTTAGAAGAAGAAGAAGAAGACTAGAAGAGAAGAAGAAGAAGAAGAAGAAGAAGAAGAAGAAGAAAATGAAGAAGAAGAAAATGAAGAAGAAGAAGAAGAAGAAGTAAGCATACTTAGGTAGAATGGAGCTAACCTATCTAATTATGCCATTTTTAGTGAACTAAGCATATTATGCCATTTTTTATATAAATCAGCTAAGTATAGGTCATTATTGAGCTAACCTAGGTAACTAAGCATATTAGAGCTAACTTATGTCATTTTGGAGAAGAAGAAGAAGACGAAGAAGAAGAAGAAGAGAACACTAGAAGAAGAAGAAGAAAAAGAAGAAGACTAGAAAAAGAAGAAGAAGAAGAAGAAGAAGGTTTTTACCCTTTTCCTTCTCATTCTTCTTCTTTTATTCTTTCTTTTTCTTCTATTCTTTATTTTTCTTCTCTTCCTTGTTTTTCTTCTTCTTATTCCTTATTTGTGTCATTTTAGAGCTTACATAGGTAATTATGCCATTTTTCAGCTCACTAAGCTTATTATGTCAATTTGGAGGAAAATAAGGTAAGTATAGGTCATTTTTGTGCTAACATAAGTAATTATGCCATTTTTGAGCTAGCGTAGGTAAAATGGATCATTTTGGAGCTAACCTAGCTAAAATGGATCATATTGGAGCTAACCTAGGTAAACTTGGTCATTTTGGAGCTAACCTAGGTAAAATGGATCATATTGGAGCTAACTTAGGTAAATGGGTCATTTTGGAGCTAACCTAGCTAATTATGCCATTTTTTAGTTAACTAAGCATATTATGCCATTTTTGACATAAGTAAGCTAAGTATAGGTCTTTATTGAGCTAACCTAGGTAACTAAGCATATTATAGCTAATTTAGCATTTTAGAGCTAACTTAGGTCATTTTGGAGCTAACTTAGGTAAAATTGATTATTTTGGAGCTAATTAAGCTTATTATGTCATTTTTGAGGAAAATAAGCTAAGTATATGACATATATGAGGTTACCAAGGTTGTTATGCCATTTCAAACAGAAGTACGCTAATTATGCCATTTTTTACATAAGTAAGCTCAGTGTATGTCATTATTGAGCAAACCTAGGTAACTAAGCATGTTAGAGATAACTTAGCATATTAGAGCTAACTTAGGTCATTTTGGAGGAAACAAAGCTAAGTATAGATCATTTTGGAGCTATAGTAAGCTAATTATGTCAATTTGGAGGAAGATAAGCTAAGTCTAGGTCATTATGTTAAGCATTTTGGAGGAAATAAAGCTAAGTCTAGGTCTTTATGCATTTCTTAAGCAAAACACTATAGAAAACTTACCGTCATCACGGAGGTGAAGCACCGGCATGGCTCGTGCCGGTACTACCACCTGGAGAAGGATCGTGTGATGCTTGTCTGGAGGCACGCTGCACCTAAGATCGTTTGCAATGTCTCGTTAGCATGACGACACTCAAATGTTAATACTAGTAACTAATGAACATTCAAATTAAACTCACCGTGGTCCTCGGAGAAATCTCTGGCATCGGCCGAGGGGTCTGACCGGCCTTCTGGCACGCAGACTGCACATTTGGTTTCGACGGGTTAGTCATACTAGTTAGTAATGAAATGAACAATACGTGAATGATTTGGCTAATATGCAGAAGAAACTTACCACGAGGACCTCGTACATGGCCCGGTTCTGCATGTCATTCCGTGCCCTCTCCTCCTCCATCATCCTTGTCGCCTTCTCCTCTAACTCCCGCTGCTTCTCTTCCGCCTGCCGGTCCCTCTCCGCCAGAAGCGCCTGGGTTCTATCTCTCTCACTCTGAAGAGCCGCCTGCAACACCACTCCTCGTTAGCATTGTAATCATCGATGGCCGCACACACAATGTAATGGAGGAAAGACAGCTGAGTCCGTATAACTAACCTGGAAGGCGAGCTCGACTGGCCGTTGACGAGGCCTCATCTCAAGAGCGGAGCTCGACTGGCTTGCCTTGATCTCTGGGAGAGTGTGAGGACAACGGATAAGTCCATCTCCAATGGCTATTGAGCCATGGGACCTCCCGCCACCAGATATCATCACCAGCTTCGGATCAAACTGCCCGCCCGGGTTAAAGTCCTCCCCTTTCCTCACCTTCCCCTCATCTCTGTACTCCACGAGTTTGTTGTGGGAGGAGATGTTGGTGAAGTTCTTTGGATTATCGAGTTCAGATGGCTCGAATGCCTTTACCTTCTTGTACAGTCCATTATGGGCCATGGCATAGAAGTCGAACACCTCTGGCACCTCCGCCTTATTATGTTTTGCCTGAAAGAGAGGAACAAAGTAAATTAGTAATTAAAGGTCTCAAGCTAGCATGAAGAATGAATTGCATGAATTATGAAGGAAACCACATACCCAGTTCCGCCCAAACTGAAATAAGTTGGCGCTGCCTTGATGGTGTGGCACACCTACCATTTGGGCACGCTTGTCCTTGGCATTGTTGTGCTGGGCAAGACATTCCTTTGAGCACCACTCATCGACCAACACCTCCCAACAGTCCATCTGATCCGCACACTATCTTGGGGGTACCTACGTTAGTAAAGAGAAACTTGAGCGCTATGCCTACGAATCAAATCAAGGAAACTAAGTACAAGGCCTGAAGAATAGGTAATTACCGTCATGTAGTGCTCCTTATGTAGAAACATCTCGCGGCACGCCGGCTACAACTTCTGAATACCACGTGAAGCATAGTAGTCTCGAACAACCTGCACCCGAGCCTCGTGCCGTAAGTTCTGTAGTAGGCGCCTGCACTCGTCTTCTTCTTCTCCTTCTCCTCCTCCTCCTCCTTCTTCTTCTTCTTCTTCTTCTTCTCCTCCTTATCCTCCTCCTCCTCCTCCTCTTCTTCTTCTTCTTCTTCTTCTTAATCTTCTTCTTCTCCTCCTTCTTCTTCTTCTCCTTCTTCTTCTTCTTCTTCTTCTTCTTCTTCTTCTTCTCCTTCTCCTTCTTCTTCTCCTTCTTCTTCTCCTTCTTCTTCTTCTAATTATTCTTATTTTTTACTTTTTTTTCATAACTAAACCTAAACCTAAAACTAAACCTAAAACTAAAACTAAAACTAAACCTAAAACTAAAACTAAATATAAACTAAACATAAACCTAAAACTAAAAAAACAGAAGAAAAGAAAAAGAAAAAAGGGAGCTAGTGCTCACCTTCGGAAGTGGGGCGGCCGGTGGAGGAGAGGGGCGGGGCGGCCTGGGGCAGGGCAGGCAGGGCTCGGGACCGGTGGGGAGCAGGGGGGCCGAGCCGCGGGGGGGCGACGGGGCCGCAGGGCTCCGGGGCGGTGGGGAGCGGGGGGATCGAGCTGCGGGGGCGCCGGGCCGCGGAGGCGGCGGGGCCGCAGGGCTCCGGGGTGGTGGGGAGCGGGGGGGCCGAGCTGGTAGGGCGGCAGTGAGCCAGTGGGGCGGCAGGATGGTGGGGCGACGGGGCGGCGACGCTCGTGCGGTGTCGTCGGAGAGGACAGGGAGTGAAACGAAGAGAGGGGCGGGGTGGGGTGGGGCACGGCAAAGAGGGGGGCCATTAGGTTGTTCGATAAGTAGCGCGTTAGTGGGGCCCACGTCCCTCTTTGCCGTCCGCTAGCTGACGACAAACCTTCTTTGTCGTCTACTAGCAGACGGCAACGAAGTGGTTGATGGCAAATATAATCTTTGCCATCACCCAGTTTTTTGCCATCTGCTAGTGGACATCAAAGGAGGTTTGCCGTCAGCTAGCGGTGGAACAAACGGCAAAGAACTCATTTGCCGTCCGCTAGTAGACGGTGATGTATACTACGCAACTTTATTCTTGTAGACACGTGTTGGGCCTCCAAGCGCAGAGTTTTGTAGGACAGTAGCAATTTTCCCTCAAGTGGATGACCTAAGGTTTATCAATCCGTGAGAGGTGTAGGATGAAGATGGTCTCTCTCAAACGACCCTGCAACCAAATACAAGAAATCTCTGGTGTCCCCAACAGATCCAATACAATGGCAAATTGTATAGCTGCACTAGTTCGGCGAAGAGATGGTGATAAAAGTGTAATATGGATGGTAGAAATGTATTTTTATAATCTGAATAAATAAAAACAGCAAGGTAGCAAATAGTAAACGGGCACAAAAACGGTATTGCAATGCTTGAAAATGAGGCCTAGGGTCTGTACTTTCGCTAGTGCAATCTCTCAACAATGCTAATATAATTGGATCATATAACCACCCCTCAAAGTGCGATGAAGAATCACTCCAAAGTTCCTATCTAGCGAAGAACATAAGATAAATTATTTGTAGGGTACGAAACAACCTCAAAGCTATTCTTTCCGTTCGGTCTATTCAAGAGTTCGTACTAAAATAACACAAAGCTATTCTTTCTGTTCGATCTATCCTAGAGTTTGTACTAAAATAACACCAAAGCAAATTCATATTCATAATACTCAATCCAACACAAAGAACTTCAAAGAGTGCCCCAAGATTTCTATCGGAGAAACAAAGACAAGAACGTGCATCAACCCTTATGCATAGATTACCCCAATGTCACATCGCGAATCCGCGAGTTGAGTGCAAGACATATATTCAAATGAATCAATACGATACCCCATTGTCACCACGAGTATTCAATTGCAAGACATATATCAAGTGTCCTCAAATCCATAAAAGTATTGAATCCGATAACAATGAAATCTGAAAGGGAAAACTAAATTCATCACAACAAGATAAAGAGGGAAAAACACCACATGATCCAACTATATTAACAAAGCCCGCGATACATCAAGATCGTGAAATCTCAAGAACACGAGAGAGAGAGAGAGAGAGAGAGAGAGAGATTAAACACATAGCTACTGGTACACCCTTCAGCCCCGAGGGTGGACTACACCCTCATCATCATGGTGGCCGCTGGGATGATGAAGATGGCCACCGGAGATGATTCCCCCCTTCGGCAGAGTGCCAGAAAGGGTCTAGATTGGTTTTCGGTAGCTACAGAGCCTTGCGGCGGCGGAACTTCTGATCTAGGTTAACCCCCGATGGTTTCTCTATTTATAGGATCTTTTGGCGTTCGTTTCACGCTAAGATGGGCCTCAAGGTGAGCACAACCCACCGGGGCAAGCCAGGCCCACCAGGCGCGCCCTGGTGGGTTGTGCCCTCCCCGTGGCTCTTCCAGCCCTCCCACGAAGCTTCGGGCATCTCTTTTGTTCAAAAAAATCTTCAAAAAGTTTCAGCTCATTTGGAGAACTTTCATTTCTACGCAAAAAAAACACCACGATAGTTCTGCTGAAAACAACGTTGGCCCGGATTAGTTCCATGCAAATCATACCAAAACCATATAAAATTGTTGTAAACATGGCATGAATACTTCATAAATTATAGTTACGTTGGAGATGTATCAGCATCCCCAAGCTTAATTCCTACTCGTCCCCGAGTAGGTAAATGATAAAATAAATAATTTATGAAGTGTGAATGCTAGCAAAGTGCATAAGTTTGATCGATGATAATTTCAATCACTTTTCCTAGCATCCAACAGCAACTCTTTCTCATAAAACTTATCATGATAAAGTAGCAATTCAAAATGGAATTTTTTTGTGGAATGCTACCTATCATATTCATCATAAACTCTTTTATTTTGTAGCATGGACATTTGGACTTTTATATGGTTCAAAGCAATAGTCTAGTGTTGACATGAGGACTTTAATACTCAAGCATACCAAAAAGCAACCATGTCTTTCAAAATATCAATGCTAAAATAAGTTATCCCTGGGCCATCATGCTCAATCATTGATCCATTCATGAAACACACTCGCATATTAGCTACACCCAATGCTCAAGTACGATCATAGTGCCCCCTAGTTGGTGCTTTATAAGAGAAGATGGAGACTCAAATTACAAATAAAAACTACATAAAGTAAAAGAAAGGCCCTTCGCAGAGGGAAGTAGGGATTTGTAGAGGTGCCAGAGCTCAAAGCGAAAATTGAGAGATAAAAACCATTTTGAGAGGCGTACTTTTCCCACCAACGAAAACGACTTGGAGCTCCCAACACTTTCCATGCTAAATATATCATAGGCGGTTCCCAAACAGAAAATAAAGTTTATTCCTTTTTCCACCATACTTTCACTTTCCATGGCTAACCGTATCAAGGGGTGCCCTCCATACCAACACTTTCCAAAGAATTTATTATTTTACAACATAAAGTAAATTCACTTTTCATTTCGGGACTGGGCATCCCTAATACCTTTTCCTTACTCTCGTGCAATGACAAGTGAATAAACACTCATCGTGAGAATAACACATCTAGCATGGAAAATATTGGCCACCCCACACCGCCTCGCGAGCGGTACGAGCACACAAAAGAGAAATTTATTTTGAAAATTAGAGATGGCACATACAAATTTTCTGAGAACGGCAAAAGAATACCACATATAGGTCGGTATAGTGGACTCATGTGGCAAAACTGGTTTAAAGGATTTTTTTATGCACAAGTAGTGATCATACTTAGTGCAAAATGAAGGCTAGCAAAAGATTGGGAAGCGACTAACCAAGAAACGAATAATCTCATAAGCGAGCATTGAGCATAATTAACACCAAATAATGCACCACAAGTAGGATGTAATTTCATTGCATAACTATTGACTTTCGTGCTTGCATAGGGAATCACAAACCTTAACACCAATATTCTTACTAAAGGATAATTACTCATCAACATGAATCACATATGACATCATCATATCTCAAAACTTTTACGAGGAATCAAGTTTGTTTTGTCTAATGATCTTCATGAAAGTTTTTATTATATCTTTCTTGGATATCTATCACTTTGGAACTAATTTTCATGTGTTGCTTTTGATAAGCTCAAAAAAATATAAGTGAAGATCATGCGCATAATATTTATTTCTCTCAAATTAATTTAAGTGAAGCAAGAGATAATTTCTTCAAAAATAATAAAGCACGCCATGCTCAAAAAGATATAACTGAAGCACTAGAGCAATTCCATAAAAAAGAGCTTCGTTGACGGGATGTGAGTGCCGCTTACCTTGCCTCCCTAGCAACTATTTGAGGACTCTATTTTATTTAAAAACTTTCAGATCTAAGTACTTTATTAAAACAGCAAGAAAAATAAAATAAAATTATATTCCAAGGATATCACACATCATGTGAAGAAGCAAAAACTTAGGATCAACCGATAGTAACCGATAATTGTTGGTGAAGAAAGGTGGGATGCCTACCGGGGCATCCCCAAGCTTAGATGCTTGAGAATTCTTGAAATATTATCTTGGGGTGCCTTGGGCATCCCCAAGCTTGAGCTTTTGTGTCTCCTTAATTCCTCTCATATCACGGTTTCCCTAAATCTTAAAAACTTCATCCACACAAAACTCAACAAGAACTCGTGAGATAAGTTAGTATAAACCAATGCAAAAATTTTATCATTCTCTACTGTAGCAAATCACTAAAATTATTATTCAACATTGAAAACTAAATGCCTCTTCATATTTAATACTCCTATCCTCAAATAGAATCATTAAACAAGCAAACATATGCAAACAATGCAAACATAACAGCAATCTGCCAAAACAGTACAGACTGTAAAGAATGCAATATTCATCATAATTTGCTAAATCCAAAAATGCTGAAAAATTACCAAACTTTATAAAATTTACCAGAGCTTATTTTTCAGAAAGTTTCAACATTTTATCACATTCTGACTTTTCTAGGGAATTTTTGCAACATCGATAAATTTTCTGTTTTCAAACAGCAACATGTAGACTTGTAAAATAAGCGTTGTAAAGGCTATCAATGCCACTTTTATTGAAATAAAAGATGCAAAACATAATTCTAAATAACAGAAAACAAATCCTAACAAAATAAATTGACGCTCGAAGCAAACCACATATGATGTGACGAATGAAAACATAGCTCCAAGTGAGGTTACCGATAATGTTGAAGACGAAAGAGGGGATGCCTTCCGGGGCATCCCCAAGCTTAGTTGCTTGGATATTCCTTGAGTATTACCTTGGGGTGCCTTGGGCATCCCCAATCTTAGGGTATTTTCACTCCTTATTCTCCTCATATCGATATCTCACCCAAAACTTGAAAACTTCAATCACACAAAACTTAACGGAACGTCATGACATAGGTTAGTACGATAAAGAGCAAATCATTTCACTTTGGTAGTGTAAAAGACAACATTCATAATTGCTTCCACACAAAGCCTACTGTAGCATATCATTTACACAATTTATATTGAGCAAGATAAGCCATGGACACTAGGAAACAAGCAAACTACGCATTGAAAACAGAATCTGTCAAAAACAGAACAGTTTGTAGTAATTTGTACTCAAACCATACTTCTGCTACTCCAAAAATTATGAAAAAATCAGGACCACGTGAGAAATTTGTATATTTAACTTCTGGAAAAATAATCAACTCAAAATAACTCTTCTGTTAAAAATAAGAATTATTTTTGTGAGCGCAAAAGTTTCTGTTTTTCAGCAAGATCAAATCAACTATCACCCAACATGATCCCAAAGGCTTTACTTGGCACTTCATTGAAACAAAAGAAATAAAACATGATCAATACAGTAGCATAATCATGTTAACACACAAAAACAGTAGGTAAAAGTGTTGGGTTGTCTCCCAACAAGCGTTTTTCTTTAATGCCTTTTAGCTACGCATGATGATTTCAATGATGCTCGCATAAAAGATAAGAATTGAAATGTAAAGAGAGCATCATGAATCACATGGAAAGCACATTTAAGTCTAACCCACTTCCTATGCATAGGGATTTTGTGAGCAAACAAATTATGGGAACAAGAATCAACTATCATAGGAAGGCAAAACAAGCATAACTTCAAAACTATCAACACATAGAGAGGAAACTTGATATTATTGCAATTCCTACAAGCATAAGCTCCTCCCTCATAACAATTTTCAGTAGCATCATGAATAAATTCAACAATATAACCATCACATAAAGCATTATTTTCATGACACAAAAGCATAGAAAATTTATTACTCTCCACATAAGAAAATTTATTCTCATGAATAGTAGTGGGAGCAAATTCAACAAAATAACCATCATGGGATTGAAAATTAAAATCATGATGAGAAGTTTCATGGTTATCATTATTCTTTATAGCATACATGTCATCAAAATAATCATCATAGATAGGAACTTTTTGTCATAGTCAATTGGAACCTCTTCCAAAATAGTGGATTCATCATTAAATAAAGTCACGGCCTCTCCAAATCCACTTTCATCAATATAATCATCATAAATAGGAGGCCTGCAATCATCATAATAAAATTTCTCATCAAAACTTGGGGGACTAAAAATATCATATTCATCAAATATAGCATCCCCAAGCTTGTAGCTTTGCATATCATTAGCATCATGGATATTCAAAGAATTTATACTAACAACATTGCAATCATGCTCATCATTTAAATATTTTGTGCCAAACATTTTATTTACTTCTTCTTCTAACAATTGAGCACAATTTTCCGAACCATCATTTTCAAGAAAGATATTATAAATATGATCAATAATATGATGCAACCTCAATTCCATTTTTTATGTAGGTTTCTATTATAAACCATACTAGTGATAAAACAAAAAACTAAAAGATTAGATTGCAAAATCTAAAGATATACCTTCATGCACTCACCTCCCCGGCAACGGCGCCAGAAAATTGCTTGATGTCTACTACGCAACTTTATTCTTGTAGACACGTGTTGGGCCTCCAAGTGCAGAGTTTTGTAGGACAGTAGCAATTTTCCCTTAAGTGGATGACCTAAGGTTTATCAATCCATGAGAGGTGTAGGATGAAGATGGTCTCTCTCAAATGACCCTACAACCAAATAGAATAAATCTCTTGTGTCCCCAACACACCCAATAAAATGGCAAATTGCATAGGTGCACTAGTGATACGTCTCCGTCGTATCTATAATTTTTTATTGTTCCATGCCAATATTCTACAACTTTCATATACTTTTGGCAACTTTTTATACTATTTTTGGGACTAACATATTGATCCAGTGCCCAGTGCCAGTTCCTGTTTGTTGCATGTTCTTTGTTTCGTAGAAAACCCAAATCAAACGGAGTCCAAACGGGATAAAAACTGACGGAGATTTTTTTGGAATATTTGTGATTTTTGGGAAGAAGAATCAACGCGATACGATGCCCGAGGGGGCCACAAGGCAACGGGGCGCGCCCTGGACCCTCGTGGCCCCCCCGTAATGCGGTTGGAGCCCTTCTTTTGCCGCAAGAAAGCTAATTTCTGGATAGAGATCTTGTCCAAAATTCAGCCCAATCGGAGTTCCGGATCTCCGGTTATAAAAGAAACGGTGAAAGGCCAGATCTGGGAGCGCAGAAACAGAGAGAGAGAGAGAGAGAGAGAGAGAGAGAGAGAGAGAGAGAGAGAGAGAGAGAGAGAGAGAGAGAGATCCAATCTCGGAGGGGCTCTCGCCCCTCCCACGCCATGGAGACCATGGACCAGAGGGGAAACCCTTCTCCCATCTAGGGAGAAGGTCAAGGAAGAAGAAGGAGGGGGGATCTCTCCCCCTCGCTTCCGGTGGCGCCGGAACGCCGCCGGGGCCATTATCATCACCGCGATCTTCACCAACACCTCCGTCATCTTCACCAACATCCTCATCACCTTCCCCCATCTATCTATAGCAGTCCACTCTCCCGCAACCCGCTGTACCCTCTACTTGAACATGGTGCTTTATGCTTCATATTATTATCCAATAATGTGTTGCCATCCTATGATGTCTGAGTAGATTTTCGTTGTCCTATCTGTAATTGGTGAATTGCTATGATTGGTTTAATTTGCTTGTGGTTGTGTTGCTGTCCTTTGGTACCCATCATATGACCGCGCGCGTGGATCACACCATAGGGTTAGTTGTATGTTGATAAGACTATGTATTGGAGGGCAAGAGTGACAGAAGCTTCAACCTAGCATAGAAATTGATGCATACAGGATTGAAGGGGGACCAATATATCTTAATGCTATGGTTGGGTTTTACCTTAATGAACATTAGTAGTTGTGTATGCTTGCTAATAGTTCCAATCATAAGTGCATAGAATTCCAAGTCAGGGATGGCATGCTAGCAGTGGCCTCTCACACATAAAACTTGCTATCGGTCTAGTAAAGTAGTCAATTGCTTAGGGACAATTTCGCAACTCCTACCACCACTTCTCCACACTCGCTATACTAACTTTATTGTGTGTTTATCTAAACAGCCCCTAGTTTTATTTACGTGCTCCTTATATTCTTGCAAACCTATCCAACAACACCTACAAAGTACTTCTAGTTTCATACTTGTTTTAGGTAAAGCGGACATCAAGCGTGCGTAGAGTTGTATCGGTGGTCGATAGAACTTGAGGGAATATTTGTTCTACCTGTAGCTCCTCGTTGGGTTCGACACTCTTACTTATCGAGAGAGGCTACAATTGATCCCCTATACTTGTGGGTTATCAAGACCTTTTTCTGGCGCCGTTGTCGGGGAGTTATAGCGTGGGGTGAATATTCTCGTGTGTGCTTGTTTGCTTTATCACCAAGTAGTTTTTATTTGCTGTTCTAAGTTGTTTTCTATCTTTAGTTATGGGTAGGAAACGCAAAATACCAAAAAAATTAGTTGTACCTACTACACCAATGGTTGAAGAACCATTCAAAATCTATCACACTCCTAAAGCTTTTTACTTGGATCATCTTTGATCCCTTTGTGCTCGTGTTGAAACCCCAACTAGCTTAGTTGAGGGAAAATCTTTAGATGAGCATGCTTGTTATGTGCGACACCGCTTATCTCAAAAAGGGGAACTTTTACTGGATCAAATTCATCGTTTGCAGTGCTATGCTTGGAATTTATGTGAAATATATGATGTTACTTGTTGTTCTGAAAACCCTATGAAACACCTTCCCTACCAATGTGAGTTTAGCGATAATGGAATCGTATCTTCGTATGCTAAGGGTGTTTATAATTACTATGATGTTCAACAAATTGAAGAATTTGTTGCTTTTAAGGGTGCTTATGAAATTGCTTCTTTGATTGAAAAGTATGATGCTACTCTTTACAAATCTGAAAACTTTGCCATACTTGAATATTGTTATGATAATTATGCTTCTAATGCCTATGTTAAACCATATATTGAGGACTCCTCCGCTGTCCTAGAAGAGACTAATATTTTGCAGGAGTCGATGGAAGAAGAAATTGATGAAACTGTGAGCTCATTGGATGAAAAAGATGATGAGGAGAGCGAAGAACAAAAGGAGGAAGAGCAGATTAGCTACCCGTGCCCACCTTCTAATGAGAGTAACTCTTCAACTCATACATTGTTTAATTTCCCGTCGTGCTTACCGAAGGATGATTGCTATGATGATTGTTATGATCCCGTTGATTCTTTTGAAATATCCCTTTTTGATGATGCTTGCTATGCTTGTGGCCAAGATGCCAATATGAATTATGCTTATGGAGATGAACTTGCTATAGTTCATTATGTTAAACATGAAATTGTTGCCATTGCACCCACGCATGATAGTCCTATTATCTTTTTGAATTATCCCGACTACACTATATCGGAGAAGTTTGCCCTTATTAAGGATTATATTGATGGGTTGCGTTTTACTATTACACATGATGATTTTGATAGATATAATATGCATGTGCTTGCTTCTCCTACTTGCATTTATTATGAGAGAGGAACTATATCTCCACCTCTCTATGTTTCCGACACAATAAAATTGCAAGAAGCTGCTTATGCTACGTATTGGCCTTTACTTGATGTGCATGAATTGTTCTTGTATGACATGCCGATGCATATGAAGAGAGTTAGACTTCGTCATTACTTGATATATGTTGTTTTGTGCTCACTACTAAATGCCAAATCATTGCTAATTCAAATTGGCTTTGATATACCTTGGGATCCGGGTGGATCCATTACTTGAGCACTATATGCCTAGCTTAATGGCTTTAAAGAAAGCGCTGCCAGGGAGACAACCCAGAAGTTTTAGAGAGTCATTTATTTCTGTTGACTGCTTTCATATAGTTTAAAAACAAAAAAATAAAGGGGGGAACCTAAAACTTTTTCAAAAAGGAAAGTGAAAGTGAGAGAGACAAGCATGGTTGAAGTGGGGGAGCTCCTTGAACTTTGTTCATGCTCACGGAAACTTTGTGAATCTTGATTACAGAAACTTTTCAGCAAAAATAATTATCCCCTTGTACAATTCCATTGTATAATAAAAATAATGTGCCAAGGTTTGCCTTTAGGATGTTTACAATGCTTGTAGGTTTGTGCGGTGCAGGACAGAAACTTTGGCTGTAGTGCGCGATTTTACATTTCTTACTGGAACGTCAAACGGTTCTGAAACTTTTTGCACTGTATTTCTATACAAATTTTTTATTTTTCCTAATTTTGGTATAATTGTTAGATTACCAGAAGTATGGTTAATGTTAAGATTATTACAGACTGTCCTGTTTAAAACAGATTCTGCTTTTGATGCATAGTTTGCTTGTTTTGATGAAACTATCGATTTATATCAGTGTATTAAGCCATGGAAAAGTTATATTACAGTAGCTATAATGCAAAAACAAAATATGAATTGGTTTGCAACAGTACTTAGAGTAGTGATTTGCTTTATTATACTAACGGATCTTACCGAGCTTTCTGTTGAGTTTTGTGTGGATGAAGTGTTCAAAGATCGAGGATGTCTCGATGTGAGGAGAAGAAGGAGAGGCAAGAGCTCAAGCTTGGGGATGCCCAAGGCACCCCAAGTAAATATTCAAGGAGACTCAAGCATCTAAGCTTGTGGATGCCCCGGAAGGCATCCCATATTTCTTCAACAAGTATCGGTATGTTTTCGGATTCGTTTCGTTCATGCGATATGTGCAAATCTTGGAGCGTCTTTTGCATTTATTTTCACTTTTCTTTTATGTACCATGCTGGTATGAGATAGTCCATGGTTGATTTATAGAATGCTCTTTGCACTTCACTTATATCTTTTGAGTATGGCTTTATAGAATGCTTCATGTGCTTCACTTATATCATTTGAAGTTTGGATTGCCTGTTTCTCTTCACATAGAAAACCGTCATTTGTAGAATGCTCTTTTGCTTCACTTATATTTGTTAGAGCGTGGGCATATCTTTTGTAGAAAGAATTAAACTCTCTTGCTTCACTTATATCTATTTAGAGAGATGACAGGAACTGGTCATTCACATGGTTAGTCATAAAATCCTACATAAAACTTGTAGATCACTGAATATGATATGTTTGATTCCTTCCAATAGTTTTGCGATATAAAGGTGGTGATATTAGAGTCGTGCTAGTTGAGTAATTGTGAAATTGAGAAATACTTGTGTTGAGGTTTGCAAGTCCCGTAGCATGCACGTATGGTAAACGTTGTGTGACATATTTGAAGCATGGGTTGTTCTTTGATTGCTTTCCTTATGAGTGGCGGTCTGGGACGAGCGATGGTCATTTCCTACCTATCTATCCCCCTAGGGGCATGCATAGTAGTACTTTGCTTCGAGGGCTAATAAAATTTTGCCATAAGTATATGAGTTCTTTATGACTAATGTGAGTCCATGGATTATACGCACACTCACCCTTCCATCATTGCTAGCCTCTTCGGTACCGTGCATTGCCCTTTCTCACCTCGAGAGTTGGTGCAAACTTTGCCGGTGCATCCAAACCCCATGATACGATATGCTCTATCACACATAAACCTCCTTATATCTTCCTCAAAACAGCCACCATACCTACCTATCATGGCATTTCCATAGCCATTCCGAGATATATTGCCATGCAACTTCCATCATCATCACATACATGACTTGAGCATTCATTGTCATATTGCTTTGCATGATCGTAGGACAGCTAGCATGATATTTTCATGGCTTGTCCCTTTTTTTCATGTCATTGCTACGCTAGATCATTGCACATCCCGGTACACCGCCGGAGGCATTCATATAGAGCCATATCTTTGTTCTTGTATCGAGTTGTAATATTGAGTTGTAGGTAAATAAAATTGTGATGATCATCATTATTTGAGCATTGTCCCAGTGAGGAAAGGATGATGGAGACTATGATTCCCCCACAAGTCGGGATGAGACTACGGACGAAAAAAGAAAAAAAAAGAAAAAAAGAGAAAGGCCAAAAAAAGAGAAGGCCCAAAAAAAGAAGAAAAAAAGAAGAAAGAAAAAGAAAAAAAGAGAGAAAAAGAGAAAGGGGCAATGTTACTATCCTTTTACCACACTTGTGCTTCAGAGTAGCACCATGTTCTTCATATAGATAGTCTCTTGAGTTATCACTTTCATATACTAGTGGGAATTTTCATTATAGAACTTGGCTTGTATATTCCGATGATGGGCTTCCTCAAATGCCCGAGGTCTTCATGAGCAAGCAAGTTGGATGCACACCCACTTAGTTTCAGTTTTAGCTTTCATACACTTATAGCTCTAGTGCATACGTTGCATGGCAATCCCTACTCCTTGCATTGACATCAATTGATGGGCATCTCCATAGCCCGTTGATTAGCCGCGTCGATGTGAGACTTTCTCCTTTTTTGTCTTCTCACACAAACCTCCATCATCATATTCTATTTCACCCATAGTGCTACATCCATAGCTTGCACTCATGTATTGCTTCATGGTTGAAAAGGCTGAAGCGTGTTAAAAAGTATGAACCAATTGCTCGGCTTGTCATCGGGGTTGTGCATGATGGGAGAATTTTGTGTGACGAAAATGAAGCATGGCCAAACTATATGATTTTGTAGGGATAAGCTTTCTTTGGCTATGTTATTTTGATAAGACATAATTGCTTGGTTAGTATGCTTGAGGTATTATTGTCTTAATGTCAAATGATAGACTCTTGCTTTGAATCACTCGTGTCTTAATATTCATGTCATGATTAGATACATGATCAAGATTATGCTAGGTAGCACTCCACATCAAAAATTATCTTTTTTATCATTTACCTACTCGAGGTCGAGCAGGAATTAAGCTTGGGGATGCTGATACGTCTCCGTTGTATCAATAATTTTTGATTGTTCCATGCCAATATTCTACAACTTTCATATACTTTTGGCAACTTCTTATACTATTTTTGGGACTAACATATTGATCCAGTGCCCAGTGCCAGTTCCTGTTTGTTGCATGTTTTTTGTTTCGCAGAAAATCCATATCAAACGGAGTCCAAACGGGATAAAAACTGACGGAGAGTTTTTTTGGAATATTTGTGATTTTTGGGAAGAAGAATCAACGCGATATGATGCCCGAGGGGGCCACGAGTCAGGGGGCGTGCCCAGGGGGTCAGGTGCTACCTCATGAGCACTGCGTTGGTTTTCCCTTGAAGAGGAAAGAGTGATGCAGCAAAGTAGCGTAAGTATTTCCCTCAGTTTTGAGAACCAAGGTATCAATCCAGTAGGAGGCTACGCGCGAGTCCCTTGCACCTACACAAAACAAATAAATCCTCGCAACCAACGCGATAAGGGATTGTCAATCCCTTCACGGTCACTTACGAGAGTGAGATCTGATAGATATGATAGGATAATATTTTTGGTATTTTTATGATAAAGATGCAAAGTAAAATAAAAGCAAAGTAAAAAGGAAAGGAAATAACTAAGTGTTGGAAGATTAATATGATGAAGATAGACCCGGGGGCCATAGGTTTCACTAGTGGCTTCTCTCAAGAGCATAAGTATTTTACGGTGGGTGAACAAATTACTGTTGAGCAATTGACAGAATTGAGCATAGTTATGAGAATATGTAGGTATGATCATGTATATAGGCATCACGTCCGAGACAAGTAGACCGACTCCTGCCTGCATCTACTACTATTACTCCACTCATCGACCGCTATCCAGCATGCATCTAGAGTATTAAGTTCATGAAAACAGAGTAACGCCTTAAGCAAGATGACATGATGTAGAGGGATAAATTCATGCAATATGATAAAAAAAACCATCTTGTTATCCTCAATGGCAACAATACAATACGTGCCTTGCTGCCCCTACTGTCACTGGGAAAGGACACCTCAAGATTGAACCCAAAGCTAAGCACTTCTCCCATTGCAAGAAAGATCAATCTAGTAGGCCAAACCAAACTGATAATTCAAAGAGACTTGCAAAGATAACCAAGCATACATAAAAGAATTCAGAGAAGATTCAAATATTGTTCATAGATAATCTTGATCATAAACCCACAATTCATCGGTCTCAACAAACACACCGCAGAAAGAAGATTACATCGAATAGATCTCCACGAGAGAGGGGAGAACATTGTATTGAGATCCAAAAAGAGAGAAGAAGCCATCTAGCTACTAACTATGGACCCGAAGTTCTGAAGTAAACTACTCACACTTCATCGGAGAGGCTATGGTGTTGATGTAGAAGCCCTCCGTGATCGATGCCCCCTCCGGCGGAGCTCCGGAACAGGCCCCAAGATGGGATCTCGTGGGTACAGAAGGTTGCGGCGGTGGAATTAGGTTTTTTGCTCCGTATCTGATCGTTTGGGGGTACGTAGGTATATATAGGAGGAAGGAGTACCTCGGTGGAGCAACAGGGGGCCCACGAGGGTGGAGGGCGCGCCCTGGGGGGTTAGGCGCGCCCCCTACCTCGTGGCCTCCTCTTTTGTTTCTTGACGTAGGGTCCAAGTCTCCTGGATCATATTCTTCCTAAAAATCACGTTCCCGAAGGTTTCATTCCGTTTGGACTCCGTTTGGTATTCCTTTTCTGCGGAACTCTGAAATAGGCAAAAAACAGCAATTCTGGGCTGGGCCTCGGGTTAATAGGTTAGTCCCAAAAATAATATAAAAGTGAATAATAAAGCCCAATAATGTCCAAAACAGTAGATAATATAGCATGGAGCAATCAAAAATTATTGATACGTTGGAGACGTATCGAGCATTCCCAAGCTTAATTCCTGCTCGTCCTCGAGTAGGTAAATGATAAAAACAGAATTTTTGATGCGGAGTGCTACTTGGCATAATTTCAATGTAATTCTTCTTAATTGTGGTATGAATATTCAGATCCGAAAGATTCAAGACAAAAGTTTAATATTGACATAAAAATAGTAATACTAAGCATACTAACAAAGCAATTATGTCTTCTCAAAATAACATGGCCAAAGAAAGTTATCCATACAAAATCATATAGTCTGGCTATGCTCTATCTTCACCACACAAAGTATTTAAATCATGCACAACCCCGATGACAAGCCAAGCAATTGTTTCATACTTTTGACGTTCTCAAACTTTTTCAATCTTCACGCAATACATGAGCGTGAGCCATGGACATAGCACTATATGTGGAATAGAATGGTGGTTGTGGAGAAGACAAAAAGGGAGAAGATAGTCTCACATCAACTAGGCGTATCAACGGGCTATGGAGATGCCCATCCATAGATATCAATGTGAGTGAGTAGGGATTGCCATGCAACGGATGCACTAGAGCTATAACTATATGAAAGCTCAACAAAAGAAACTAAGTGGGTGTGCATCCAACTCGTTTGCTCACGAAGACCCCTAGGGCATTTTGAGGAAGCCCATCATTGGAATATACAAGCCAAGTTCTATAATGAAAAATTCCCACTAGTACATGAAAGTGACAAAATGAGAGACTCTCTATCATGAAAATCATGGTGCTACTTTGAAGCACAAGTGTGGTAAAAGGATAGTAACATTGTCCCTTCTCTCTTTTTCTCTCATTTTTTTTATTTATTTGGGACTTTTCTCTTTTTTATGGCCTTTTTTTCGTCCGGAGTCTCATCCCGACTTGTGGGGGAATCATAGTCTCCATCATCCTTTTCCTCACTTGGGACAATGCTCTAAAAATGAAGATCATCACACTTTTATTTTCTTACAACTCAACAATTACAACTCGATACTTATAACAAAATATGACTCTGTATGAATGCCTCCGGCGGTGTACCGGGATATGCAATGAATCAAGAGTGACATGTATGAAAGAATTATGAATGGTGGCTTTGCCACAAATACGATATCAACTACATGATCATGCAAAGCAATATGACAATGATGGAGCGTTTCATAATAAACGGAACGGTGGAAAGTTGCATGGAAATATATCTCGGAATGGCTATGGAAATGCCATGATAGGTAGGTATGGTGGCTGTTTTGAGGAAGGTTTATGGTGGGTGTATGATACCGGCGAAAAGTGCGCGGTATTAGAGAGGCTAGCAGTGGTGGAAGGAAGAAGGTTGCGTATAAGCCATGGAGTCAACATTAGTCATAAAGAACTCATATACTTATTGCAAAAATCTACAAGTTATCAAAGAAAAGTATTACGCGCATGCTCCTAGGGGGATAGATTGGTAGGAAAAGACCATCGCTCGTCCCCGACCGCCACTCATAAGGAAGACAATCAATAAATAAATCATGCTCCGACTTCATCACATAACGGTTCACCATACGTGCATGCTCCGGGAATCACAAACTTTAACACAAGTATTTCTCAAATTCACAACTACTCAACTAGCATGACTCTAATATCACCATCTTTATATCTCAAAACAATTATCAAGCATCAAACTTTTCTTAGTATTCAACACACTCATAAGAAAGTTTTTACTAATCTTGAATACCAAGCATATTAGGATTATTTAAGCAAATTACCATGCTATATAGGACTCTCAAAATAATCTAAGTGAAGCATGAGAGATCAATAGTTTCTATAAAACAAATCCACCACCATGCTCTAAAAGATATAAGTGAAGTACTAGAGCAAAACTATATAACTCAAAAGATATAAGCGAAGCACATAGAGTATTCTAACAAATTCCAAATCATGTATGGCTCTCTCAAAAGTTGTGTACAGAAAGGATGATTGTGGTAAACTAAAAAGCAAAGACTCATATCATACAAGACGATCCAAGCAAAACACATATCATGTGGTGAATAAAAATATAGCTCCAAGTAAACTTACCGATGAAAGTAGACGAAAGAGGGGATGCCTTCCGGGGCATCCCCAAGCTTTGGCTTTATGGTGTCCTTAGATTATCTTGGGGGTGCCACGGGCATCCCCAAGCTTAGGCTCTTGCCACTCCTTGTTCTGTAATCCATCAAATCTTTCACCCAAAACTTGAAAACTTCACAACACAAAACTCAACAGAAAATCTCGTGAGCTCCGTTAGCGAAAGAAAACAAAAGACCACTTCAAGGTACTGTAATGAACTCATTCTTTATTTATATTGGTGTTAAACCTACTGTATTCCAACTTCTCTATGGTTTATAAACTATTTTACTAGCCATAGATTCATCCAAATAATCAAACAACACACGAAAAACAGAATCTGTCAAAAACAGAACAGTCTGTAGTAATCTGTAACTAACGCAAACTTCTGGAACTCCAAAACATCAGCCAAAATAGGAAGACCTAGAAAATTTGTTTATTGATCAGAAGCAATTGGAATCAATATTTTATCACGTTCTGGTGATTTTTAACAATTATTTTCGTGAACAGAAAGTTTCTGGAAATTTCTGCAAGATCAAATAACTATCATCCAAGAAGATCCTATAGGTTTAACTTGGCACAAACACTAATTAAAACATAAAAACACATCTAAACAGAGGCTAGAACAAAAGTTTATTCCTAAACATAAGCAAAAAGCAAAAAAAACTAAAAATAAAATTGGGTTGCCTCCCAACAAGCGCTATCGTTTAACGCCCCTAGCTAGGCATTGGTAATTCTAACGATGCTCACATCAAAGACAAGAATTGAAGCGCAAAGAGGGCATCATGAAACACGTGACAAACACATCTAAGTCTAACATACTTCCTATGCATAGGCATCTTATAGGCAAACAAATGATCATAGCAAGCAAAAACTAGCATATACAAGGAAGAGGAAAGAAACAATAGCAATCTCAACATGACGAGAGGTAATTTAGTAACATGAAAATTTCTACAACCATATTTTCCTCTCTCATAATAATTACACGTAGGATCATAAGCAAATTCAACAATATAGCTATCATATAAAATATTTTCAACACGATCCACATGCATGCAAAGTCGACACTCTTCCGAAATAGTGGGATTAACATTAACTAAGGTCATGACCTCTCCAAACCTACTTTTATCAAAAAATTCATAAGATTGAATATTCTCCAAATATGTGGGATCTAAAGTTGACACTTTTCCAAACCCACTTTCAATATTATTGCAAACAATATTGTCAATCTCATATTCATCATGGGGATTAAATAAATTTTCAAGATCATAAGAAAAATCACCCCAATCATGATCATTGCAACAAATAGTGGACATAGCAAAACTAACATCCCCAAGCTTAGGGTTTTGCATATTATTAGCACAATTGACACCAACAGAATTTATAGTAAAATCATTGCAATCATACTTTTCATCGAAGGAACTATCAAGCATGGGTGCAATAGCAACGATCTCATTTTTAGCATAAGGAACTATAGCAAATTCGTCTTCATAAATATTGGCATCATGGCCACAAGAATAGCAAGCATCAAGTTCATCAAGGGATACTTCAACCAAATCATCGGAATCATCATTATCTATAGATTCATGCATATCATTATTTTCTTCCAAAGCAACGGTCATTATTTCAGTAAATTCTTGGACATAGACATTATGAGCAAAGTTTTCATTGCAATATTTAAGTATGACTGAATTTTCAGATTTGTTGAGAGTAAAATCATACTTTTCAATCAAAGAAGCAACTTCATGAGCACCCTTAAAAACGACAAATTCTTCAATTTGTTCGATATCATAGTAACTATAAACACCCTTTGCATAAGAAGATAAGATTTCATTATCATTGAACTCACATAGGTAGCTAGGGAAGGTGTTTTTTAGGGTTCTTAGAGCAACAAGTAAAATCACACATTTCACAAAGATTCCAAGCATAGCATAGCAAACTATGTATATGATACCATAAGAGCTTCCCTTTTTCACACAATCGATGACGCACAAAATGAGCATGCTCATCTAAAGATTTCCCATCAACTAGGCTAGTTGGGGTTTCAGCACGAGCGCATATGGATCTAAGATGATCCAAGTAGAACACTTTAAGTGGATCCATATCAATAGATTTTCAGCAAGCGAAGATGCAAGCATATAGAAGGCACATGGCAACACGAGCAAACAAAAGGACGAACGGAAAAGAGAGGGCGAATAAAACGGCAAGGGTGAAGTGGGGGAGAGGAAAACGAGAGGCAAATGGCAAATGGAAAACACCACCATAGTTCTGCTGAAAACAGCGTTGGTTCGGGTTAGTTCCATGCAAATCATGCCAAAACCATATAAAAATGTTGTAAACCTGGCATGAATACTTCATAAATTATAAATACGTTGGAGACGTATCAGACGGCAAAGAAGTGGTTGATGGCAAAATCTTCTATTTCCAGTAGTGTCTTTTGATTCTCAATACAATCGTCTCTTAGAGATCTATTTCATGTAACTCTTTTTTTGCGGTGTGTTTGTTGTGATCCGATGAACTTTGAGATTATGATCAGATCTACTTATCCATGAAAGTTATTTGAGTTTTGATCTTTTATATGCATGATTATTTATTGCCTCGTATTTCTTCTTCGAATCTTTGGTTTAGTTAGGCTGACTAGATCGATTTTTCTTGTCATGGGAAGAGGTGCTTTGTGATGGGTTCGATCGTACGCTGTTCTTTCCCAGTGACAGAAGGGGTAGCAAGACACATATTGATCGTTGCTATTAAGGATAACAAGATGGGGTCTATTCCTACATGAATAGATCTTGCCTACATCATGTCATCGTTCTTATTGCATTAATTCGTTTCTCCATGAACTTAATACACTAGATTCATGCTGGATAGTGGTCGATGTGTGGAGTAGTAGTAGTAGATGTAGGCAGGAGTCGGTCTACTAATCTTGGACGTGATGCCTATATATTTATCATTGCCTGGATATCATCATAATTATTTGAGGTTCTATCAATTGCCCAACAGTAATTTTTTTACCCACCGTGGGTATTTTCCTGAGAGAAGCCACTAGTGAAATCTACAGCCCCGGGGTCTATTCTTTATCATATTTGCCTTCGAGATCTATTATTTTCCACTTTTATTTTCAGATATACTATTCCAAAAACCCAAAAATACCTTGCTGCACTTTTTATTTGCATCTTTTATTTCGTATTTTATCGAGAGCTATTTATCCAATCTACCACAAATCAATCTATCTTTTCACCGTGGAGGGATTGACAACCCCTCTTACGCGTCGGGTTGCAAGTATTTGTTCTTTGTGTGCAGGTACCGTTTATATAGTGTTGCTTTGTTCTCCTACTGGATTGATACCTTGGTTTCATAACTGGGGGAAATACCTACCGTAGATGTGCTGCGTCACCCCTTCCTCTTTGGGCAAATACCGACGCAGTTCAAGCGACATCAAAAGAAATTTCTGGCACCGTTGCCGAGGAAACATCATCAACACCTATAAGGTTCCTAATCAAAAATCTCATCTCCTTGAAATTTACATTATTTGCCATTTGCCTCTCTTTTTCATCTCCCCCACTTCACAAAATTTGCCATTTTTCTTCGCCCTCTTTTTCGTTCACTGTTTTCTCGTTAGATCTGTTTTTGTGTGCAATCTTGTTTGCGTAGTCACGATGTCTCAAGAAAATACAAAGTTGTGTGATTTTTCCAAACCAATCATAATGATTTTATTAGCACTCCGATTGCTCCTCCCGCCACTAGTGCGGAGTCTTGTGATATCAATGCCGCTTGTTGAATCTTGTTACGAAAGATCAATTTTCCGATACTCATAATGAGGATGCCGCGTCCCATCTAAACACATTCGTAAAATTATGCGATATGCAAAAGAAAAAAGATGTGGACAATGATATTGTGAAGTTGAAATTATTTCCGTTTTCTTTGCGAAATCGTGCGAAAATTTGGTTTTCTTCTTTACCTCACAATAGTATTGCTTCCTGGGATAAGTGCAAAGGTGCTTTTATTACTAAGTATTTTCCGCCCGCTAAAATTATTTCCCTTAGGACACCATTCATGAATTTTAAGCAACTTGAGCATGAGCATGTTGCGCAATCTTGGGAAAGAATGAAATTGATGCTAAGAAATTGTCCTACTCAAGGTTTAAATCTTTGGATGATCATACAAAAAATTTATGCGGGATTGAATTTCGTTTCTATAAATCTTTTAGATTCCGCCGCCGGTGGTACTTTTATGGAAATTACTTTGGGTGAAGCTAATAAATTTCTAGATAATATCATGGCAAATTAATCACAATGGCATACTGAAAAAGCACCTACTAGGAAAAAAATTAATTCGGTTGAAGAAATTAGTACGTTGAGTGAAAAAGTTAATGCTCTTATGAAGTTGGTTGCTAATAAAATTGCTCCTATTGATCGTAATGATGTGCCTTTGTCTACTTTAATTGAGAAAAAGAGTGATGCCGTAGATGTGAATTATATCTCGCGAAACAGTTTTAATAGTAATGCTTATTGAGGTAATTTTAATCATAGGCCTTTTCCTGGAAATTCCTCTAATAATTATGGTAATCCTTCTTATAATAATAATGGGAACACCTCTGATCTTGAGAATAATATTAAAGAATTTATCAATGCTCAAAAGGTTTTCAATACTACGATAGAAGAAAAATTGAATAAGATTGATTATATGTCTAGAAGCATTGATAGAATTTCTCACGACGTAGGAAATCTCAAGTTGAAAATTTTTGTGCCTAAGGTTGAGGAATCAATTAAAGCTTTATATGTTTCTATGGATGAAAGTAAGAAAAGAACCGCTATGCTTAGAGCTAAAAGATAATTTTTAGAAAGAGCCTTTTCTACCGATTGCTTTCAAAAAAATGATGAAGATCTTAAAATGATTGGTGTTTCTTCTATCCCTTGTTTAGCAAAATTAAGATTGTTGAAAAGAGGATTGAAGAAGAGTCAACTTTAGCTAGAAGGTGTCCCGATAATTCGGAGGGTGAAAATCTTATTGAGGAAATTGATAAAAGTGGGTTTGGAGAGGTCAAAACTTTAACTAGTGATGTGCCCGCTCTTTTGGATTACAAAGACATTAATTATGATAGTTGCCCTTTGATTGATTGCATTTCTTTGTTGCAATCCATGATAAATTCACCTCATGCTTATGAACAAAATAAAGATTTTACTAAACATATCGTAGATGCGATGATGAAAGCTTTAGAAGAAAAGTTGGAATTAGAGATTTCAATTCCTAGAAAATTGCATGATGAACGGGAACCTACTATAAAATTTAAGATTAAAAATTATGAGTGATTTTCTTTATGTGATTTGGGTGCTAGTGTTTCCACAATTCCGAAATCTTTATGTGATGTGCTTGGTCTTATCGATATTGAAGAATGTTCTCTTATTTTGCAATTGGCGGATTCTACTATTAAAAAGCCTATGGGAAGAATTGATGATGTTCTTATTCTTGCAAATAAGTATTATGTGCCCATAGATTTTATTATTCTTGATATTGATTGCAATCCGTCTTGTCCTATTATACTTGGTAGACCTTTTTACGCACTATAGGTGTCGTGATTGATATGAAAGAAGGGAATATTATATTTCAATTTCCACTAAGAAAGAGTATGAAACACATCCCTAGGACAAGAATTAGGCCACCATATGAATCAATCATGAGGGCATCCTATGGATCTAAAACTAAAGATGACAATACTTGAATCTATGCATTATGCCTATCTATGCATTTTATTTTTGTCTTTTTCTTTTCTGTTGTTGAGTGTTTGCACAATTATGCCTCTGTTATGATTGTGTTTTTATGTTTAATTAGTGTTTGTGCCAAGTAAAGCCTTTGGGAGTATGTTTGGTGATAGTTGATTTGATCTTGTTGGAAAACAGAAACTTTTGCGTCCAGTAAAATGGGCTCGTGGGGGCCCCAGCTTGACACCAGCCTGCCACGACCCCTTTAGTCCCGGTTTGTATCATGAACCGGGACTATAGGTCACAAACGAACAAGGTCTAATGGTGGCCGGCTCGGACCGGGACTTATCCCGGGCCCAAACCAAACCGACACTAATGATCGGGACGTAAGGTCTGTTTTCTACTAGTGCTAGCTGCCCAGCTTCACAAAATTTCCAACTCCTTCTTCACCTGCCAACCTCCAGCTTCTACCGGCCAAAGCACCGTAGAGAAAATCGTTCGATGCGATCGATATGGATTCAATTTTTTATTTGGGCTGCCGGCCCAAGAAGTTGGGAAGTTGGCCCATTTAGCTAGTGACCTAAGGTGCCTTCCCCCCTTCAGGAAAAAGGGAGGTGCCCAGGAGAGGTAAGGATATTGAGAGAGCGTTGAGATGATGACCACAAGTGTAGGGGACCAATCATAGTCCTTTCGACAAGTAAGAGTGTTAAACCCAGTGAGGAGCAGAAGGAATTGACAAGTAGTTTTCAGCAAGGTTTCACTGGTGGTATTGTATAGATAGTTTTGATAGATAGTTTGATAGCAAGATAATTCGTGACAAGGTAACAAGTAACATATGTAAGTAGGTGCAACAAGTATCCCAATCCTTAAGTGTGCTAAGGACAAGTTGGAGGTGTTTCTTATAATTAACTTAAATTCTCTTGAGGACACACAAGAATATCATCAAGTTAGTTTCACCACGATTCATTAATTTACAGTTCATTGCTTCGATAAGTGTTGTGTTGGTGGACTAGAGCTAAGGTAGTGTCCCATACTTTAACATATACCTACTTATGATTATACTCTCCATGCAAGAATCCGCAACTAAAAGATAAAAATTTAAGAAAAGTCTAACCATAGCATTAAATATTTGGATCCAAAATAGTCCCTCATGGAACAAATCATAAACTGGGATTTGGGTTTCTATCCCCGCAACCCATCATCTATAAACTAATTGTGCAATGTCTTCCCCTTGGCCCAAAGATGGTGAAGTGTCATCTAGTCGGTGTTCACATAACACCAGTAGAGAAAGAACAACACAACATACCATCAAAACATTGAATGATAACCAACTTCACATGATTACTATCAACAAGACTTCTCCCATGTCCTCTAAAACCAACGGAACTACTCACAAATAATCATATGATGATGATCAGTGGGTATAAATATGGGATTACCAATCTAAACATAGCAATCTTTCACCAATAATTCTCCTAAGCATCAACTACAAGATGTAATCAACACGTACAAGTACTCCCAGGTACCAATCTGAGTTTTGATACAAAGATTGAACACAAAGAAGAACTAGGGTTTGGAGAAGAGGTGGTTCGGGTGAAGAAGTTTATGAATATGATGATCCCCACGATGATTGGAGTGTTGGTGATGATGAAGGCTTCGATTTCCCCCTCCTGGAGGGAAGTCTTCCTAGCAGAATCACTCCGTCAAAGAGCAAAAGTGCTCGCCAAAGTTTCACCTCGCAGACGGCGTCTGAAAGTCCTGAGTATTTTCTATAATATTTTCTTGGGTAAAATGGAATTTATAGCCAAAGGACATCAGGCGAGGGCCCAACAAGGCCCCACACTGCCAGGTTGCACGCCTAGGGGATGGCCACGCCATCAGGCCAAGTGGATGCGGGGCTGCCCTCTGGTCCCTCTTTGCTCCATAATTCACAACATATTCCAAAATAATTCTTTGAGATCCGAAGAATTTCTTTTTAGTTTGTTACATTTTAGGTTCAGATTTCTAGAAGTCCTGCAATTCCCTATCTTTGTATTCCTTGCATTTTAAGAGAGATAATACATTAGAACTGCATGATAATGTGAAATATATATTGAAATAAGATAAATTATAGTAAGAAATAATGATGCAAAATGGACCTACCAAGAGAGAAGGTAGCGAGCCGGTACGTGCCACTCGAGTAAGTTGGCGGTGACATTCATTCGTAACCTGTATGTGCCACTTTTCTGGGATTACCTAAAGGGAAACGCTTCGAGTCGGCGGACCAGCTGAAACTTGCGCCGGTCGTTCCCACACACACACGCACTACCTAGGGCCCCACGCACCATACGCGAGCACTGCCTTATCCATCCCTGCCTTATCCATCCCCTTCCTTTTCTCACCGCACATGCCATCTCTCTCGCTCCATTCATCCCAATCCTATCCTCGCGGCGCGCTCCACCATCCCTGCTCGCTCTCTGCTTCTTCCTCCACACGGCGCCGCAGTGGTCTACACACGGCGCTGCGAGTAGCGGCCATCGCGGATCTCTGACCCTGGGAGAACCACCATCCACCACCTCTGCATCCGTTTTTCTGTCGACGATGACAGGCGCTGCAATCAGCACCCGCCGGTGCTGGAGACGGCGATGGCGTTTTTGCTGCAACCGGGCATCCCAGGGCTGGAACCGATGCCCCACACTGCTTCAACCGTCGAAAGGTCTTCATGCCGTGGAGACGGACGGCGGGCTGCGGATGACCCTTTTTTATTGCAACCGGCCATCTATTTGCTGGAACCGGCATCAATTTTTGCTGCCATCAGCCCTGCGATTTGCCGGAACAAAAGGCGCCCTCGCCGCCGACGAGTGTTTTTGCTAGAACCAGTGTATGTTTTTGTTGGATACACCCTTTCTTTTTGCTACAATCCTTCTTTTGTTTGCTACAATCGAGAATGGGAGTCTCCCTGCTGAGTTATTTTGCTGGAACTAGTGTTTTTTTTCTACAATCAAACACTGAAGTTATATGTGTTGAGCTTGATTTTGCTGGAAACGATATCTTTTTTGCTGGAACCTTATAATGATTTGCTTCAACCGACCACTAAGATTTTGTTGCTTTTTTGGATCCTTTTAAGCTGGACACGATGGGGCAAGGCGACGACCACGGCGAGCCGGAGGTGTGGTTACGTTGGGGATGTAGCAATGATGCCCCCCGCGCGCTGGATCTGACCGTTTTTAGAGTTCCGTCCATGGTGAATCACGCCTAAACTCAATGGTGGTTGTGATGCAATCTCGGCGGACAGGGGGGTGGGACCTCACCGGAGCTCGTCGGGCACGACCACAACTAAGACTAGGAGGAGGTGGTGTTCTAGCGGGGAGCGTGTGAATCCCTTCTTGTTTTCTCTGTCTCCTATGCGTGTGGGAGTGAGAAGGAAGACGGGGAAGGGAGGAAGACAACGCTGAGATCTGACGGTTCTCTTTTCTAAATCGAGTGGCTAGCAGTAGACCGGCGGAATGTTTGGGCCGGTGCACCAGCGCCACCTAAAACGTTGCAACAGTTTTTTATACGTAGAACCTCGTTAGATACAGGAAGCTAGCTTCCGGGAGCTGGAACGTTCGGCCCAGATCCACTAAGGGTTTGTGGTGGATCTGAAAGCTGGACAACTATCAAACAGGCCCTAAATATACAGTTTATATCAAGTACCAAACAGGCCACTAGTAGAAAACAGGGCTTTGGTTCGGGCCTGGCCAGCCCATTAGTGCCGGTTCTTCATGAACCGGGACCCATGGGGGGCATTAGTCCCAGTTCATGAGCCCAGGGGGCCGGCCGGGGCCTCGTGGGCATTGGTCCCGGTTCGTCTGGATCCATTTGTTCCGGTTCTAGGCACGAACCGGGACCAATGGGCCGCGCTCCTGGCCCACAGCCATTGGTACCGGTTCATGCCTAGAACCGGTACAGAAGGGGGGGATTTAGTTCCGGTTCCTGCCTCGAACCAGCACAAATAAGTTGCCTATATATATACCCCATCGCCGCAGCTGAGCACTCCACAATGCTCTGTTTTTGCTGGCCGGCGAGGGGGAGGGCATTGGGTGCTCTAGCTCACCTCCTATGCACATGAGGTGTTCGATGAAATGCCCGAGCCACACTAGTTAAGCTTTCTCCTCTCGAAGCTCGACCTCGGAGCTCCATTTTTCCCGAGATTTGTCTAGGTTTAGCGGTCCGTCACACCCCGTCCCCGTTTTCACCACCGTCGATCGCCCGCGCCGATCTCGTCGCCGGCACCACCGTGGTGAGCCTCTTGTTCTTATCTTCTTTCTGATTTTCTTACTTTAGATACATACTTGTCTGATTTTCTTACTTTAGATAGATACTTGTCTGATTTTCTTACTTTTGACACACATAATTATATATAATGCACGCAGATGAACCGGCAATGGATGTACGGTGACAGACACACCTCCGAGTACATTAAGGGCGTGCATAATTTTCTCGAAGTGGCTGAGGCAAACAAGCAGAATGGTTTTATGTGTTGACCATGCCCTAAATGTGGGAATACAAAGTCTTACTCTGACCGGAAAATCCTTCACACCCACCTGCTTTACAAGGGTTTCATGCCACACTATAATGTTTGGACGAGGCACGGAGAAATAGGGGTTATGATGGAAGACGGCGAAGAAGAAGAGGACGATGACAACTATGTGCCCCCTGAATACGGTGATGCTGCAACGGGGGGAGCTGCTGAAGATCAAGAGGAACCAGACGATGTGCCCGATGATGCTGCAACGGGGGAAGCTGCTGAAGATCAAGAGCAACCAGACGATGTGCCCGATGATGATGATCTCCGCCGGGTCATTGTCGATGCAAGGATGCAATGCGAAAGTCAAAAGGAGAAGCTGAAGTTCGATCGCATGTTAGAGGATCACAAAAAAGGGTTGTACCCCAATTGCGAAGATGGCAACACAAAGCTCGGTACCGTACTGGAATTGCTGCAGTGGAAGGCAGAGAATGCTGTGCCTGACAAAGGATTTGAGAAGCTACTGAAAATATTGAAGAAGAAGCTTCCAAAGGATAACGAATTGCCCGACAGTACGTACGCAGCAAAGAAGGTCGTATGCCCTCTAGGATTGGAGGTGCAGAAGATACATGCATGCCCTAATAACTGCATCCTCTACCGTGGTGCGTACAAGGATTTGAACGCATGCCCGGTATGCGGTGCATTGCGGTATAAGATTAGACGAGATGACCCTGGTGATGTTGACAGCAAGCCCCGCAAGAAGAGGGTTCCTGCGAAGGTGATGTGGTATGCTCCTATAATACCATGGTTGAAACGACTGTTCAGAAACAAAGAGCATGCTAAGTTGATGCGATGGCACAGCGAGGACCGTAAGTGTTGGGGAACATAGTAATTTCAAAAAAAATCCTACGCACACACAGGATCATGGTGATGCATAGCAACGAGAGGGGAGAGTGTCTTCCACGTACCCTCGTAGACCGAAAGCGGAAGCGTTAGCACAACGCGGTTGATGTAGCCGTACGTCTTCACGATTCGACCGATCCAAGTACCGAACGTACGGAACCTCCGAGTTCAGCACACGTTCAGCTCGATGACGTCCCGCGAACTCCGATCTAGCAGAGCTTCATGATACGTCTCCAACGTATCTATATTTTTTTATTGTTCCATGATATTATATTATCTGTTTTGGATGTTTATGGGCCTTATTAAACACTTTTACATTATTTTTTGGGACTAAACTATTAACCTAGAGCCCAGTGCCAGTTCCTGTTTTTCCCTTGTTACAGCGTTTCGAAGAAAAGGAATATCAAACAGAGTCAAAACGGAATGAAATCTTCTGGAGAAGTTATTTTTGGAAGGAAAGCAACCCGGGAGACTTGGAGTCCACGTCAAGGAAGCAACGAGGGACGCACGAGGCAGGGGGGCGCGCCCTCCACCCTCGTGGGCCCCTCATGGCTCCCCTGACGTATTTCTTCCGCCTATATATATCCATATACCCAAAAACGATCAGAGAACAGAATAGATTGGGAATTCCGCTGCCGCAAGCCTCTTTAGCCACCAAAAACCAATCGGGACCCTGTTCCGGGACCCTGTTCCGGCACCCTGCCGGAGGGGGGAACCCTCACCGGTGGCCATCTTCATCATCCCGGCGCTCTCCATGACGAGGAGGGAGTAGTTCACCCTCGGGGCTGAGGGTATGTACCAGTAGCTATGTGTTTGATCTCTCTCTCTCGTGTTCTTGATTTGGCACGATCTTGATGTATCGCGAGCTTTGCTATTATAGTTGGATCTTATGATGTTTCTCCCCCTCTACTCTCTTGTAATGGATTGAGTTTTCCCTTTGAAGTTATCTTATCGGATTGAGTCTTTAATGATTTATGAACACTTGATGTATGTCTTGCGTGAGATAACCGTGGTGACAATGGGTTATTTTATTGAATCACTTGATGTATGTTTTTGGTGATCAACTTGCGGGTTCCACCCATGAACCTATGCATAGGGGTTGGCACACGTTTTCGTCTTGATTCTCCGGTAGAAACTTTGGGGCACTCTTTGAGGTTCTATGTGTTGGTTGAATAGATAAATCTGAGATTGTGTGATGCATATCGTATAATCATACACACGGACACTTGAGGTGACATTGGAGTATCTAGGTGACATTAGGGTTTTGGTTGATGTGTGTCTTAAGGTGTTATTTTACTATGAACTCTAGGGCTGTTTGTGAAACTTATAGGAATAGCCCAATGGATTGATCGGAAAGAATAACTTTGGGGTGGTTTCGTACCCTACCATAATCTCTTCGTTTGTTCTCCGCTATTAGTGACTTTGGATTGACTCTTTGTTGCATGTTGAGGGATAGTTATATGATCCAATTATGTTATTATTGTTGAGAGAACTTGCACTAGTGAAAGTATGAACCCTAGGCTTTGTTTCCTAGCATTGCAATAGCGTTTACGCTCACTTTTATCATTAGTTACCTTGCTATTTTTATACTTTCAGATTACAAAAACCTATATCTACCATCCATATTGCACTTGTATCACCATCTCTTCGCCGAACTAGTGCACCTATACAATTTACCATTGTATTGGGTGTCTGGGGGACACAAGATATTCTTTGCTATTTGGTTGCAGGGTTGTTTGAGAGAGACCATCTTCATCATACGCCTCCCACGGATTGATAAACCTTAGGTCATCCACTTGAGGGAAATTTGCTACTGTCCTACAAACCTCTGCACTTGGAGGCCCAACAACATCTACAAGAAGAAGGTTGCGTAGTAGACATCAAGCTCTTTTCTGGCGCCGTTGCCGGGGACGTGAGTGCTTGAAGGTATATCTTTAGATATTGCAATAGAATCTTTTAGTTTCTTGTTTTATCACTAGTTTAGTTTATAAAAGAAAACTACAAAAAAATGGAATTGAGGGTACCTCATATGCTTCATCTTTTTAATGTCTTCCGTGAAAATAAGGATTCCGATAATTCTGCTCAATTGCTAGAGGAAGAATGCATTAGAATGTTTGGCACTAAATATGTGAATGATGAATATGACTGCAATGTTGTTAGTATGAATTCCTTGAATATACATGATGCTAATGATATGCAAAGCCACAAGCTTGGGGAAGCTATGTTTGATGAAGATGATATTTTTTGTCCCCCAAGTTTTGGTGAGAAAATATATTATGATGAAAGCATGCCTCCTATTTATGATGATTATTGTGATGACATGTATGCTATAAAGAATAAAGATAACCATGAAATTTGTCATCATGATTTTAATTTTCAATTGGATTATGCTTCACATGATAGTTATTTTGTTGAGTTTGCTCCCACTACTATTGGTGACAATAAGTTTGCTTATGTGGAGAGTAGTAAAATTTCTATGCAAGTACACATAAAAAGAATGCTTTATGTGATGTTTATATTGTTGAATTCATTCATGATGCTACTGAAATTTATTATGAGGGAGGAATATATGCTTGTAGGAATTGCAATAATATCAAGTTTCCTCTCTATGTGCTTAAAATCTTGAAGTTATGCTTGTTTTGCCTTCCTATGCTAGTTGATTTTTCTTCCCATAAGTTGTTTGCTCACAAAATCCCTATGCATAGGAAGTGGGTTAGACTTAAATGTGCTACTCATATTCTTCATGATGCTCCCGCTATGTTTCAACTCTTATCTTTGATGTGAGCATCATTGAAATCATCATGCCTAGCTAGGGGCGTTAAACGTTAGCGCTTGTTGGGAGGCAACCCAATTTTTATTCTTGTTTCTTGCTTTTTGGTTCTGTTTAGGAATAAATAATCCATCTATATTCTGTTTAGATGTGGTTTTGTGTTTTAGTTAGTGTTTGTGCCAAGTAAAACCAATAGGATCTTTTGGGATGATAGTTATTTGATCTTGCTGAAAATTCCAGAAACTTTCTGTTCACGGAAACAATTGTTAAAAATCACCAGAACGTGATAAAATATTGATTCTAATTGCAGCAGATCAATAAACAAATTGTCTAGGTCGTCCTATTTTGGTAGATTTTTTGGAGTTCCAGAAGTTTGCGTTAGTTACAGATTACTACAGACTTCTGTTTTGAGAGATTCTGTTTTTCGTGTGTTGTTTGCTTATTTTGATGAATCTATGGCTAGTAAAATAATTTACAAACCATAGAGAAGTTGGAATACAGTAGGCTTAACACAAATAAAAATAAAGAATGAGTTCATTACAGTACCTTGAAGTGGTGTTTGTTTTCTTTCGTTAATGGAGCTCACGAGTTTTCTGTTAAGTTTTGTGTTGTGAAGTTTTCAAGTTTTGGGTTAAGATTCGATGGACTATGGAATAAGGAGTGGCAAGAGCCTAAGCTTGGGGATGCCCAAGGCACCCCAAGGTAATATTCAAGGACAACCAAGAGCCTAAGCTTGGGGATGCCCCGGATGGCATCCCCTCTTTCGTCTTCGTCCATCGGTAACTTTACTTGGAGCTATATTTTTATTCACCACATGATATGTGTTTTGCTTGGAGCGTCATTTTATTTTCTTTAGCTTTGCTTGCTGTTTGAATAAAATACCAAGATATGAAATTCTTAAATGAGAGAGTCTTCACATAGCTACATAATTATTTAACTACTCATTGATCTTCACTTATATCTTTCGGAGTAGTTTGTCATTTGCTCTAGTGCTTCACTTATATCCTTTTAGAGCACGGTGGTGGTTTTATTTTGAAGAAATAGATGAACTCTCATGCTTCACTTATATTATTTTGAGAGTCTTAAATAGCATGGCAATTTGCTTAATCCTAATATGCTAGGCATTCAAGACTAGTAAAAACTTTCGTATGAGTGTGTTGAATACTAAGAGAAGTTTGATGCTTGATGATTGTTTTGAGATATGGAGGTAGTGATATTAAAGTTGTGCTACTTGAGTAGTTGTGAATTTGAGAAATACTTGTGTTGAAGTTTGCACCGTAGCATGCACGTATGGTAAACGTTATGTAACAAATTTGAAACATGAGGTGTTCTTTGATTGTCCTCCTTATGAGTGGCGGTCGGGGACGAGCGATGGTCTTTTCCTACCAATCTATCCCCCTAGGATCATGCGCGTAATGCTTGGTTTTTGATGACTCGTATATTTTTGCAATAAGTATGTGAGTTCTTTATGACTAATGTTGAGTCCATGGGTTATACGCACTCTCACCTTTCCATCATTGCTAGCCTCTTCGGTACCGTGCATTGTCCTTTCTCACATTGAGAGTTGGTGCAAACTTCGCCGGTGCATCCAAACCCCGTGATATGATACGCTCTTTCACACATAAACCTCCTTATATCTTCCTCAAAACAGCCATCATACCTACCTATTATGGCATTTCCATAGCCATTCCGAGATATATTGACATGCAACTTTCCATCGTTCCGTTTATCATGACACGTTCATCATTGTCATATTGCTTTGCATGATCGTGTAGTTGACATAGTACTTGTGGCAAAGCCACCGTTCATAATTCTTTCATACATGTCACTCTTGGTTCATTGCATATCCCGGTACACCGCCGGAGGCATTCATATAGTCATACTTTGTTCTAGTATCGAGTTGTAATCATTGAGTTGTAAATAAATAAAAGTGTGATGATCATCATTTTCTAGAGCATTGTCCCAAGTGAGGAATATAAAAAAAGAGAAAGGCCATAAAAAAAGAGAAGGCCCAAAAAAATATATGAGAGAAAAAGAGAGAAGGGACAATGTTACTATCCTTTACCACACTTGTGCTTCAAAGTAGCACCATAATCTTCATGATAGAGAGTCTCTTGTTTTGTCACTTTCATATACTAGTGGGAATTTTTCATTATAGAACTTGGCTTGTATATTCCAACAATGGGCCTCCTCAAGTGCCCTAGGTATTCGTGAGCAAGCAAGTTGGATGCACACCCACTTAGTTTCTTTTGTTGAGATTTCATACATTTATAGCTCTAGTGCATCCGTTGCATGGCAATCCCTACTCCTTGCATTAACATCAATCGATGAGCATCCCCATAGCTCATTGATTAGCCTCGTTGATGTGAGACTTTCTCCCTTTTTGTCTTCTCCACATAACCCCCATCATCATATTCTATTCCATCCAAAGTGCTATGTCCATGGCTCACGCTCATGTATTGCGTGAAGGTTGAAAAAGTTTGAGATTACTAAAGTATGAAACAATTGCTTGGCTTGTCATCGGGGTTGTGCATGATGAGAGCATTCTTGTGTGACGAAAATGGAGCATGACTAAACTAAATGATTTTGTAGGGATGAACTTTCTTTGGCCATGTTATTTTGAGAGGACATAATTGCTTAGTTAGTATGCTTGAAGTATTATTACTTTTATGTCAATATGAACTTTTATCTTGAATCTTTCGGATCTGAATATTCGTACCACAATTAAGAAGAATTACATTGAAATTATGCCAAGTAGCATTCCACATCAAAAATTCTATTTTAATCATTTACCTACTCGAGGACGAGCAGGAATTAAGCTTGGGGATGTTGATACGTCTCCAACGTATCTATAATTTTTTATTATTCCATGCTATCATATTATCTGTTTTGGATGTTTATGGGCCTTATTAAACACTTTTATATTATTTTTTGGGACTAACCTATTAACCCAGAGCCCAGTGCCAGTTCCTGTTTTTTCCCTTGTTTCAGTGTTTCGAAGAAAAGGAATATCAAACGGAGTCGAAACGGAATGAAATCTTCTGGAGAAGTTATTTTTGGAAGGAAAGCAGCCCGGGAGACTTGGAGTCCATGTTAAGGAAGCAACGAGGGAGGCACGAGGCAGGGGGCGCGCCCTCCACCCTCGTGGGCCCCTCGTGGCTCCCCTGACGTATTTCTTCCGCCTATATATATCCATATACCCTAAAACGATCAGGGAACAGAATAGATCGGGAGTTCCGCCGCCGCAAGCCTCTTTAGCCACCAAAAACCAATCGGGGCCCTGTTCCGGCACCCTGCCGGAGGGGGGAACCCTCACCGGTGGCCATCTTCATCATCCCAGCGCTCTCCATGACGAGGAGGGAGTAGTTCACCCTCGGGGCTGAGGGTATGTACCAGTAGCTATGTGTTTGATCTCTCTCTCTCGTGTTCTTTATTTGGCACGATCTTGATGTATCGCGAGCTTTGCTATTATAGTTGGATCTTATGATGTTTCTTCCCCTCTACTCTCTTGTAATGGATTGAGTTTTCCCTTTGAAGTTATCTTATCGGATTGAGTCTTTAATGATTTGAGAACACTTGATGTATGTCTTGCGTGGGATAACCGTGGTGACAATGGGTTATTCTATTGAATCACTTGATGTATGTTTTGGCGATCAACTTGCGGGTTCCGCCCATGAACCTATGCATAGGGGTTGGCACACGTTTTCGTCTTGATTCTCCGGTAGAAACTTTGGGGCACTCTTTGAGGTTCCATGTGTTGGTTGAATAGATGAATCTGAGATTGTGTGATGCATATCGTATAATCATACCCACGGACACTTGAGGTGACATTGGAGTATCTAGGTGACATTAGGGTTTTGGTTGATGTGTGTCTTAACGTGTTATTTTACTACGAACTCTAGGGCTGTTTGTGACACTTATAGGAATAGCCCAATGGATTGATCGGAAAGAATAACTTTGAGGTGGTTTCGTACCCTACCATAATCTCTTCGTTTGTTCTCCGCTATTAGTGACTTTGGAGTGACTCTTTGTTGCATGTTGAGGGATAGTTATATGATCCAATTATGTTATTATTGTTGAGAGAACTTGCACTAGTGAAAGTATGAACCCTAGGCCTTGTTTCCTAGCATTGCAATACCGTTTACGCTCACTTTTATCATTAGTTACCTTGCTGTTTTTATATTTTCAGATTACAAAAATCTATATCTACCATCCATATTGCACTTGTATCACCATCCCTTCGACGAACTAGTGCACCTATACAATTTACCATTGTATTGGGTGTGTTGGGGACACAAGAGACTCTTTGCTATTTGGTTGCAGGGTTGTTTGAGAGAGACCATCTTTATCCTACGCCTCTCACGGATTGATAAATCTTAGGTCATCCACTTGAGGGAAATTTGCTACTGTACTACAAACCTCTGCACTTGGAGGCCCAACAACGTCTACAAGAAGAAGGTTGCGTAGTAGACATCACTTCACGGGAGAGTTTCGTCAGCACGACGGCATGGTGACGGTGATGATGATGCTACCGATGCAGGGCTTCGCCTAAGCACCGCTACGATATGATCGAGGTGGAATATGGTGGAGGGGGGCACCACACACGGCTAAGAGATCAAGAGATCAATTGTTGTCTCTAGAGGTGCCCCCCTGCCCCCGTATATAAAGGACCAGGGGGAGAAGGCGGCCGGCCAGGGGAGGGCGCGCCAGGGAGGAGTCCTACTCCCACCGGGAGTAGGACTCCCTCTTTTCCTAGTTGGAGTAGGAGGGGGAAAGGAAGGGAAGGAGAGAGGGGGGAGGAAAGGGGGCACCCCCCCCCTCCTTGTCCAATTCGGAATAGAGGGAGAGGGGGGCGCGGCCAGCCCTAGCCGCTCCTCCTCTTCTCCACTAAGGCCCATCTTGGCCCATTAAACTCCCCGGGGGGTTCCGGTAACCCCCCGGTACTCCGGTATATGTCCGAAACTCCCCGAAACCATTCCGGTGTCCGAACATAGTCGTCCAATATATCGATCTTTATGTCTCGACCATTTCGAGACTCCTCGTCATGTCCGTGATCACATCCGGGACTCCGAACAACCTTCGGTACATCAAAACACAAAAACTCATAATACAATCGTCACCGAAACTTTAAGCGTGCGGACCCTACGGGTTCGGGAACAATGTAGACATGACCGAGACACGTCTCTAGTCAATAACCAATAGCGGAACCTGGATGCTCATATTGGCTCCTACATATTCTACGAAGATCTTTATCGGTCAAACCGCATAACAACATACGTTGTTCCCTTTGTCATCGGTATGTTACTTGCCCGAGATTCGATCGTCGGTATCTCAATACCCAGTTCAATCTCGTTACCGTCAAGTCTCTTTACTCGTTCCGTAATACATCATCTCGCAACTAACTCATTAGTTGCAATGCTTGCAAGGCTTATAGTGATGTGCATTACCGAGTGGGCCGAGAGATACCTCTCCGACAATCGGAGTGACAAATCCTAATCTCGAAATATGCCAACCCAACAAGTACCTTCGGAGACACCTGTAGAGCACCTTTATAATCACCCAGTTACGTTGTGACGTTTGGTAGCACACAAAGTGTTCCTCCGGTAAACGGGAGTTGCATAATCTCATAGTCATAGGAACATGTATAAGTCATGAAGAAAGCAATAGCAACATACTAAACGATCAAGTGCTAAACTAACGGAATGGGTCAAGTCAATCACATCATTCTCCTAATTATGTGATCCCGTTAATCAAATGACAACTCATGTCTATGGCCAGGAAACATAACCATCTTTGATTAACGAGCTAGTCAAGTAGAGGCATACTAGTGACACTCTGTTTGTCTATGTATTCACACATGTATCATGTTTCCGGTTAATACAATTCTAGCATGAATAATAAACATTTATCATGATATAAGGAAATAAATAATAACTTTATTATTGCCTCTAGGGCATATTTCCTTCAGTAAGAAAGATGGGAAGTTGAGAGCACCCGCTGACGGGTCGCAGTGGAGAAAAATCGAGAGAGAGTACTGGGCTGAGTTTGCACGTGACCCAAGGAACGTATGCTTTGGTTTAAGCGCGGATGGCATTAATCCTTTCGGGGAGCAGAGCAGCAATCACAGCACCTGGCCCGTGACTCTATGTATGTATAACCTTTCTCCTTGGATGTGCATGAAGCGGAAGTTCATTATGATGCCAGTTCTCATCCAAGGACCTAAGCAACCCGGCAACGACATTGATGTGTACCTAAGGCCATTAGTTGAAGAACTTTTACTGCTGTGGAATGAAAACGGTGTACGTACATGGGATGAGCACAAACAGGAGGAATTTAACCTGCACGCGTTGCTGTTTGTAACCATCAATGATTGACCCGCTCTCAGTAACCTTTCAGGACAGACAAACAAAGGATACCACGCATGCACGCACTGTTTAGCTGACACCAAAAGTATATACCTGGAAAAATGCAGGAATAATGTGTACCTGGGCTATCGTCGATTTCTTCCGACCAACCATCAATGTCGAAAGAAAGGCAAGCATTTCAAAGGCGAGGCAGATCACCGGAAGAAGCCTGCCATGCGTACCGGTGATCACGTACTTGCTATGGTCAATTATTTACACGTAATCTTTGGAAAGGGTCCCGGCGGACTAGCTGTTCCGAATAACGCTGAGGCACGCGCACCCATGTGGAAGAAGAAATCTATATTTTGGGCCCTACCCTACTGGAAATACCTACAGGTCCGCTCTTCGGTCGACGCGATGCACGTGACGAAGAACCTTTGCGTGAACCTTCTAGGCTTCTTGGGCGTGTATGGGAAGGCAAAAGATACAGCTGAGGCACAGGAGGACCTGCAACGTTTGCCCGAAAAAGACGGCATGCCTCCAAAGCAGTATGAAGGTCCTGCCAGCTACGCTCTTACCAAAGAAGAGAAGGAAATCTTCTTTGAATGCCTGCTTAGTATGAAGGTCCCGACTGGCTTCTCGTCAAATATACAGGGAAACTTTCAACTTTTTCAGAGTTCATTTGAAATGATTTTCAATTTCAGGGTCTTATAGCTCAAAATAATCAATAAATGCATAAAAATAGCAAATGAAGTCAGAAAGGGTTGAAAATTGATGATGTGGCTTTGAATGGTGCATTTTGAACACACAAAAAGTCACGAGTTCAAATAAGTTTTAAAAAATGAAATCCCTTTGTAACAGACGAGTTTCCATATGAAATCCTGATACTTCGAAAGAGATTGTCCGTTTTGTACACGAAGTGCATCCAATTTTTGCCGTAACCCTCTCAACTTTCTTGCACATGCTATGTGGATAAAATGATGATACCATGCCAACTTTCAACCTTTTCAGAGTTCATTTGAAATGCTTTTCAATTTCATAAAGAACTATTTTGTTACAAACTTTAATAGCAAAAAGAATTATCATAAAATAAAATAAATAAGTAATTAGAAACAAAATAATATAAACTTTAATAAAATATATAAGTAGAAACAAAATAAAATAAAATAAACTTTAATAACATAAATAAAATTTATGAAACTAAAATTATCAAAGTATTTTCTGTTCAAAACATTATAAGCAACCTCTACTATTATTGAAACTAAAATTATATAAAATTGATGCAACTAAAATTATCAAAGTATTTTCTGTTCAAAATCATTAAATGCAAAAATAATTTTCGTAAAGAACTTTTTTTGTTAGAAACTTTAATAGCAAAAAGAATTATCATAAAGTAAAATAAATAAGTAATTAGAAACAAAATAAAATAAAATAAATAAGTTTTTTGTTGTAAGTAGAAACAAAACAAAATAAATAAAGCAAAAAAGAAAACAAAAAAAGGGAAAAATATGCCACCTACTGGGCCACCACGGCCTGAATACGACTAGAAACCCATCCATGGGCCAGGATTCAGGCCCGCAGAAGGCCCAGTAGGCACATCAGGCATAGCAGTGATAATTAGGCCCGTAAGCCTGCAATGGAGAGGAGCTCGAGAGGGGTGCGGCAGTGGGGCTTATAAACCACTGCGCGCCCCTCTCAGCTAGCAAGGTGGGACTAAACATTTGCGCACGGGCAGCACGAGGCCTTTGGTACCGGTTGATGCCACCAACCGGGACTAAAGGGTGGCATTGGTACCGGTTCATAAAACCAACCGGGACCAATGCCATCCTTTAGTACCGGTTGGTGCCACCAACCGGTACCAAAGGCCTCTGCTTCCCGCCCTTTGGGCTGCTGAAAAGAGACCTTTGGTCCCGGCTGGTGGCACCAACTGGGACTAAAGGAGGGCATTGGTCCTGGTTTGTGCCACGAGCCGGGACCAATGCCTCGTCTATATAACCAGGACTTGTGAAATTTTCGTTCAGTTCCTCATTCTCCCGCCGCGACACCGCCAGGCTGCCCGTCTGCCTCGTCGTCGCCCCTGCCTCCGACGCGCCGTCCCGCGCCGCCCCGACGCCGTCGCCTCCCCGCGCCGCCCCTGCCCCAACGCCGCCGGCCCTGCCTCCTCGTCGCCGTCGCCGCGCACCCTGTGAGCGCCGCCCTGATCCCCTCCTCCTCCTCCCTGTAATGGCCGCCGCCGCTGCCGCCGCGCCCCCTATTATGTGTAGTTTAGATGTTGTAATTTAGTTGTATTAATTTGGATGTGTAGTTTAGATTTGTAGTTAATTTAGTTGTTGTAATTTAGTTGTATTAATTTAGATGTGTAGTTTAGATTATTTTTTTGGTGATATTTTTGTTGAATATGCAAATGTTTGTATGTTCATATGCAAAGAATATGTCAATTTTTTCATAGAATTTTGATGACTTTTTTCTGTTGTAATTTTGTTCATAGAATTTTTATGATTTTTTTCTGTTGTAATTTTGTTCATAGAATTTTTATGATTTTTTTGCTCATAGAATTTTCTTTGTCAATTTATGTATATGTTCATATTGTGTATGTATAGGAAAATTGTGTATGATCAAAGTCATTTATGTATATATGTTCATATTTAGAACAAAAAGAAGGAGAGAAAAAAGGAAAATAAGAAGAGGCAGAAAGAGAAGAAGAAGAAGAATAAGAATAAGAGGAGAGAAAGAAGAGGAGAAATCAATAAGAAGATGAAAAAGAAGAAGAAAAAAAGGAGAAGAAGAAGGAATAGAGGAGAAGAAGAAGAAATAGAATAATATAGAGGAGAAGAAGAAGAAATAGAATAATATATTATTTTATTTTATTTCTTCTCCTCTTTTTTTTCTTTTTTTTTCTTCGATCTCCTCCTCTATTACTTTCTTCTTCTCCTCTTTTTTTCTTCTTCTTCCTCTTCTTATTTTTTAATCGGGTATGTCGTTGTCGATATACCCCCCCCCCCCTCCCCGATAACTTTTAGTAAGTACTACTTAGAAAGTGTTTAATAGAATTAGTTAGAAAAATAATATAACTAGTTAAACTAGTTTATTTTTAGTAAGTACTACTTTATTCTATTTATAGTAAGTGCTTAGTGGTTGAACTAGTTGATTTAATAAAACTAGTTTATTTTACTACAGAAGTAGTTTATTTTTAGCAAGAAAATTAATAGAACTAGTTTATTTTTTAGTTAATTATTCCCGCATCGACGTCGACGATGCCTATCCCGCATCCTCGTCGTCGACTCGGCGGAGGAGGCCGGCTTGATCAGAGGGGCCATGTCCGAGACTGGGCTGCGCCGGGCTGGTTTTGGGAGGTGCTACCTTCCGGGGGGCGTAGGTTGGTGAGGAGCCAGCCCATCGTTGACCCAATCCTTGTTTGGTGGCGGTGCCGAGGCTTCCGGACACCACGGAGGTGGTACGTCACCGTGTCAACGAGGAGCACGAGCACGTCCGTCGCTACACGGTTGCGTTGGAGTGCAGGTTCGACAATACCTGGCAGGTTCTTCAGGGATCTCACTGGAGCTATGATCCTGTGATGGTTCCTTCTCTTTGGGTGTCCACCGCCCGCGCCGATACCCGTCGGGCGCTACGGTTCTAGCTGTACTAGCGATGCTATATGTATGATAGTATTCGAGGTGTATTAGTGATAATATTCGATGATGTACGGACACATGGAGATGATGTAGTTTTGCTTATAATTGAATGCATCCTAATTTGAATACTACTTTATTTTGCGATTTGATTTTGCTTATTGAATGCTCAAATTGGAAAACTACTCCTACTTTGAATGCTAAAATTGGAGAGCACTATGCAAGGCGTATGCATATGATTAGTTGATAGCTTATAGGGTTTTTGTTTTTGCAGAAATCTAGGAGCCCCCCTCCATCATCCCCGCCGTCGTCCCCGTCACCGACCCCCTCCGACCTCGAGGTGAGACCAGCCAAATCCTTTTTTAGAAAGATAATTAAACGATATTTCGGGTTGACTTTAAGTCTGTCGAGTCTCCACCATATATGAGAGGACGAAGAATCCCGACTGTTGTCGTGGGGGTAGCTTCTCCTTCGTTCCCGTGTGCTAGACAATTTGGTGTAATGCACTCGGGAACGAAAGGAGGAGCTACCATCACCGACGGTCGCAAATGTCAGAGAGGAATCAGTGAGGGAGAGTTCCACCATATATATATGAGAGGACGAAGAATCCCGACTGTTGTCATGGGGGTCGCTTCTCCTTCATTCCCGTGTGCTAGACATTTTGGTGTAATGCACTCGGGGATGAAAGGAGGAGCAACCATCACCAACGGTCGAATGTATACACCACGTGAGCTGAGAGTTTTCAAGAACAGACTCGACAGACCGATAGTCAACCCGTGATGAATAATAATGATCTAACTTAGGTTTTTTAATACATATATTTAATTGTAGATGTTTAATATTTGAATTATGAACATAGGAAATGTCGTACTCGGACGACGAAAGTCTCCCGGGGGAGTGCGACTGGTGCCACGACGACCGAGGTCTGTGCGACAGGCCTCACCTGGACGAAGATCGGCGCTTCAGCATTAAGCTGGAGGAGACCTTTGATGTTGAAACGGTACGCAACGATGACAAGTGTTTTTTTTCGTAATTAAGCACGACTTCAACTATTTCAACGTGTACTTTTCATCTTTTACAATTCGACTAGCTTATCCCATGCCATGCAAGATGCTACGTCTTGGAGAGGATGGGTTTTGAAGACCATGAAAGTATGGAAACAAAGAAAATTCACCTAAGGACCCATCATGATATAGATTTTGAAGTAAATCTGTATAATTGTGAGAGTGTAACCCCTTTTGGTTGCAAAAATTGGGAAGCATTTTGCAAGATGTATGATTTTGATGAGGGTATGCTTGTCACCATGGATCTTGGTGATCCTGACATCGAGCAAGACAATATGGACATTTGGGCCCTTGTTGATACGCCTCCAATTCTACCGCTATGTGAGTTTCTTAAACATAGTTATTAGCTAATTTATATTGTTCATTTCAAAATAGTTGACAGCTTATTTCCATTGACAGCTTATTTTAATTGTTCAAACAATGTGCGGAACATGGTAGACAGAACCTACTACACCGATGGCTCTGAGTTAACTTATAAGGAGAAAACTCATCTGGTCGGATTTTGTACTGATCTTGAGAATTACAATATCTAATGTAAAACTCCTCCACATTATGGTCAATACGTGCCACTAGTGCACGTGTTGAACTACGGTAACTACTATAGAGATACCCTGGTAAGATTTTTGCATACTTCTAAAACTAGTACATCATTGCTAACTATGAAGTTATTACTATGTTTTTCAACAGATAATCCCAGAGGATTGTGTGCCTCATCTGATGTATCAGAGTGGTCGCCTTGATGTTTTGAACATACGTCCAGGTCATCCTACGAATCTGAACAGTCCATACCGGATTTCTAAAAGAAGTGGAGACATGAAAATCAAGGAATGGAAAAAAAATGCATGGACAGTCGTAAAGAGGTTCTTGGAAGCAAAAGGAAGCGAAGCGCAAGAATTGGAGACAGGATGATCTTCATTCTTCATAATGGAGAGTCATGGTCTATATTGTTTTATGCTATTTTACCTTAAAAGGGGTATTTAGGTCCTACCTAATACTGATGATCATGTGCCTAGAACAATTAAGTAGGGTTGGTTCGATGACTATGAGGATGATGATCGTATGACTTGTTATTAATAACGAGTAGAAGTTGTATGATGATGATTAGTAGGACTTGTTATTATGATGATGCATGATGCGGGCATGAAGAGTTATTATATATCAGTGGGTGAAATGAACATGGATTGGATTGAAGTGAAGGCAACAAGCATGTGGTGCATGTCGAAAGTAGTACTAATCCAAACTTGATCAAGTTAGGATTAATATTACTTTCGACATGCACCACATGTTGCCTTCACTTTAATCTAAGCCATGTTTAGGCATGGCAGTAGCGTTGGTAAACCAAGCACGGAAATAAGAGAGGACACTTCTCTCTGTTAGCTAGCTTACACATCCTAAATTACCCCCTAAACCACCCCCTTTCAAAAAAAACCTCAGCTCCTGCCACCTGCTGGCGCGTGGATGCCTATTGGTCCCGACTGATGCCACCAACCGAAACTAAAGGCCCTCCTGCCTAGGCTCGCTGCACCGGCCACGTGGAGGCCCATCTGTCCCGGTTTGTGTAAGAACCGGGACTAAAGGCTTAGGGCAATAGTAACGACCCTTTAGTCCCGGTTCAAAAACAGGGACAGAAGGGCCTTACGAACCGGAACAATGGGCCCTTTTTCTACTAGTGGGCTCTCACAAAAACTATGGTACAAAAAATGACAACACACTGAATTGAGATATTTAATTGCAGTTTCAGTCATGTTAGACATGCACTATATGACTAGTAGCTGAGTGCAGACCTCGGCTTCTGAACCGCCCAAAAAAATAGGATCATGGCCCCGCGTCATCTCCAGCCAGCGGCTCGGGCGGGCACCCCAAGCAGCGCCGTTAGCCATCTCCTACTCATCCGCCTCTTCTATCGTCACCGGCAAACGCCACCCAGCAAAGCTAGTTGGTGCCTGGTGGCGGCAGTAATTATTTCTCTCATGGAGCATTGGGGATTGATTAGTCCAGCGAGGCATGTTGTCGCATGGCAGCACTACGTAGCACCCGCTGGAGCGGGTACGGATCACAATGATAGTGGCTTTGGATCCCCGCGGCATGTCATCGTGCGTTCTCTCTGGCGTCTCCCAAGCTACACTTGTGAGCAGAATAGGCGCAGTGGCGGGCGTGCTTGATGCGGGCATAGCGCTCCGGCCGGGAGGCGCTGCGTTGATCTGGCGGCCGTGCGCTCCTATTCTAGTCACGTCCTTCCTTGGGTCAATGAGCCATGGAAGAGTTCTCTCTAGCGTGGTGGTGATCGGCGGTGGTGTGCTCCGTTGTTGGTATTTCTACGCGGCGGCCTTGCTGCGGATTGTGGTGGCCACCGAAAGATCTTCTTGAGGGTTCCTCTTTCCATATAGTTGCAGGTAGATGAAAGTGCAGGGAGGAACCCTCTCGAAGGCCTTTCGATGGCCAAGGTCCTCATGTGATTGTGGTTGACTTCAACAGGGAGATGCAAATTATAGATGATGGTTGGACATAGAGTGATGAATGTGCAGCTGTGGCGGTCACGCACCGCATGTAGCTGCTGCGATCGCGGGAAAGTGATGTCGACATCACATGAGGACGTCGATGGTTGTGTTACTCGAGCATCCGATAATAAGCTCCTGGGTGAAAACCTAGGCCAGACCTAATTTGATTATATATACCTTGCAATAGCGATATTTTTACGTCGTTACCTTAAGGTGAAAACCTTGCTCGGACATGCTCGGACATGTTCGTAAAAGTTCTTCAGGGTGAAAATCTAGATTCTGGCTGGATCCGGTGACGATGGCGCTTAAGTGTCGCTTCTTTTCTGAAGACGTTGTTGTTAAAGAACCTTGTCATTCATGTGATGTCATGGGATGGTTTGTATGAATACGGTCATTGATGTAGTATGTCGAGCATGGATTTGATTGCTTTGTGTTTTCATTTTTTTTTCCTCGCCTACGCATAGCTTTGGTCTTGTATGACTTGGCTATTTGATGTCGTGTTTTTGTGTGTGTTATTGTTGGCTATGTGCATCCTAACTATACAGATGTCGGGCGTGTGCTCATTGTGTTTTGTATTCTGTTGATTCTCCATCTTGAGCCTAAAATCCACCTTTTGTCCAAAAAGACATGCACCACATGGCCTATATAGACCATAATTTTTTAGTTAAGATTTTTGTTTACTGGGCTCAAGGGAGCTTGGTATTTAAAAGAATCAAAATACATATTTAGAAAAAAATTTAAAATCTAAAAAAAGTTTCCATGCAAACATATATGTATTCCGCATCAAGATGGCAATGGGGCCCCGAAACCCGCGTCCCGCGGGTTTTTACCCTATTAGGGGACAGGGCTGGGCGACTTTGTATCCCCGCGGGGCTGCTCACGGGCACAATATAAAACCCGACATGTTTCGCGGGTTTAAACCCATTTGAGTACTACCCGAACCCGAATCCCGACAAAACCCGTCAAAATACGTTATTCAGCATGCACCGATCCATCTTGACTCAAGTGGCCCAAAGCCACAGTGCCCGAGCAGCCGAGCCCCACAACGTCGAGGCCCTGGAGTACAAATCAACCCCTCGCTTGGTCGCTGCAATGTCGCTCGCTCTTCAGGCCTCTCTCTCCCGCACAACACAACACCTAAACGTAAACCTAGGTCCCCCAGCCGTCGCCTGCTGCTGTAATATGCTCCTGTTTTTCTTTCAAATGTTATTGTTTTTGACTGCTCATGGGGACGGGTTCCCCGTGGGTTTTGAAAACCCGACGGGTTTAGGGGACGGGCAAAAATTTAACCCCGCGCACGTTGATGGGGACGGGGACGGGTTTGCGATTTTCTCATGGGGATGAGTTTGGGCAAGCAAAACCCGGTGGGTTTCGTCCCCGTTGCCATCTTGAATTCCGCACGAGCATGTGAAATTTCGTTTAAAAGTGTTATGATTTGTAGGTTGTATAAAAAAATCTGGCCCAAGAAAAAAAAGTAAAGGGCCATTTAAAAACATGTATTTGTATGTTTCCTACACGCCACTTGTGAAAATATAATGCTGTGACATTCTGCACATACGTGGTGTACATGTGTACGTGTGCACAAAATTTTTTTGAAATTTTTCGCCCTATGGAAAATTGAATTTCGAAGATCTTTTTGACGCAATGTCCCACCCTCCCAGGCTCTCCGCCTCTATGGTGGTATACAGATCTTAGTCAAGACCGTCAACAGCCGGACCATCACCCTAGAGGTCGAGTCCTCGGACACGTACCATAGACAATGTGGAGGCCAAGATCCAGGACAAGGAGGGCATACCCCCCGACCAGCAGTATCTCGTCTTTGTTGGTAAGCAGCTTTAGGAGTCCACCCTTCACTTGGTGCTCCACCCTCCTCGGTGGTCAGTAAGTACTTGGCCATGGAGCAGGTTCTGGGCGCACAAGTCTTGTGCCATGGGTGTCCTCCAACAGAGTTGTGTGTGTGTGATCGTCTCGCTGCATCTTTGTTCTAGTATTATAATTTGGTTGAGTGTTATGTTCGCTTGTGTTTACGAACTTCAATTTTGATAAATGATGATGAATGAATAAGTGGCACTGCATCTGTCTCTGCTATTGTAGTGTAGCTTGGAGACACGAATAATTTGCTCCTCGATATATTGTAAGGGGCTTGTTCTGAATTTCTTCTGCAGTACCTAGCTTGAAATTCCTATAGCACCGATCTTGAAATTCCTTTGTGTGTGTATATGTGCACTTTCAGTTTTAATCCTTGGGTTTTTATCAAACATTTGAGCTGATTTTGGGTGCCTGCTAAATTTGTATTCTACTGCTTAAAATTTGGAACTGTGAATTTGGGGTCGCAATTTAGTCATGCTTCACATGCAATGCGGTACAGCTCGACGAAAACAACAAATGATTTATAGGCCAATATGAGACACCATGCACGGACTCGTTAATTATTAGTGTCCGCCGGTGATGCTGTCATTGAAGATCCAGCTGCTTCAGACCTCGTGGCACCGCAACGTGCAATCCTCCTCCATGATTCCCTGCTTGTGCGGCGCCATGGTTGTCGTCGTCAGAGATTCTGTCCACCAGAGAGAACAGCAGCAGCGACTCCACCGGGACATTGTGGAGTACGAGTGAACAACAAGCTGAGAAAGCATTCTTGCTGCTACCTGCCTACCTCTCTCCCGATACCTATCACTCCCATCCAATGTCTAGGGTGCTGAGATAGCTAGCGGAAAAGTGAAAGAGAAGAACAATAAATCTACCATCGCTAGTTCTTCCAATGCCGGAAAATTTGACATCTCAAAAAGACATGGGGAAGGGAAGGGACGTTGTGCAAATAAGTAGCTGGTGGTTGAACTTGAAAATATCTTTAATGAAGAGAGATTCCCCTGGCATGGAGATCATGAATCATATACAATATTAGGTGCGGAGTACTCCATGTTTACTTCTGTTCGGAACAAGCTTCTTCCTTCATTGGAGTGTACATGCAAGCTGTAAGAAAGAGACCCGCAATATCATTCAGACTTTTGATTATGTCTGTAATTCAAACTTCTGTTTGCCAGATGGTTGATGTTGTCTTATTCTGTGGTTTCTTTCCTCATTTCTAATGCTTTTCATAGAGGTTTACTGGGTTTTTTTTTGCGGGTAATGTAAGATCATTATTGGTCAGGTATAGGATTACAATCAGTAAACATAAGCTGTGGGGACGCAACCAATTAAGGATTAAGAACAATTGTCCACGTCAATGTCATGCTTATAACCGCTTCACTTGCCACCAGTGGGTGCTTACCACATATGACATACTAAACGAAACACATGTTACTATCCACGCACGTGTATAACCGATAAAGGCTGGAGATACTACTACAGTTTTGTGTACTAGAGCTTCAGTTCAGCAGCAGCATCATGGGCTCGGCCCAGTAGTGAGCACAAGCGCGCGTGTGGCCCAGTTTCCAGTGATGTTGTAGTTGGATGGATGAGGTCTCCTACTCTCCTCACCAATCCCTTCAGCACTTTAATTTACACACTCCTCTTGAATTGTACTCCCTCTGTTAAGAATAATTACGTTCTAGGATTGTCCTAAATCAGTTTTTTTAGTTTGACCAAGTCTATGAAAAATGTGCTAAGATCTACTGTATATTATATAAATATATTTCATAATGAATCTAATGACGCAAATTTGGTGTTGTAGATGTTGATATATTTTTGTACAAACTTGGTCAAACTTAACGAATTTTGACTTGGGACAAACTTAGAACTTCAATTATTTTGAAACGGAGGGAGAATTCTTTGTTCACGAGCATGCTCATGCATCCAACGACTAATTTGTCCTTTATCCATCCAAAGAGAAAGGTATGAAATCACATGGAATCTTTGTATTTACTGCAGAGGTTAAAAGGCCAGAGAATCTTCTCATGATTAACTTGTCATTGCTACTAATGCATCAATGTTTGGCACATTTTCTGATTGTGCTTACTGAAATTGAGAGGTGTAGCTGGCAACCTACTTGTGAGAAGGATGTAAAAGATGAAGGTCGTTTCCAAGGATATGCCCATAAAGATGGCATGTTACTTTGCGGTTGCGGTCAGTCTGAAGTAATGACCGTTCCTGCATTTCCTTCATCTCAGCCAGCTTATCTTTGGAACTTGCAAGTGAATGATACCCATAACAGATTGGCAGGCGCAGGTTTCCATCTTAATGATACGTGCTGCAGTGTGATGTTAGACTCAGAAATGAACCTCTTCACAAACTGACAGTTGTAGTGCTCAACACAAATTTTCAAGATAATGAGTTCCAAACTATACCATGTCGACCTGAAAACCAACAATCAGCACTTTCACTGCCCCTGGCAATGAAGATCACAGGCCTATGCCGACCACGTCTTCTGGAGTCCCTCCATGGCGCCACCAGGGAGCTAGCTGCTTGGCGCTGCGGCACAACTACAAGACAAGGGACTGCAGCTACAGGAACACAAACAAATCCTGAGTAAACACAGCCATATATTATTCAAGAAACAAAATCCAGCAGTGGATGCGATGCTTACCACTTACACATGGAGAGCGATAGGTTCAGTAGAAGAGAAGGCTCTCCCCACCTCTCTTTTGCTGTAGCTAGATACTACCACAGCTGCCTGTACTAGAGCTTCCGTTCAGCAGCATGTTCTTGCTTTAAGTTTGGCCGGGCCAAACTCTGAAAGCTCCACGTTAATATCAGGCCATTTGTATATGGTACTCCACTGGTAGGCATACAAAAACGGAACCATGCTGAAAACTTGTCATCATATGAACCATTTGTGCGTGAAGCATCAACCTCGAATCAGAGTGCACACTCCAAGTCCAAGCTCAATTTAGTGAATTTAAATGAAGGTTCCGAAAAAGAAAAAGTTAAATGAAGGTTCCAAACCGAGAATAGCAAAATGAGAGTCAATAGCTCAAGATAATCATCAACACGAATGGAGCAACTAGGTTGGAAAGAAGGGATCGAAGTCCAATGCATTCTAAAAAGAAAATTAGGGCCCCTTTTTTCTTTTACCACTGTTTTCAACAAAATATAATGTTGTTTAGGACTTTCTAATAATTGTTAAGGTGAACTTAATAATAATGTTATGTTGAACTCTTCAAAAATATTGGACAAGGAAACAAAACCGGTCATAGACCTGTCAGGCAGAATACTACCAAGACACGGTGAACGAAATCAGAGGTAAACTCCAGTAGTGCCTGAGGAAGCTGGAGGCCTCTTACTAGAACAGATGCAAGCAACAAGTGAAAAGACATTTTTGTTTTGGTCAAAATGTTTTAGTCAGGTTAAGCCACCTTTCCGGCCCATGATGTACTTGGTGAAATTTCCCGCCGAGCCTTGTGTCGTTGAATAGATCAAGTAGCCGAGCTGGGATGAATAGCTAACATGGGCCTATTTTGTTGTCCCAAGCTGGTAAAAATAAGTCATTTTATACAAAACATGAATGCATAACCAAGCTGAAGCAGAGGACTTGATGACTAACTGAGGTTTCAAGGAGAGGGGGGATAGCCAAGGCTGTGCAGGTTGTAATTCTGGTAATGTATTGCTGATTCCTGGTGCTTTCTATGCCTATATCTGTCAAATACACTTCTATAATGTGTAGAGATACAACAAATCCTACACAAAATGGGAGTAGATAGTTCTGAGGAAGAGAAGCAAAATGTCCCATGTGTTATTCATCTTTTGCTTAACGAGGCCTTGCTCTTATAGAATCCTTTGGCGGTAGGCACTAATATGAAGTGGTCCGTCCATTGGTCGTTAACTTATAAGAATCCATTCGTTATGACTTTCATCCTTGGGTACATTTTTTTAGCCAGGTAACCAGGATACCCAGTGAGTCCACGAGCGATCAGCTGCTACACCTTTTGATTCGACGATGCATAACTCATCGTCGGACGGCATTGAGGTCCAAGATTATTGTTGGACCAGAGGGCCATGCGAAATGGAGGAAGCCCATTCTGATCCATGGTGCATCAGCTTCGGATGAAGTGTGATGAATGAATAAATGTGCCCTGAATTTGTGTATAATTCTTGTTCTATTGTTCTTAAGGCTGGTGTTCTCGTTTAAGGCCTGCTTTTGGTGGTTATTTTGGAATTTGATATCTTGCAGTTGAGTGCCTAATTTGTCATGAGAGGTTCTCATGTCAGGCGAGGAACTCCAATTCTTGGTGCCCTAAACATGTCCCTATTGTATTTCTACATGTCAGAGTCATTCCTTGTCATCGCGATGATGTTTGGTAACTATGCTGTAGTAATGTTTGTGATTTTTTTGCGGATATATCTAACTTCGAAGTGCCAACTGAAATAAAGAATTGGTTACAAGCAATTCCATTAGCAAAGCTGTTTTTTTTTTTGCAAACAAGCTGAGATCAATCACATTGTAGGCAAACACGGGTTCCTTCTACCCTATTAACTAGGATAATGCCCATGCGTTGCCATGTTGAAAAAATCACAACGAGAAAAAAAATATTCTATCTCATGTCCCCCTTCCTCGGCTAACCGCCATTTCTCCATGTGATTCCCATCCACTAAGTGGCAAACTGATTCTCTCTTTCGTTTCTTTTCCCCTCAACAATTGTCGTTTCTTCCTAACCCTACTTTCTTTGCAAGAAGTGATGGCATGCGGTTTCCATCCATACAAACTGATTCTCTCACCCGCCCCCCTCCTCCCGGCGAGGATCGTCGTTTCTTCTTAGCCATCCTCAACCGATATCTTATATTCTCCCCACCCCCTCCTTTCGTTCCACCTTCATTCTCGATCTTGTACTTCTACAAAATAGATAATACATATCAATTCAATACAATATTTCGATTGTATTTCTTATTTACAAATAATGAAAGATGTAGGCATTACAATGTTTGTTTTGATTTATTTTTTGACCACAACGAAGATAACACTTCAAACTAATACAAAGAGACCCAATTAACTAAATTGTTTCCCGTCCCCATTTGTTAAACTTCTCCCTAGGAACAAGTTCAATTGTAGCAGGTTGGTACAAACCCACCATGACCCATCGTTGGACCTTCACACACTACTTCTCCCACTCTCCGCACGCCCACTAAAAGAAGTCCACCTCTGACAATGAAAACAAACTAGTGCCGTCCTAATCTAAATAATAAGTGTTGAAAAGCAAGTAACACTAAAATCCATACTTTGATTGTACATTTACATGATAGATACTCCATGTAAGCTAAATTATAATGTGACCGTGATCATAACAAACATGTATAATGGAAGGGCGGGGGCTACATCTAGCTTGTACTATGTGTTGTGGGACGCCACACCATCAAACCGCTCATTGATAGTGCATGTGAGGCATCTCTTCCTCTCCCCATCGAAGGTGTGGTGTTCAAACTTCAATGCCCATGGTAGGAATCCTTCGAGGCCATGACACCATATTTGGAGCTCCTAGGTGGGTAAGATGTTGGTTTGGCCGCCTTGGGCTCGTCATCGCCTCCTAGCCCCAAAGCAAACCAATGTAGCACACCGTCGAAAGGGGAAAAACACAAGATGCCATATCTTGGTAAAGCTTCACAACATCAAATTCAAATTCAATCACATTTTCCATTTGTACATCTCATAGCATAGAGAGCCAAACAGGATAAGAGTATCACTTGAGAATATATCATAGCAACAAATACATCAACTGCACTTATTTGCAAAAAAAAACCTAGTAAAAAGAACTCTCCTCGCAGCCTGATCATCTGTCTAGAGCATGAACATAATTGGAAATCTTGAGTAATTTATAAATGAAGATTTAAGCAAAGATTAACATATATACTTTTGACATAAGAGAATACTACTTACAGTATGTAAGTTGAATTCTACTGAGCATCCATTCAATAAGTGAGTGATGTGAATGCATGTCTCCTGCAATGCCTGAGCAATATGATATAATGCAATGTATCTCGAGTTAAAATTCCCAAGTTAAGTGATATCTGAAGATGCAAAACGGTAAGGAGCATTAGTAATGCACACCAAAAATGGATACAAGTCTCAAGACAATTACTTGACGCTGAGCTGGAATATTTTAACATATAAGATAAAGATTAGGCGCCCATCTTTTCCTTCCTATGTTATAAAATGTTAGTTAGCATTGTTAACCTTACACTTAAGATAAAAAAAAACCCTAGGAAAATAGGAATCCAACAAAGAAAAAAGAGGATACCTCGCTTGGTAGGCATGCAAAGGCCATCTCGGGATAAACAATCGGCGTTGAAGAAATCCAGTACATGTCTTCCATAAATCCAACATTGGTAGTGAAATATTTGTCCATCACCGGTTTGTTGATGTTGCTTGAATATCACCATACATAACCTAGTCAAACACAAAGTTAGTGTTGCTGTGACATAAAAAGTGTGCTTTTTGTAACTTATGAAAGAAACATGCACCAAAAGAACATACTTAGCACTAACCATCATATTAGAAAGCAGCCATGTGTATTGGCGAGTAACAGTGCAACACTTGAACATGTGTAGAGTACTATTAAATAACACATGCTTAATTCTGATGTTCCACAAATTTAAAAGGATATGCAGCTGCAACCAGTGTAAAATAACAATCCTATAATGAGCTCAGAATAACAGGTAACTTCTGTGCAGTCCCAATTGCTAGTGGAATAAAATTGCCACTGGGAAATTAAGAAGAATTCCCTCTATTCCAAGTAAATGAAGCTCCAAATCGGTGATCGCAGGGGCAAATCAGAGCATGAAAGTACCATCCCTACGTAGAAAATATGTAATAGGACATCAAAGTACGAACTAAATGATTTCCACATTAGAGAAATTATTTAGTTCAAATTGCAACAAAGTAATATGAAAAATATGAACATATCAAGAAGAAATGGCCTTGCAAAAGGTGGAAAAGGCTTTCGGGATATGAAACTCACCTGCCAATGGTACTCAGTCCAGGAAATATGCATGGATAAAGATGAATGGGAACTTCCCATCAGGAAATGTCCCATGCAAGCATGATTTGCATATAGAATACCCTCAAACATCTCTATACAATAAAATTTCAGGCTATAGGAAGAAACCAAGAACCACAAACACATGCATTCTATGAACTATAGAGTATAAACAACTAACAAGATTTTGATAGATCAAGGAGTAATTAGAACTTACCTGGGAGCTCCACAATTGCCTTGCTGAAACCATACCCGCTCAAGTAGAAATTTATTTATCAAATAGAATAGAGAAGGGAAGCCGCCCTTCCCGTTCCAAGTCTACCACGAGCGATCTGGGAGGAGGACGTACAAGGAGAGAAGATTGAGTATGGCCCAGGTTTGCATCTGTTTCTTTATGTTTGCACGTCAGTGGAAGAAAAAGATTATGTCCCAATTTTTAAGGTAGATGAGATGTGTGTGCGTTAACTGTAAGTCTGGAACAATGGTAACAGGGGATTGCATTGATTTTTTCTATCGTAAGAAAAGGGGGATGGATAACCAACGTAAGGAATAACATCGGTGAGGGCTGGTTCCTTAGATAGGTGGGTGTTGGGGTGACGAGACGAAGCAAAACCATGTACCAACTCCCCTTTAGGAGTAGCGATTACTCCTTTGTAACAAACAAAGCATGGACTACAGGTGTGGCGCCACACTCCATTCCTTGCTCTAAGCTTGCGGTTGCGTCCAACATGCTCATCTATAGTTACTTCTATGTTTCCTCAAGCCCCTCAACAGTTATAGTTACTAGCTCTTAGCTAGTTTAATACCCATGTACCCATGAAGATCTATAGACGGACTTGATATATGTAGTTTGTTGTGTTGCAAGGTCAGTGCTGAAACTTATCTACCACGCGGCAAGCATGGTAAAAGCAATCTCAAATTGACAAAAGTATGTGCTTAAACTTATCTTATGTATAAGGATGCCATTCGGAACTGATGTTATCTAACTATGCATTGTTACTGGATCACATTTTAGTTAAATGTAATGAAATGTAGTGACAAAGCAAAAGATCTAATAAGATCACTGTTGTAGTCCCGCCACATGGTTTGTTGTCACTTCAAATAACAACCTACTGGCTTCAGACTTCAGAAATGCATGCAAACTTCATGCTACAACTCTAATAACAAACTCATCTATTGAATGGGCAACTGACTATTTGTCCCTTGCATCATCTAACAATTTTTTGGAAGTCAACCAATTCACTCAATAACTAGCAACAAATAGATCCCTTTGTCTCCATTTTGCTTTGTGGAATCAGCCTCTTCAGGAACAACCAAGCACTTAAGTGAACTAATTACCTGGTTAATCTCCATTTTCTTTCCAAGAATACCTTGTTCGGCCAAGTATTACATTAAGATAGATGTATGTGCTCTCTTGCAAATTGAAGGAAGCAAGATACTGCTCTATACCAAAACACGTCATATATTTTGATACACACAGATCGAGGGAGTACATACAAGGTTCACAACATGTACTCTGTATTTAAGAAACTTCTTTTGACTTTTGTTTTGTTCCTGGCTACTGAAAGTAGTACTTTCCGGATAGTATATGGCATATTTATCTAGCATATTATTGATGGCAAGGACCTATACGGTAATTAGTGCAAGCAGCTGCGCTTTGCTGTGGGGTTTTCTCCTTGCGGTCTTATCTTTCCTGTTGTGTTCTGATTATATTGGAATTAGTAGAGTATTTAACAAAAAGACTATCATAATTGGGGTTTGTGTCCCCTGAACTACCACTTTGCTACTAGTGGCAATAAATTACCCCGTTTGTCTAATTCCGTGGAAAAAAAATTACCAAGTGAATATGATACCGTTTTGATGAATTTAAAGGCGTTTACGACATGCGGGACCCACCCGTCAGAGGAGACATGGAGGCAAAGACCCCTCTCTCTCTCTCTCTCATTTCCTCAAACCCCTCATGTGCATGGGAGGGGAGCAGGGGAGCTCCGGTTGACGACTAACCTGGGCAGTGGAATACCTAGCGGGTGTGCCATGGCACACCTGGAATTTTGGAAAACATTTTTGTATCATGTATAATTAGCTGATTTTCAAGGTCATTCAAGTCAATTAAAATATACCTCAATTGTTTTAATAATAAAGTATGCACACCCTCCATTTTCCATTTTACTTCTGCTAGGTCCTCAATTGTCACCGTCTCAACACGCTAGCTCGCTGGATTGAGAGAGACCTGGGTCCATGGCTCGTTGGGTGCGCGGTGCCGGGTGCTGCGCAAGGGATGCAGCAAGGCCTCGGCTGGATCCGGAGCCCCGACACGCAGGCCAACGCCACCGTCTTCCTCGCCAAGTTCTACGGTGGCGCAGGGCTAATCAACCTCCTCGCCGCCGTCGCCACCCACGTCCATGGCCCGGCGCTCTTTCGCTCGCTGCTCTACGATGCGTGCAGCTGGGCGGCCAACCCTGTCTCCGGCGCCTCTGAGCTGTTCTCGATAGGAAACTGGGAGGCGTGCCAGGCCGCCGTCCAGGCCGTGCTCGAGGGCCGCCTCATCCCCCGGTCGACGCCGACCAGGCCGCCCACATCCCGGCCTTACGGCGGCCTACGGCATCCGCTATATCCCCAAGGACAACATCGACCATCCGTCCGCCGCGCTCCGTGTCTTGCGGAGCCAGCTTCAAGCGCGCGACCTCCTCCTCTTCCATGGCTAGAGCCAAACCCAAGCTCGACCGCACGCAGAGCAGTGAGGAAGAATGGAAATGGAGCAGCACCTCCTCCAAAAAGCTCGTTTGGGGTCCGGCCGGGAGCGAGAGGGTGGAAGACCGTGGTGTTCGCTTCTTGCCGCGGAGCTCATGCCGGGCGCCGGGCAGTGCAGGTCGTAGATATCGAGTGCCGGATCGAGTGTAGATATCGAGTGACGATCTCAACGTTGTCGATTCCAGCTCCCGGCATATAGTCAAGTTGAGATCGTCAGCAAACACACACAATTCATGTTGACACCTCTCTCCCGATACCTATCAATCCCATCCAATGGCTAGGCCATTGAGGAAGCGGGCCAAAAATTGAAAGAGAACAACAACAAATCTATTATTGCTAGTTCTTCCAACTTATGAAATTGATATCATATAGATATCAGGACGGGAAGGAATGGCTTATAAATACGTAGGCGGTAGTCGGAGTTGAAATTTTCTGTAATAAAGATGATGGATTTGATGCCGTGAAGAGCATAGATCATGTACGATATTAGATGCAGAGAGTTATTACACATGTTTTGCCAATGGCTTGACAAGTATGGAGCTCCTCATTCATGGTTCCTTCCGACATAGGCCAAGAAACTTTTTATAGAACCGATCATCACGTGAGTATTGATTCTTTACCTAATGGCACTTGAGCAGTTGCATAGACTTGCGTGCAACTTGATTGGTTTAAATAACCATGTCTGAAGCCGGCATAAACAATGTGTCATTCCGATGTTGTTAATTTGGCTAGCATTGCTATGCAGTGAATGAAATTCATAGTTGGAATCTAGATTCAGAGACCAAAGAACACTTGAATTTCTTTACCGGCCTTTAATTGATTTGCGCCTCCGCAAAAGCAATGCCGGACGGCGATGCCACAACCGACTGAAATCTCCCAGGGAATATCATTAGCAACCGTTGTCTTGTTTTTTGCTCGGGTGTACATTCATCAACGTCTGATGGACAAGTTAGTAACTGATCGATGCACTTACCATATGTCACTAGAACGGTAGCTACAGTAGAAGAAACGGCTCTCCTCACATCTCTTTTGCTGCAGCTAGATACTACCACAGTTGCCTGTACTAGAGCTTCAGCTGATCAACATGTTCTTGCATTAAGTTTAGCCATGCCAAATTAAGAACACTGCAAGTTAATACCAGAGAGTTTGCATGCTGTGGGCATACATAAAGTTTGGAAGGAACCCAAGTCCAATCAGACAAGGCACTGTAAATCTTCTAGGAAAACAGAACAGATGATTGCTCTGGATAAGAAAACAAACTCGATCATGCTGGGTACTACTTTTGTTTCCCGCAAATACGCAAAGCATGCATATCTTTGTTAGCTTGAAAAATGATCTTATATTGTGGGACGGAGGGAGTAGGTAGGAGAGAACAATAATAACAAAGAGGAGTGGGAGACGGATACAACACAACGCACACTTGCCTAGCCTAAACTCCAGCCACGGAAGCCAAGGAGACAGGCCCAGAACACCTAGGTCGCATCAAGACCAACATAGGGCACCTTCATCACGTGACCATGATACAAGGACCGACCTAATCAACGTATCGCCCACCTTGAAGCGCCTAGAAGACTCAGTAGTTGGTTGCAGGATCTGACCGGGCTTGAGGAAGAAGCCATGGAGGAAGCGCCAGCGATGTCGTACATTGTGGCCCAGATGCCATGCCCTGAGAAGTAGTGCAAAGCCATGTTAGATACTACTTGACACCATAGCCTGTTTTATTTTAAACAAGGGGGAGAGGTTCCCCACCTGAATTTATATTTTAGAAAAGGCCCAAAATGACCAGAGTACAAATGGTGAAATCAACGCAAAAGACAACGGGGCCAATGGCAGCCCTTGCCCCCCCCCCCCCTCCTAGAGGTAATTTTACCAAATATACTTATATTTCTCCTAATTGCTCTACTAATCCTCCGACGTCTCTAATCATCCTAACCCTTTTTATGTCATACACTCATTTTGGCCCCTCCTAATATTTGGTTCACACTTCGCCACTGCAGGGGACAAAGAGGGTGATGGAGAAAGAATGAGTACACAAAAGCACTGGTCCTAGCTACTAAGGGTGTGTTTGGTAGGGTGCATGCAGGGTGCATGAGGGCAAAAATTCTCTATGGGCGTGTTTGGTTACCGTGCGCTACAGTACCCGCATTGCATATACTTCTCCACCCAACCTGGCTAAGCAAATGCAGCCTCAAATGCACCATCTGCATGTTGTTTGGTTGCCTTCATGCCCTCTTGCCTGCATGGGCAGAACCACACTGCCTGGTGTTTGGTTGCCTGCATGTTAGTGGACAAACCCAAGGCATGGTGTTTGGTTGTATGCAACGCCTGGTGTGTGGTAACCTCTTTGGCTAGTTGGTGAGGTTATCAGCACACTTCGGCACAACCAGTAGCACACATCATAAGCAGAGCATAGTATAAACAGAGGATCAACTACTTAAGAGCATATTTCAGATAAGCAGTACCACACTTCATAACAGTTCTACGCATAAACCATAAACATAAACAGTTCAAAGCAGACTCGATAGTACTTAGGGAGGCCCCGGTCCTACTCCTTGGCGTCAAAGGCTTCGTCGTGCTTCCCGCACTTGACCTCAATGCCATCGTCGTCGAAGATGATGACCTTGAGGGTGTCGGGAGTGAGGAGCTTGAACGTCACCATGTAGCCGATCTTTATCTGATGAACGGCTGCGTAGGTGGCCCAACCCTGATCCAGGGTCACCCTGCCGTTCATCAGCTTCACCGTCACCTTCCAGGAGCAGCCGGTGTTGTTCCTGAGCTTGAACTCCGTCGGCACCGCGACGAAGTGCTTGGTGAAGTCCAGGGGCATGGGGATGCACTCAAGCTTCGGTGCAAGGATGACCTTGCAGAAGTGAGTTGGGCCATCCTCCTGATGGTAGTGGCCGTAGTTGCGGCGCTTGTTGCTGGGGGGCTCCTCCATGCCCTCGTCGTCGCCACCCTCAGGCGTCTTCGGGTCTTCCTCGGCGGTGGGCGGCAGCACAACCTCGTCGGGAATTGGGTGAAGGGGCTGCTTGCCCTTGTTGTCAACGGCCGGGAGCACCTCCGTGCCCATCTCATTGCTCTCCTCGATCTGCACACAATTCATGGAGTCAAGCACAGCACAGAGTTCATGGCTAATTGAAGAGCATGTAGTTAAAACGGCATGACTGTCACTCTTCTCCTCCTCTCTCCATCCCCCCTATATTTACTCACCCTGCCCACCACTACTTACCCACCCCCTCTCTTCTCTCACTGTCAACCTTCCTCCTCCCCATCGCCATGAGCTCTAGCTCCAGCTCCAACGCCAACCCCTTCCCTTGGGGTATTGGCTGGAGGGCCTTCTTCCTCGGGTGGACGGCTGGTGACCGGACCAAGTTCGAGAACACCATGGAGGTGTGCTCGAACTTCGGCTCCATGCCTGAGATGTAGAAGGAATCTAATGTAGTGCTCATGAAGGCCACTGCAGAAGAGCTGAAGACACTGATTCCTGACCCAGCGAAGGGCGCGATGGCAGTTGACATCATTCGCTGGGCCATGAATCAGGCCGTCTCCGACAACGCTAAACAGAGGAAGAAGTGGTGCAAGTACAAGACCTACTGGGCTCCTAATGACCGCCGTGCCGCAGTGTACTGGGAGACGGCTATCGCGCCGCCGGCGGTCATCGGTGGGGAGCCAAAGGAGGAGGAAGAAGAAGCGGTGCAGATGCCAGCGAGGGCGCCAGAGCCAGGCCGTCGTAGCTAGCAGATCGACCTCGACTCCACCGAGGACGACGACGACGACCCGCCGGCCCGCACGGCGATGAAGAAGAAGATGAGGGCCAGCGGCTCGACCAGCCGCTCCGCACGCCGGTGACGGCCGCCGCGGTCAGCCGGTGTCCGTTGTGTACCCCCTATCCCCCTATCCCCCAATCCCCCTTCTGCATTCCGATCTTGCATCTATGAACTCGTATGAACTGCTATGAACTAGTATGAACTAGCCCTATGCTTATCTACCTCTATTCCCCATTCCCCTCCGTCGTGGATCGAATCTATCACCGGATCGAACGGGATAAAGTTTTGCATGTCGAAGAGAGAGAAGTGCTTACCGCCATTGCCGCGGGCCAACTGCTGATCCGCTCGCCGGTGATGGAGTCCGGTGGTCTTCTTCCTCTGCTCTGATCCGCCGCCGCCGGTGAGTTGGGAGAGTGGGGAAGAGTGGGGAGAGGGAGCGGTGAGGGGCGGTGAGGCTAATAACTGTCGGCGCTTCGAGAAGTAACGTGGCTTCTCGAGCGTGGCCGCGCGCGTGCAGCCGCCGCCGCCCACGTGCACCGCTCGGGCCTGGCCCTGGAGAAACTGCCGATTCGTGCGTTCCCAGTGAGCCAGGCCCAGAGGTGCTTTAAGTTTCGTGCTGTGCTGGCCCAATAGTAAAACCAGGCGTCCAAACAGCCCGTTCCCTTTCCGCGTGGGCCTGGTTGGGCCTTATGTAGGCAACCAAACACGCCCTATCTGACCCACTTTTACTTGTTTGGTAGGGTGGATGGGCTCACCTGGGCTATGCCCATGTGATGCAAAAAAGGGACCTCAGCCATGCCCGCATGGAGGCAGCCATACTCGCCTCGACCCTTTTCGGAAAATGTTCAGAATTTCAAATTTTGTTTAAATTTTCAAAAAAAATTGAGAATATAAAAAAATGAATTTGCAAAAAAGTTCAGAATTTCAAATTTTGTTTAAATTTTCAAAAAGTTCAAAATTTCAAAAGCTCAGAATTTCAAATTTATCAAAATTTTCAAAAAAATTAGAATTTCCATTTTTTACATTTTCAAAAAGTTTAGAATTTCAAATTTTGTTTAAATTTTCAAAAAATGTTCAGAATTTCTAATTTGTTTACATTTTCTAAAATGCTTGAAATTTCCAAAAAAATGAATTTTCAAAAAAGAAAATAGTTGGAAAATTTGTAAATATGTTCAGGATTCAAAAAAAATCCAAAGAAGTTTAGTATTTCAAAAAATGTTTAATTTTTCAAACAATATTCAGAATTTCAAATTTATTGAAATTTTCAAAAAAATAGAATTTTAATTTTTTTATTTTCAATAGAAGTTCAGAATTTCAAAATATGTTTAGATTTTTGTTCATTTTTTTCAATTTTGTTCAACATTCAAAAAAATTATTTGAAATTTAAAATTGTTCAGCATGTCTAAACAAATGCAGACTGCCAAACAAAGTCTCGGCTCAGCATGTCTCAGCGCACACACCATTGCCAAACAACAGCAAATGCATGAACTGAGCATATCTACACTCAGCATGTATCAGTGGAGAACAACTAGACTAGGTCTATACATGCTAACAAACACACCCTAAGAGTAGACATCCAGTAGGCGGTGTGCCCCTGACAGGCGGGAGGAAGATGAACATGCCATCTTCGCGCGTCTTCACGACACATACCAAGGAGCCTCTGGAGATCTGGGAGCTGGCTCCAAGAAACCACCGTGTTCCGGTGCTTCCAAACATTCAAGTAACAGAGAAGGGCAAAGGTGGACGCCGTTTCACCAGGGATCGTTGTCATCATTACCAGCTGGGCCAGATTTTTGACATCCGTGTTTTCCGGCAGTCCTCTACCCATCGCATCCGGGAAGGAGTACCAGAAGCGGCAGTCAAACATGATGTGCAAGGTCGTCTTCTCCGCAGGCCCGTCCACGAGGCAGTGCGAGCTGTGTGACGGCACAGGGCCCCAAAATTGTAGGGTCCCGATTGAAGGAATAAACCACGAAACCGTTCGGTTCATACACGAAGTTCTCCGCAGGACCGTAGATGGGCAAGCCACTTCAGCCGGTGACAGCACATTTTCTGCTAGGAGAGCCGACTTGGACTAAATACGGGATTGCGCCAGCAACTCCCCGAAAAACTTGACTCGGGGCGACGAGCGGCTGCTCCAGACAAAATCAACAAAGAAGGCGATACAAGGAGAGCGGACGTCCTGCACGCAGCGGCAGCTGGACGCACATATCCAGCCGCCCGCTGCGCCGATGTGATGCGCGTGGAATAAGCGAAAAAGCCACAACTGATGCATACATCGCCACATACAACCAAATACCGGGGCCACCTGTGCTCTGTGGGCTCGCACGGAGCGGTACACATCTGACACAAATGGGCCAGCCGTGCAGGGTGACCTTGCGACCGCTGGCGTGCACGACAGTGTGCAGCTCTCTATGCGCGCGTTGGTGGTCGATGCATGCACCCCTCCACGCTGCTTTGGGCTTAACAACATGTGGATAAATAATTAATTTAATTAAAATTTCACGGGTGGGGTTACATTCGTTCTCGTGCCAAACGAAACGTATAACCAACACGCTGCCTGCTGCATGCACCGCGTCTATTTTTAAACTAATGTTTTTCTTTTTGAGTGTTATTTTTAAACTAATGTTAAACGCCGGATTAGCGTGTTAATTGAAGAGTTAAACAGACAGATGTGATTACATTTGTTCTCTCGCCCCACGGTACAACAAATCTACTCTCTGCCTGGCTGCTAAGTGCACAACATATATTTTTAACTGAACATTAATTTTGCCTCTGACTATTCGCCGTCGTCCTGGTGGGTACACCCCCTCTGCATCTTTACTGCCAGCCAGCTGCCTTGTGTCAGGTACTGTTGTCAGATGTGGTCTTCCAATACACATATACCTGACAAAGCGAAAGCCAACGCTCGGCAATACTCTAACTAGCACATCCCCTGATTCGAATCATGAAGACGCGAGCGCCGTGGATGCGGTGCGTGCAGCTGCCGCTGCGTTCAGGGATGCACTTCTCGCGATACAAGGGACAAGTGCAGCAACAGTCACCGGAAGGAACACAGATATAAAACGTGACACTCAAGTCCCTCAAAAAAAATGTGACACTCGAATTCCTCACAACTTGGCAACAATAGTTCACATACAATACAAGGAAAAAGCAGCAGAGTTCTGCGGAGGGGAACGCTACTACTCGCTCCGTTCCTAAATATAATTTTTTTTAGACATTCAAATGGAATACAACATACGAATGTATGTAGACATATTTTAGAGTGTAGATTCACTCGTTTTGCTCTGTATATAGTCATTTGTTGGAATTTTTAGAAAGATATATATGTAGGAACGGAGGGAGTACATCAATAGGACAGCAAAGTGCCCGAGAAAAAGCAGAACGGGCCCACATTATTACTTGTTTTGGTATCCGTCCATTCTTTATCATTTTCTGAACTTGCTGTAGGTTGAAAACTGAATTTGATTTTTTAGAATATATGACAAACCGATATATTACACGTGGGAACTCGAGGTAGAGAAGTTTGGAGGTCGGCGAGCTCCCTGAAGCAGCGGCAAGGTGGTCGGGGAAGGAAAATAGGAAACGGAGCCGCTGCCGTGCTGTAGCGTTGTTGCAGAAGGCATCCGCCCCCTGGCTAGGAACTAGAAGACGCATGAAATAAGTTTTTTTTTAAGACACGAATAAAATAACTGGGTAATTTTTTCTAAAATCTAAAAAGTGCTTATGCACTATTTGGACGTCTCGAGCGGCCGGCTGCTGACCGTCCGATCACAAACTGGCCGCACGCGCTACGCGACAGCCAACTCACGTCGTAAAGAAAATGCTCGGTTCATCTCTATCTGCTTTTGTCGTCTTCCACTACCGCACCCCACGACCTTCCTCATCCACTAACCGCCGCCGCCGCCGTCGCCGGTGTGCCGCCCGTGCACCTCGCCTCCTCCCTCGCGCCGCCTCCGGACCGTGCTAGCTCGCCGTCGCCGACCTCCCGCCGCGGATCCCCGTCGCCACCCCAGCACGCCTCGCGTCTTCCAGCCAGCATGCGCCGCCACGAGCACCAGCCCCCAACCTCCGGGCCCCGCCGCCGGGGATCTCGCAGATCAGCCGTGCTAGCATCCCCACGAAGAAGCCCATCGCACCGGCCCAGTCGTCCGTCATGGATGCAACCGTGAGCACGCCTCTCTCACCAAACTCTCGTTCTATGCCGAGCTTCAGCAGTTCGCATCTATAAATAGGATCGATCTGTCTGTGGTGCCGTCCGAGTGGCCGACCGTCTAGCCGGCCGGCCGGCTTGCAATTGTCACCAGCAAGCTAGTTCAAGTGTTGAGTGGACCTAAACAGCAAACAAAACTCATCGATCACATGACAACTTCTGAGACCCCAAGGCTACATCTCATTGAAGTTTGGAAGAAGATCAATTGTTTTCTGACTTATCTATCTTGCCTCGTGCATCACCAGCTGAACATGTGATCTTATTCCTGCTACTAACTAGTACTACTACATTTTTTGACTGTCGAATGTGTGTGTGCAGACTATATGTCACTGTCAGAACCTTATTGAACTTGTTTGGAATTACAGGACACCCTCACTTGTTTGTGTCGTAGATGCATCATTTTTTCCCGGGAGTAGGCAATTCATTTTACAGATGTGGTATTCTTATGCAGAACTTTCCCCAGGAGTAGCCAAGGTTTCGGGAGGATGATGGACACCGCGAGATCCTCTGTTTCAGGAGGATGATGGACGCCGCGAGATCCTCTGTTTCAGGAGGATGATGGATGCCGGCGAGATCGTCCATTTCGCCTCCCCGTCCTACGACTAGATGAATTGCGGCGTCCAGATGTCAGCCAAGAAGGCGGCGTCATTGTTACAGTTTGTGTTCTTCTGACCAAACGCGTTGGCGAGTTGTTCTCCATTAATCTCATGATGCATTGCAAACTCATGATTGTAATTGATATCATTCCGTGCAAAATTTATGTTAAACTTTTTGTGCAACTCTTGATGCGTTAGAGACATACTTTTTTTCCTTGATGGTGTTTGTACATCCATGTTTTTTCTATGTAGGCGATGTTTGTACAGCTGTCGAAGTTGCACACACACGGCAGCATAGTTAGGGGCCTTAGGGTTAGTTGTGTAGAAGTTTTCACAGATTGTGTGTGAATGTTTTTTAGCCATTTGTGCAACCGGGGCAGCTTCCCTTGTGCAACCTGTTATATTGAACTCGCCAATTTCATGTTAAAAATAGCCAACCTAACTTTTTGTTTTTGATGGATTTTTTTTGTTTTGGGGTGGCAGTTTTTTTGTACAACTAGGCAGCAAATCATGTGCAACATTTATTTTAATTCAACCAGGGTAGTCTTTCTGAGGCTGCTATTTTTTTAGTTGCACAATGTGGATGCAAACAATGTGGATCACATGGTGATACAAAGGCATTCTCTAGCCAATTTTTTTTGCAACTAGGCATGTCCCGTTATCCAAGTTGTTTTGATTGGCTTGCCAACCGGGTGGCAATTTTTTCGCTCACTCGGGTAGGAATTCATGTGCAACTTTCTTAATTCTTGTGCAACTTGTTATCTTGAGTTGCCAACTTCACATTAAGAGTAGCCATTTTTTCTGCCCATGTGCAACTTGTTAATTTAAGTTGCCAACTTCATATGCAAATGTAGCATACCACACCCCCATTTTGTCTCCCCCTGTGCAATTTTGTTAATTTTGACTAATATGTTTGTTCTTTTCTGTTTTGCAGAGATAAAATGGTTGGTGAAGGAGATGTGCCTGGTAGTGAAACAGAGGTTCATATTTTCTTTATCTTTTATCCTATGACCATTTATTTATGCTCTTTCTTTTACCATCTCAGTAGTTCAATCTTTTTTGTTCATTGTAGGGTTCTCCAAATAGGACCTCTCGGCGGGACTCAAAACGGGCTGCTAAGCGGAATGAGCTGGCATCCTCAGGCTTTTCTAGTTGCACAAGAGTACGTGATTAGTTGGCATCCTCAGCATTTCTAGTTGCACAATACCATCCGACTAGTTGACATCCTCAGTCCTTTTGTAGCTGCGTTGACACCCTCAGCATTTTCTTCTAGAAGCCTGGAACCTGAATGTGCACTTTTTTTGATTGGTCATGCAAGTGCTGAATATTTCTTTTCCCAGGAGTATCTAATCAATTGGCATCCTCAAGATTTATAGTTGCACAAGAGTATTCAATTAGTTGGCATCCTCAGCCTTTCTACTTGCACAAATAGGCCTTTCTAGTTGCACAAGAGTAACTATTTTTTAGTCCCATCTTCAAATTTTTGAGAGTTTTCCAAGAGTATCTAATGACTTGGCACCCTCAGCTTTTCTAGTTGCACAGGAGTATTTAATTAGTTGGCATCCTGAGCATTTTCTAGTTACACAATAGCATCTAACTAATTGACATCCTCAGCCTTTCTAGTTGCACAAGAGTAACTATTTTAGTTGGCATCCTCTGCATTTTGTAGTTGCACAACTAACATAATATCAAGTTGGCATCATCAACCTTTTTTATCCAGTTTTTCTGAAGAACAACAAATATTTTGTATGAAGTGTTAACTAATCACCTTTGGCACATTTTGTTTGCAAAACCTCAGGTGATCACGTTGGAATGTGATTACCTTTGGCACCTTTTTCTGATGACAGTAAATATAATTTCATCTTCTTTTCTGTTTCACTTTTAGTATATAGAACATCCTATAGAACATATTCCCCCTATTGCAATTCGTGTGAGACAAGACTATTTGTACGCTCATTTTTAATACTGTTATTGTGCTTTTTCTAGTCTGATTTCTTTGTTGCACACATTTACAGCAAAAGTTGGCTTCGGATACAAGTTTAGCTGCACAATTATATGTTTATATTTGCACAGACAGCAAATTCAGTATTTCTTAGTTCCTAAAATCTTAAAAGTGCACGCACACTATTTGGCAAGAGCGAGCGGCCAGCTCCTAGCCGCACGATCTCCTGGTGTCGTCGCGAGTCCCACCTGGAGGTGCTACTTGGTCGGGGAGACACTCGCTACGCGACACACGCTTATCCTCTCGGCCTTTTTTTCTAGACCGATTCCCTCCGTGGCGGTGCCCCTGCTTCTCCCCTTCCAATCCATGGTGCCACCTTGCTCCTCTCGTTCCCTTCCTCCCCATGGCGCCGCTCTGCTCTTCCCCTTCCTCCCCATGGCGCCACCCTTCTCTTTCCCTTCCTTCCATGGCGACGCCCTGCTCCTCCACTTCCTCTCCATAGTCGATGATGCTGCTGCAGATGGCGGGGCCAAGGACGACGGAGCAACTGCCGTAGAGGGCGGCTTGTGCGGCACAGCCAACTGCCTAGTAGTTGATGTGCACGCCAACTTCCTAGTAGTTGATGTGCAACTTTCCCCCTCCCCGTGTTTGTGTTTCATTGTTTGCTGCATCGGCCAACTGTCTAGCAGTGGATGTGCAACTTCAGATACTGCCACGACCAACTATTTTACGAGTGATGTGCACCTTTCCCTCATACCCCGTGGAGTGTAATTTTCCTACTAGCACCCGGCCCAAACCACCCCTCTAGTACAATGTGCAACTTAATTTAGCGCCCTGTTTATATGGAACTTTTCACCACCCTCATGAATATATGACTTTTCACTAACCCTCGTGAATGTGGAATTTTCACCATCCAACTGTCCCTGGCTGTGAGATGTGCAACTTCATATGTTGCTCTGGCCAACTGCCTAGCAGATTTTGTGCAACTCCGTTTGTTGCCCCCGCCAACTGAAACTGCATATCCACAAGTAGGGAGGGGAAGGAGTTGCACATCGAGTAATAGGCAGTTGGCTCTAACAACAGACTAAGTTACACATATCACTGATAGGAGAGATCGGGCAGGGTGTGTCAACTAAAAAAAATACACATCCACGAGTAGGGACAATGGTTGCACATCGACTACTAGATAATTGTTTGGAGCAGTAGACTAGTTGCACATCAAGTTGTCGTGGTTGCTAGGTGGCAACCTCATATGAAGTTAGATCATGCAGCTCCAAAAACTGGTTTCGAAAAAAGTTGCACTATGTAGTACAAAAGTTGCACAATGCAGTACTGAAGTTGCACCATATAGCACCAAAGTTGGCATCAAAAAAATTTCATCGAAACATATCCATGCGGGATCTAGTTTTAAAGATCTCGCCGCGAAGAATCCAACGGAGAAGACGGATCTAAATTTTGATGTGCGGTTTGGAAGATATGGCTTTTTCAAAATTTGAAAACCGAAACAAATGCATGTGTGATCTGTTTTTCTCAACTGATGTGACCAATGTGAATGCATTAAATGCCAAAAGAGACATGCACTAGCGGACAAAAATTACACACATGCATGTCTACAGAGAGCGAACGTTGGCAATCCCTAAATAGTGCGCCAATAAGAATCCAAGTTACAAAATTAGGGGATAAAAAAATTCTATTTTAGGCCGGCCGCTCGCGCAGGCCAGCGAGCAGCCGGCCGCTACGTAGACTTGTCCTAGTTTTTTTAGACAAAATAACTGGGTAGTCAGAAGAAAAGGAAACTGTTACGGGGTAAAACTGGGCCACACATCCAGCTGGGCTGAGCCCACTAAATTGGCCTGCTACGTGGATTTTTAGCGGGTGTAAAGTTAGTGTGCGAGTGGCAAATTTTAGCGTGATCCCTCTTGCCTTGCATTTTCACATGAGAGGTAAAAATACATAATACTAGATCTGAGCAATTAATTTAATTAATTAATAGTCTAATTAACTCTTACCTTCTTACCTTTTATGTGAGAAGAGGGGTAAGAGGAAGCATGTTAAAATTACTCTTTTTAAATATTGTGTTTTTAAATAAATTTTTTGATCTATAGAACCAAAATGAAAATTTGGAAAAACATGACACTGTCGTTGCCGACTACTCTCTCGGAAGAAAAGGCAGTCTTCCATTAACTACTCCAACAACAAATGTCTTATTTGCCCATGGCAACGAAAAGGGCACTTCCACTCTTGGTTGTGCACACCAACGAATGGGTACACCTATATGACGCGTTTGATTACCATCTTTGTTTTTGGCACATTGTATATTTGTTTCAGTTGATCCTGTTTAAGCTAATGCAGGCCAAAATCAACATCTGCATATAATGCGCTTATCTGCATTTAGGCTAACTCCATCAGGGAAGCAATTTTTGGCATAATGTTTGGTTGCCTGTGTCGCAGTTATTAGAAGAACTACACGTTGTCTGGTTGCAAATAGTATAAGGTGTGATCAACATTTCTCACTAGTGACGAACTTACCACACACAGTTTTAACATCGTCCATACAATATGGACTCCGCCCATACAGCATTAGGCGCAAAGAGTTATTCCAGTTGTAGGTTCAAATATGAGCAGTTTGAAGCTATAGCTTCACTTTTCTTGAGAACTAGCTTCTTCTGTCACCGAAGTGTATATGCATACCAAGCTGTGTGTAATCCCTCGAAAGTCATATTTGAGGAGAAACAAAATCATTTTAGCTAATTAAACAGCAACAGCAGATCCATCAAATATGACTCCCCAACCTCCAAAAAATTGCCTCCGCCACTTCCACTTCCTGAAATTTAGTCAAGTCATAACCGTTCTAAGCAAAAATTAGTCCCAGCCGTGCTACTTCCCACTCGCACGCAACTTTCACACCCGACCCCCATGGCGCTGCAGCTACCCCCCGCTGGTGGCTGTCCACAACCCTGATGACAGGAGGAATGGAAATCGGCCACCCTCACCAGCGCCGGAGACCCACAACTGTCTACGAATTCGGCATCACCAGAACCAAAGCGTCGGCGCTATGGCAAGAACCTCACTAAGCCATCTCAGTGGCCGGTGGTGGTCATCGCTCGCTCCACCGACACCACCATATCGCCATTGTCAAAGCCGTCTCGACCGGCAAACGAGACCGTTGTTGTCGGCTAAGGTGGTGGACAACACGACAACCGCCATGAAAAAGAAGAAGGATGCGTTTGCCGGGAAGCTACCCCTCGGCATCCCACGGCGTGGATGACTAGTACGTGGCTTGCTAGAGCCCCCACCCACCCACCCCCGGCAGCCGGCGCTGAGCCGGATTCAGACTAGATCCGAATCAAGTTCGACATGCTCGATGAAATTCCCTTATGGTAAAAAAAAATTCAAAGTGTCCCATTTTTATTTTCCAATTGCTCAAAAGAATGATGGCTGATGTAATATTGATGTCTAGGTTCTTTGTTTGCTTTTGTAGTGAGCAATTGGATAATGATGTGGACGTTTTTATATATCAATTGAATAAAAGTCACACACTCAACATCGATGACATTGCCAAGTCAATGCCATATACCCTGAAGAAGAAGAAATGTTGCGGAGGTGGAGGACACCCAAATATTGAAGAGGAAGACTAGGTCGTGCAACTACAAGACCGAGGAAGATGTTGCTATTGTAAGAAGCTTGGATTGAAGTCTCTCTAGATGCCACGGCTGACCTGACCAAAAAAAGGAAAAATTGGGGGAGGGTCAAGGACTACTACGACAACCATGTGCACATTCCCTCCAACCGCACAATCGGGTTTATCGCTCACTGTGATATTTCAGTTACATTAAATAATGAATGTACATCAAATATACATGGGTCTCTCACTCGTCGTTGGAGCATGATCCAAGATCAATGCAGCTGATGGGCTGGATGTGTTAAGCAAGTCAACCTTGCGCTGCCAAGTGGAGTCCCCAAGCACGAGTATGTTCCCATCATTCAAGCTCTTTACAAGGAGAGGGATAAGAGACATGGGAGCAAAGTATTTTGTTTGCATCATTGCTACAAAGAGATTAGTGGACATGAGAAGTGGACAAGAAGGGACTAGGAGACAACACCAAAGAGGCCAAGGATCAACACCAATGTTGTTGATGATGATGACGTGGTAGATAACCCATCCCCTCCTTTTGTTCGACTGGATGGATAAAAAATTGCAAAGCAAATCAAGAAGGATGGAGGTATTGGGGCATACAAATGGTGGGGGTGAAGAGAGCATTGGTGGCCAACCAGAAGGAGGGGAAGTTGAATTATTTCTATGACATGAAGATGATGATGGAGGATAAGTGGAAGGCAAAGGCAGGAGCTTAAGAGAGGAAGGTGCTACTGGAAGAAAAAAAAACTTTTACTTGAGATGAAAGGCTTGCATTGGACTTTGAGGAGAAAATGAAAAAAAAATCAGCTTGAGGAACAAAAGCTTGCATTGGCGGTCAAGGAGAAAAGAAGAAAAAAGGTGGTCAAGGACCGTGCTATCATGTTCACGTATCCTAGCAACAAGATGGACGAGAAGGCAAGATAATATTGGAAGTTCACTCGTGGGGACATCTTAGCTAAGATGTGTTGTGATGGTAGTAATGGTGAGAGCGTTGATGGTGGAGCGGCAATGGAGGCGGCAACAATAGTGGTGCCGACGGTGATGGCGCGAGTGCATGAGTCCCATGCTACGATGGCTTTTGGTCCACCATGTGTTGGCGGTTTTTTGGAATGAACTTTTTCATTCGATGCCTTTTGGCACAAACTACGGTTACGCTTGATGGATTGGATGGACTTTATTTTTGCCCTAGTTCAATTATGATATGGTGCATCTGAATTGTTTGTGTTTCCTTTCTAATGTTATGATTTTATTTCAATTGTTTGACCAAAGGTTTCAAAGAATTGGAAAACCAAAAAAGTTTAGGGGTTTAAACTATAGGGGATCTGACTAGCTGAGAAAAAGTTTAATCCGTCAATTTTTTTGACTTTTTTGGATAAGGAGAAGGTTTGAGGGATATGGGATCTTCTAGAGATGCTCTAAGCTATCCGGACTACCAGAAAACATGCTAACATGGACAGAGTAAAGGAAAAAAAATATTTCTTAGAACTTTCTGTACTCCGATCAAACAATCATAAAGGTCCATTTGTAAGAAATCCATCTCTTCCATTCACCCTATAGGGTTGTAATCGGAGTCATCTACCATCGTTGAAATGTGGTGGTCGCCTACGGGTGTGTCCGTCATAGGCTGCCATCGACGAGATGCAACGACTATCTACAACCTGCTACGAGACAGCCACCTACATGGGTCTCAATCCGGGGTTGTCATCGTTGGTATCTAGGGGCCGCTTCTGACATGCCTCCATCACATCATACAGTCGGCGACATGTGAGCCGCCTACCTTAGGGTCAATATTGGTGCAAGTTGTACTGACTCTTCTGTTCGACCATGTAAAGTAACGACCCAACAAAGCGATAAACCACGAATGGACATAGTGCCACGCGAGGCTGTAATCTTAACCACACATTCCTCCAAGATGCGTCCAGTATACATACCAATAATCATGTATAAAATGCTTCAGCATTTCATAATGATAGTATTAACTTACGTATGCCAGACATCAATAACTACACCAGACCCACAATTTTAAATAGGAGAGTTACTCTCCATTTATGTGGAGCAGCTGGCCAATGCTAACCTGCACTAATGACAGACTAAATTTTTCTTCCCTTTTTCTATCCACCATGCTGATCCCTTCGATAAGCCAAATACCATGGCGTTCAGGTAGGGGACGCAACTCCATGCCGCGTGAGGGCTATCTGCACTAAGCTGTATTGAACTATGACGCACAACCGAATTCCTTAGATGTATCACTTTCTTACCCCAAAAAATCAGTTGGTTCATTCTTCATAGTTAACTCGAATTATGAAAAATACAATTTGTATTTTAAAATGCAACCTTAATAAAGAAAGTACTTCAATTAACATAGCATCAGGCAAAATTTAATAGGACAATCAAGATATATTTTTACACGGCTTAATAGAGAATACTGAGACATCACCAATATGACTTTGGTTTTGATCTCAGCTTTATAATCATACTTTGGATGTTACCAAAAATTACAATACACGTTTGTGAACAAATTAGGGATATCAAAATACACTCACGAATTTCTAACTGAACTTTACAATATGAAAATATCTACAAGCTGTATTTAATTACCAAAATATATATGAGCAAGTTTATCATGGTTGCAGCTAAGTTCGTGTGCTCGGCCGATGATATGTACTAGTAGTACTGTATTAGTCGATAAATGTATGTTTAATCAATGTGCCAATAGTATTGCAGCTAGGTTTCTTTGATGAGTGACATTAATACTCCACTAATCCATACTATGCGTGCACTAAACAATCTACTAGTGTAATAAAAAGAAGAAGAACTAACTGCACTACTCCATACCGCAGGCTGGGTGAGTAATTTTAACTAGGAACAGGCCTCATTTACTACCGCCCAGCGGCCCAGGTCACGAATGTTAATTGCACTGATGGGTAGCCTGTCACCCTGCACCCTGATCATAAACACACCAGTCTTTCTACATTAAATTCAGTTATAGCTGGCCCACATCTACTTTATTAACGTTGTGTATTCGCTCACTTATCCATGTGTATTGCCGCAGTATCCAATCAATCGCTATATTAAGTACAAACCGTCTAGCAGCAATCATCGATCAGGATAACATCCTCGTGTGCCACCATGTCCCAAAAATTCACGTCCCCCAACAAAGGAACTAATGTGACTGCGTCAAAAATGTCATTAAGGGGAACTCCTTGACACATCCTTTGCTTCAGACGCCTCTCAAGCATGGAAAGGTATTGAGCACGGACTGGAGCTCCTCAAAAAAGGTCTAATCTGGAGAGTTGGTAATGGAAGAAGGATTCAGATCCAAAAGGATCAATGGATACCCAGGAAAAGCGGACTGAAAGTGGCCACTTTCAAGAGACGGTCACGTTTGAGATGGGTTAACCAACTTCTAATCTCTGACGGCAATGAATGGAATGTTAACCTTGTGAAGGATCTGTTCCATGGGTTTGATGCAGAAGAAATATGCAAAATTAAATTGCCCAACACCAGTGCTGAGGATTGTGGGCCTGGCATAGTGAGAAAAATGGTATATTCACTGTCCGGAGTGTTTACAAACTGGGATTCCAGCTTAAACAGCTAGTGGGGGCTGATGCATCAAGTTCAGTATGCGAAGCCGACAATAGAAGTATTTGGGACTTAATTTGGAAATCCAAATGCCCTGAGAAAATTCGCATTTTTGGGTGGCGAGTAGCAACTGAAACTTTGGCCACAAAGAAAATCAAATGGAAAAGAACACTGGAGATTGACAACATTTGTAATATCTGTGGAAAGGAAACAGAGGACGAGTACCATGCTACGGTCGCATGCACCAAGGCCAGGGCGCTCCGCATGGAGATGAGAAAGGTCTGGGACCTGCCGGCAGAAGAGAAGTTCAAATATACAGGGGTGGATTGGCTACAACTGCTGCTGGACACATGCAGTATGGACGTATGGCAGAAAATCATGCTCTTGCTGTGGCGCGCATGGTGGCTACGTGAGGACTGCGTTCATGCAAAAGGAAGAGCGACGATTGGGGCTTCAGTCCAATTTTTAGTTAAATACCACAATGAGCTGGGCGTTGCATACATGGGCAACAACGATCCAGAGGCAAATATGCAGGCCTCCAATATGGATGTAGACTCATGCTGTAGTCAGGCTCTATCTGCAAGAGTTAAAGGGAAACAACCGATCTTCTCTGGGATTACTGCTCCCATGGCTGATAGTTCAATCACAAGCAGAAGCAACAGCCCCAATTATGCCACACTGTCAGAAAACGCTGACGAGACTGAGTGGTGGCTGCCGCCAGACAGCGGGACCTGGAAATTAAACAGCGACGCATCATTCTTAATTAGTACTGGAGAGACTTATGCAGGCATTGTTGTCAGAGATTGTAACAGACGTGTTGCTCTGTCCATCTGTAAAAAACCGACTCCATGCAGCTCGTCCGAGGAAGCTGAAATGGCCGCCATCCTCTATGGTTTAGCAGAATTAAGGAAGCGCTACTGGGGGAAGCTATGTATCGAGACGGACTGTGCAAATGCAGCCACACTTCTGAAGAGCAAAGATGCTAATCTCTCCTCACTATTCCCCTTGATTACTGACGTGAGATACCTTATGCATAGTTTTGAAGAGGTGTCGATCAGCACAATCAAACGGAACAGGAACAAATTGGCTCATGAAATGGCCGCATATGCAAGGAGGACAGGGGATGTTATGTGTGTAGCAGATGTCCCACATGACCTACGAGAGGTTCTAGCAAACGAGTGTAATCCTGCCCTTGGGGCGATGTAAGATGGCAATACGCCTTTTCTCAAAAAAAAAATGTCATTAAGGGATTATAAGTCAATGACTGATTAGAAACATTTGTCCATCACCGTTGGTTGAATAATTATAAATTTTAACCTTACACGTTTATTAAATTTCTTCTTGTTAAATAGAAGTATCAGTTTGCTATTTTTCTTACTTCTAACTTTAAACCAAGGTACTCCATCGGATCCATACTACTGGTCGCTCAAACGGATGTATCTCAATTTCAGTGCTAGATACATCTGTTTAGGCGATAGGTAATATGGATCGAGTGAATACTAAATTTATGTCATGGTTCTAGAAGCTTTTTTTTAGAAAAGGAGGATGACCCCCGGCCTCTGCATCTGGGTGATGCATACGGCCACTTTATTAATTATTCTCACAGGACCTTACAAAAAAATACAACAGTAAGACTAAAGCCGCCGTCTAAGCAACAGACTGTCGCTATACCTATCCAGTTGATGAAGGGGTGCAGATAGCCTGGGCCTAATACCAAACAGGAGTCGCAGCTAAACCTAACATCTAAGACCTGGGGTCCCATCCAGGACGCCTGCCTGGCATGGGTCTCACTGGTCCGGCGTGCACTCAGAGGCCGCCGCCGCCAACTGCCACCGCTCAATCTTCAGAACTGTACTGATGCATCAACCTTGCTCGGTCCAGCTATCGTCGATGCCACCACGTCGCCCAACGGCACCTCCTCCCTGCGCGCAAACAGCTGAGCACGTCGCGGTCGCCACTGATACACCTCAGCACCATGCTGCCAAGTACCACCAGCCGACACAGCTTGAAGTCTTTGGAAGATCTATCGTCCGTAGCACCTACCGACCAGGCATGACAAAGCATAGCACCTGTCGGTCAGGCATGACTTGACATCTCCATCGAAGCTCCGTGCAAGACGAAGCCGCTCCACCTCCAGCCTCTCTGAACGGGAGGACCCCAGGAAGACACGGCGAAGGGTTGAGCACCACAATCACCACGAGAGCTGGACCAGCCGACCGCCATGGCGTAGCGACACCACTAAAGAGAGAACCACCGCCATCAGGAATGCCAAGAACGCGCTGCAGCTGTCCCACCTCCCGGCATACCCAAAGCGGCGCCTTCAAGAAGGTGACGGAGCTGGGCACCGCCGCCGCCCAACCAAAGTTGTGGGTTTTCACCCGGGTGCAGGGGGAGGACGAGGGGGAGGGAGCTGGATCTCAAAGCCGCCTTCAAGAATGAAATAGCGCCCGGAGCGCCGCCGACGTCATGGCCGTCGCAGCCGGCCAAGAAATTACTCCGATCCAGAGCTCGCAACCCCACATCCGCGCAGTCAGCCACCGGATCCGGCGGGACTGACGAGGAGGAAGCAGCAGCACGGGGGCGCCATCTTCAGATCTGGCGAAGGAGAGCAGCAGGGGATCCCTCCAACGCGGCGCCCACATCCACCGCCAACTCGCCGCCCACGCGGCCGAGTAGACGCCGCCCTCAACACCAGCGAGCGCCGCCCGCCCAGGACGACGCCGCCCTCACCAGCAGAGGCCGCCGCCTCAAACCCTAGGCCCGAGCCCGAGCGGCGTCGCAGCCGAGGGCCTCGCCGCCACCCTCATCGGCAGCCGCGCGGGGGACCCGGCGCCCATCTCTGGCGGCGGCGAGGGCAGGACTCGAGAGGGGGGAGGCGGACGGGGAGATCGGTCGCCCCCGAGTCGCCCTCGAGAGGGCGACGCGAGGGAACGGGGAGGGAGTTATCCCACTATGAACGGTTCTAGAAGCTAAGAGAGATAAGCTACAGAACTTCCATTTTGCTTCAAGAACTTACTATAGGTAGTACATATCTCGGTATCATGAGGATCAAGTGCATGGCGTTGACCACAAAAAACACCCATTTTACCAACTTAGGATGCATATGTTTAAAATTTTGTATAGTGTGCTCTATCAAGCAAAATTAACTAGAGGGACTGTCTATTTGACATTTGACTGTTTTTCAATTCGAAAACAATCAAATACCCTCACCAATCAACAGCTGACACATGTAAATAGCAGAAATATCAGCGGATAACAAAAAGAACGCCTAAATGGGTTGGGCTAAACATTTGACCCGGTTCGTCCTGGACAACAAACCACTCCAAAATATCAGGGGCCAACACCCGCCTGATCTCCAGGACCACACATCACATGCCCACAGACTTGGAACCCATGCAAAGGGCAAACACCTCTTCACCTCTTGCATGAACAGAACACAAAGAAATTGCCTCATCTATAAACAGAGAGATCAACATCAGCTATAATTCTGGGAAAAAACATACAGAGACATCAACAAGGAAATAACATGGGAAAGACTTTAGAAAACATATAGTGTAGGAACCTAGTAGTTTCCAGTGTAAATCCCCATGTAACTATACTTGTAAACCACAAATACCTACAATTTCCAGTGTAAATTCACCATAAATTCCAGTGCAAAATAAACTGTAACTACTGGTAATTACACTGTCAGTAAATCCTAGAAAATTACAGTGCGAATCCTAGAAATTTACAGTGCAAAAACCAGTGAAAAATATAGACAAAAGATGCAATTACACTGTAAATGCCCAGTAAATTGCAGAGCAAATTAAACTGTAGGTGCCTAGTCTGTAAATCCTAGAAAATGACAGTGTAAATAAAAGAAAGTTACGGTGCAAAACCTGTGTAAGCATGGAGATAAAAGATAATTACACTGTAAATACCCAGTAAATTCCAGTGTAAACTAAAGGTACCTAGTAAAAATTCCACTGCAAATTCTACAAAGTTACATTGAAAACTGGTGTAGTTTACTTTAATTTATAGGGGATTTCCACTGTAAATCCTAGAAAATTACAGTGTAATTACACTGCAATTACAGTGCAAATTAAGCCCAGTAAATCCTAGAATATTACGGTGTGAATCATAGAATGTTACAGTGCAAAAAACGGTGTAAACATGGAGACAGAAGATAACTACACTGTAAACACCCAAATAATTACACTGTAACTCAAGAAAACTAAAGTAATTACGCTGTAAGTACCTAGCAATTTTCAAATGTAAAAAACTCAAGAAAACTAAAGTAATTACACTATAAGTACCTAGGAATTACACTGTAAGCGCAAAATACAACCTACAGAATACATTCAAGCATGATTGTGATTATGCTAACACTGACATTCTGCTTTCATCTATTTCTATAAGCTTTGCTGCTGATAATTATGCTAGCACTGACATCCTTCTACTAACAGATGATAATTTCCTCTTGAGGTGCTTGACTTTCTGTACAAAACAAATACATAAGCATCAAACCAACATCTAAAAGAATAAATATAATCAGAAAAAGATAATCATGAAAAAATAAAATTAGATCAGAAAAATACTTACATTATTCACATAGAAATTGTAAAGTGCTTTATCAAAGTCTTCATCATCAGCAGAGAAATCCTGAAAAAGGAAAAATTCAGACAATAAGCACAACACTTAAGAAAATGAAAAACAGAAAAAAAAAACACAATGAAAATGAAAAGAAGACAAAGATAACTACCACAGACATAACATTCTCATCAGCGAAATCATTAGGCACGAAAGGATCTTTTGAAGAATCAGGACTCTGAACTGAAGAAGCTTGCGGAACATCCTTGGCTGAGACTTTCCGTAGTCTGCCCATCGAGATACTAGCTGAAAAACAAGAGAGAAGGGACTCAGTTATAGAGAGACTCCAAGTGCAAAACTGTGTAAATATACAGTAATAATCTAAGAGAAATTTACACTGTGAGAGAACAAACTACACAGTAATTATGAATAAAATTACACTGTAAAAAGGCAACGGGTTGCAGTGTAGAACGTCATCGGATTACAGTGTAAAGTACTTAAATTACGGGTACAATTACACTGTACAAATAGCATCAGGTTACCCTTTTTACACTGTAACTACACTGTACAATTACCCATAATTACGCTGTAACTATAGATCAAAGTACAAAGTAATTACACTGTACAATTACCTATAATTACACTGTAATTATGGGTACATAAGTTACTCTGTAACTATAAAAATACAAAGTACAAAGTAATTACGTAAATTATGCTGTAAAAGGGAAACGGGTTACAGTCTAAAACGCCATCGGATTAATTGTGTGTACAATTACACTGTAAAAGGGCATAGGATTGCAGTGTAAAAACAATACAACCTACACAGTAATTATGCATACAAATTACACCAGAAAATGGACATTCCAAATTGCAGTGAAACTACAGTACAAACTACACAGTAATTATGGGTAAAATAACGCTGTAAAAAAATCATCGGGTTACAGTGCAACTACAGAGTAACTATGCGGTAGTTAACAACAAAGTTACATTGTGATAACGCATCAGACTACACTATAAAACAGGCACAATCTATGCAGTAATTAAGACAAACTACACATCAGATTACAGTGAAAATCAAGACAAACTACACAGGAAAATAAATTGTAATTAAGAGAAAATTACACTCCAACATGCATACATGGGATTACAGTGTAATTAAGAGAAAATTACATGACAAAATACAACGTAAATATACACGGGATTACAATGTAAAAAATACATGACAATATACACAGGAGATAAGATGAACAAAACACCTTGGCACCTTCAGAAAAAAGGATGGGAATGTGACCAAAAGGATAGAAAGTGACAAAATTAAGGGAAAACAGACGTAACTAAAGAACAGGTTAGCCACACAGAAAATTAGGGGGGCAAGTTTCACAATACTTTACTGCAAGATACAAAATGGAAAATAAGGCAAAAACAAGGGTACAAATTTACAACACAGCTACATAGGGCGCATAAGATAGCAGTGAAGCTCTACATTACAAGTTGCAGTGAACATATAGCGCAACTAACAGAGTTAAAAATTGAACAGCAGAACTCATGCACATATCTCTGCAAGACCTTGGTCTAACACGCATGAAATTCAAGAGGGTACACAAAACCTTGGTCTAACAAGTTACAGAGAAGTTCATTAACGACCGGAATGAATGACATCATGGGACAAAACGTAAACAAACATGAAGAAATTCAGCGACTATAACCACATCGACAGCAGCAGAACTTATTCTCTACACCTACCTACAAATCAACAGCGAGAACACAATCGGCCTGGAATTTGGTCTGCGCCCACAACAAAAACAGGAGACTACACAAGGCGCACTGCAGGCTCCTCCCAAAACTCACACGAACAATCATGGCGCCGTGGCGGACTAGAACACCACGGCATCGACATGCACATCCCGCGGAACACAAAAAAATCACATGCCGAGGAAAACAGGCGGAAGAAGAAAACCGCACCCAATAACAAAAACCAACACAAAAAACAGCCGACCGAGTGTGAATCTCAGAGCAAAGATCGGACAGACAGAGATTTGAATTACAACGAATTGAAAAACAGTCGACTATAAAATAGCAAATCCGATTAACTAATATTCAGGTTTCCCTTCATTGATATATGTGCAAAATGTCAACAACAGTATCTCACTACCTCGGTACCTCCCGATTGGCTGCAAATTCGGCATGCATTTTCTACCTAACATTTGATCATAATGTCCTATATGCCCTTCTCTGTACTCCTCTCTACTAATTCATGGACAGCCAGAGTCCTACCCTTCTTCACTCTCTTAAACTTTCAGCTACCCCTTTTCATGCTTCCTTTGCCATCTCAAATTTATTTATAAGCTGTTTGCCAAGCTTCCATGCCCCCCCTTGTCTCCCACCACTTCATCTTTTGTTTTTGCTAGCGCACTTGCCTAACCATTCTTGCTCGATCAGAATGGGAGGTATTGGGACATGCAAACAAAGTCACATCAGAACACGTTGATACCCTCGAAGAGGCTATGGTACCTAATTCTTCGTTTGGCCAGAAGCTGGTTAGACAGAATAAGCTGTCAATCTGGCAAGAACTGACAAGGAATTTGCCAACACTTGGAGATCTTCTTCTCTTTTTTGAGAGAACATGGGACATAGACGGAAGAAGCTTGCAGAATAAATCTAAACTGCAGGGCACATAAGATTGCTGATGAAAAAACTAAGGCAACACTTCACCTATAGCAGTATTAGTCAGTTAGTGTTTATGTCCTGCAGCAATACAAAATCTAGAACTACTCTTGTCAACGCACATGATCGTGCGCGCACACTCTCCTGAGATCGTGGTTGGTGCCATGAAAATAAAAACACAGAAAAATAAATCCTTCAAGAGCAGTAATATCGACGGGTTGATGTTAGTACGTAGCCATGCAACAAGTCAGATTATATGTACATACAAATCACTTGTTGAATTTGAATGCTGCCATAACAATTAAGTTCAAGGTGGATCTGGTGTGAGACTTCCCCACGGAGTCAACAAAGCTGTCCAAATTGTCATCTTTGAAATGAATACCACGTTTTTTTACATAATAGAAGCGCAGATGCTCACATACACGCAACCTTATGAACGCGCACATGCACACCCTACCACTATGAGCACCTCCGAGATATTGAGTAGTCATAACATGTTGAGATTGACGAGTCGCCACAAGCACATTCGTAGTCGATGGGAACGCCGTCTCCTCCCACACCGAAAGGACATCACATATGCACTCTACAGCTAAGCATGAATTTTGAAGTGGTTTGAACACCCCAAGCTCACTTTAGTCTTTAGCTTAATTATGTTTACTTTAATGATGAATGCATGGAAAATAAGCCCGAAGTTTGTAATTTCCTGTTCAACTATGAGTATGCTTTTATATAGAGCAGATTGCTCAATGAATTTAAAAACAAAGTGTAACCAACAGAGTTTTCAAACATTTTTAATTTACTATGGTTGATACTAAGCCTCCAAACAATTTTTTAGATCCGATTTTTGACTGCAAATTAAAGGGTCAGGTTTGTTTTTTGCAGGGTTGGTAGGACTATGGAGTGAACCCGTGCAGATATTTAAATCCGGTTCAGTATGTCATAAAAAGTTAAATTTGGCTCATATTTCAGTTTCACGACACCAAACCATTCACATCATATTGTCAAAGGACGTATATTAGAGGCATCAGAGGAAGTGTATTGTATGGTCTAACTGATATGTCAAGGGCGAGTCGGTAGAAACCAGAGATGTTATCTCTAAACGAAACAGAGAAAAGGAGGCAAATCATAGACGCACTCAAACCTTATGAAAATTCAGTAACTTCAACGTCATTACTATCTATTATTGCCATGTAGTTTTTCTGCTTTATTAATACATGTCCTTTGTCTATTTTTATTTTCAAAAAGAAAAAGAAAGGTAAACTTGGACCAGAAAAGAGAGCGAGAGAAACAACAAAATCCATACACTGGAAAAGAAAAATGTAACTGAACAGGAGTACAAAGATGATCGTCGTGAATGGGATTGTAGCCTAGTGGTTGCATCGACTTTGATACCACCGTAGGACTTTGGTAAAATAAACCTGAAAAAAGAAGGCCCATTGTCGGTTTTTCCGTGGTACACGTGTAACCACTAAGATCATGTCCGTCCAAGAACAGTAACAGGACATTGTAGAGTACGATAAACCACAAGAAAACACACGCTACTCTTGTTGCTACCTCTCTCCCGTTACCCATCACTCCAATCAAATGGTCAGGCTGCCAAGAAAGCTAGCGAAAAAAGTGAAACAGAAGAACAGCAAGTCTACCATTGCTAGTTCTACCGATTACATTAAATTGACATCTCAAAAAGTCATTGCGAAGGGATGGGAGGCTATGTAAGTAAGTACGTGGTAGATGGAAATTGCAAAGGAGCTCCTGGATGCTCCACTAGCTATATATATGAACCTTTTCATACTTCTCGGGCTATCTTTAACCGATTTGGATGGCGACTTAATAATAGGCTAGATGTGTAGGCATCATAGTCTATTCTTAATTGCCGGATGTGGAGCGTTTTCACCGAGTGTGGCACGTTATAGACTTATTTTTTTCTATTTGCTCAGACTATGAGCACCATTGAAACTTAAGACCTTTTTGTGCTTCTTAATAATATGGCCGTATGCATCTATCGGTGCAGAGGCCGGAGGTTTTCCTCCTTTCAAAAAAAATAATTAAAACTCTCATCTAGGGCCACTACATGATTGTCCATGTGTTGCAATGGGAGTATAAACATTCTACTCATAGATTATCTCGTGCTTGCACATCTATTATTATATTGACGTGTTAAAATCTTATCAAGTTTTTGTATGCAATTGTCATAATTTACCTGTCATCTTATTGTCAATCACTTATTTGGTAAGAATTTATTGACTTATTACCAAACAAAATATTATTTAGGAGAAAGATCAGAGATGGGAGGAAAATTTTCATCTTATTGTTAAGCACTTATTTAGTAAGAATGTATTGACTTACCAAAAACATTATTATTTCAGAGAAAATCGAAGATGGAAGAAAAAAATAAAAGATGATAAGGGAAAGGGTGACCATATATAGAGAGGTTTGACGAAGGAGAAGGTGAAACAGTAATCTTATGTTCCGTTGAAGTAATATAATACTATATTAGAGAAGGGATTTACTATGAAGCATCATACGACGACAAAGATACCACGATACATAGATATGGGGACACGTGATATAGCAATTACTAGGAATAGCCATATAACGATATGGAAAATATATAAAAACAATTAATAAAATGTCATGTAATGAATACCAAGAATATTTTTGAGATGTGAAATGTAAACAGAGCCTAGAAGACCAGCTTGAAAATGAAGCACCCCCATCCACTCGAACGCCGCTCCTGCGAGAAAACAATCCTAACCCAAACTACTACCTAGAGTCGAGGCATCGCGATCGCCTTCCCTCTACCGGTTGCCTGAGTGGTAGATAGAGGGGAGGTGGATCCGCGAGCTCGTCGCGATGAAGCTTGGAGGGGATGAGTACCCTAGTCGCTGCAATTGTGAGAAGAAGAGAAATCCTAACTTGGATGGGGTATAACTTGTCTATTCTCTGGTTAACTATAATGTCCGTCATATCAGAGTTTGCTTTTCTTTCCCCTCTCACAAGGTGACTAGGGAAAGTATTTTCCCCTCGATTTCCGCCGGTGAGCCCGGGCATCCACCTCCCCTCCTTTCGTGGCTCTAGTGGCCGGTGGCGAGGAGGGGATTTCTGGTGCCTCGGCTTGGCTACTAGATAGGCAGTCATCGCGGGGGCGATGTTCGGACGGATGGCGACACTTATTCTTCGAGCCGGTCTTCTGGGCTCTAATCCTCCTCAAATTCGTCCGTTGGGATGTATTATAAGGAGCTCCGACGTAAATTCTTGCAACTCCTCGGGCGGCGAGGTTAGGGTTTTCTCACCATGCGTACGCAACAGCTATATTTGATGCCAAGTTCTTTAGATCGATTCAGGAATTCAATGGCTACGACTGCGGCTCCGGGGTGCTGGCCCTTAGGGGCGTGTGCACGAAGACTCTTCGGGTGTCATCAACAAGATCATGCCGACTCCGATATGGGAGCGGTAACATAGACTCGTCGGGGGCTTGTTCTGACGGCTGCAATGGTCGCTCTATGATCCGTAAACCTTGATATAAAGTTTATTATGCTTTTAGGTGCTTTATGCAGACTCACCAGAAACAACGTCCCACACGTAACAGAAGCTCTTTAGCTATACTAGTACAAATGTCCTTGCGTTGCAACGGGCAATAAAATTAATAGAACCGGCTCCGTGTGTCATTTCGCAACCTTTCTTATATCCAACTTTGACGAATGTCAGAAATAATGTAAACTCGAGTATCGCTTTTCAGTCCATGAAGTGTGAATGTGTAGAAGCCTCCTTAACATTCTTCGTCACAATATATTTCAGCTCCGCATATTTGTCCGATGATGAAGTAGTGATATTAACGAATAGTCTTTCAGTCGTTTTTTGTTTGTTTAGAATAACATGATTTTTTTAGAATTTTTTTGTAATTTTTTATAACATTATTTGAAAATTGTAAACAATGTTATAAATGTAATCATTTTTTATGACTAAGATGTTTTATTTTCATAATTATATTTCATTTGTAAGTACTCCCTAATTGTTTTTGCATCTATTTTTCCCTTGTCAATAATGGTGTTTAAATATGATTCAATGTGTCACATCAAAGATCTTGTAAATTTCTTGCTCAAAGTAAACTTTGGTATACTACTTGTTTGGATAATCCAAATTGCTGATGATAATTTTTTTTTTCATTACAGGTACCCGTGTTCATACACATGTTGAAGGATGTCGTATATGGAAACAGATACCGAAAATACCTGATGTAAAGCTGACCTGTCAAACAACTTAATTGAACCAAAGGTGACGACGTGTGAAATCGACAGGTTAATTGAACCAAAGACTTGAGATTATGTAAGATAAGAATCATTGGAGATAGGATGTATTTGTAGCACAAACGGTGCATGCCTCTAAGTAGGTTTGGGACTCCTGTAAGAATCTAAATAGGATTTGGACTCCTGTGGGAAGCCAGCGAGCGGCACCGCCTCCGTATGCCCTGCGTCCTTTTCTTCATCGATATGGGTCGGCAGCTTCGTTCCCTTTTGGCAACTAAAAGATAGAGATATGGGCCGGCCGGCCGGCTCTGCTTAGTTTTAAGCGTACGTTCCGATTTCTATACGTCGTGATACTCCTGATTTGTATGTTTAATTTTTGATTTTTCTCAAACGAACAAAAGCCTCATAACGGGACGAAATAAAGCGAAACTAAACTAAGAATATCTATTATTCCCTTTAAGAGTAGGTATAGATATAGATATAGATACAAGTGATCTGCCTAAATTTTCAGAGAGAAAAAACCTTCAGTTCACAGGAGCAATAAAACGAGTTGGATTAACATGGAAGAAACCAACAGGTGGTTTAGTTAAAGACGTGGATGCATCGTTCCATACTCAGGATAATAGAGGCACGACTGGAGTAATTATCCCGACCCCCTCGTAACCCCCTCGTCCGCCCCCATGGGCGGCCAGGGGGGAACCCTAGCCGCCGCCACCGTCGGGTGTCTCTCCCCTGCCTCCCTCAACCTCGCCGCCGCCAGCAGGGCCGCCGGGCGAAGCCTGGCCGGGAAGGGCAGCGGCGGGGTATCTCTCCCCTACGCGCGATCTGGCTGGCACGAGACGGCCTACGCGTGAAGTGGCGCCGGACTACCGTGGGGTTCGGCGGTGCTGCGGGCGGATCCTGGCGGCGGCGTGCACGACGCGCCGATGGCTGGAGTCCACGTTTGCAGCGTGGATTGGCGGCTGTGGGAGCGCCAGGGGTCAGATTTTTCGCGATCTGGCGCTTGGACGCCGGCGGCCAGTGCGGGGTGGTGGTACTCGTCGTTGCCCAGGTTGGATTCTCTGGATCTGGAGCCTGGACGCTGCACTAGAGTCGCCCATGGTGCTTTCTTCTCCGGATGGTTTCATTTCTCGCTTTGTGGCCAGATCCGGAGCAGACAGAGGATGGTGTACATGTTGGGGACCGGAGGAAACTTTGGTCGGCTAGCTCGACCCGGCATCGGCGACGGCTTTGGCATCGTTACCCTCCTTGGAGGCGAAGCCAAGGTCCCCTCCTATCCACCTCTGACCCACTCCCGGACGAAAGTCCAAAATCCGTCTTGGATTGGGCGGCGGCGGCGCCCTTAGCATCGTGTCCTCCATGGAGGCGTCGTCTTGGGAGGCTTGGGTGTTCGGGGGAGAGATACCGTGGGTGGTGGGCTCTACATGGCAGTTCCTGCAGCGGCGACGGTGTGGAGGTCGGTAGGTGGAGCGGCGTTGGATCTACCGCGTCGACGACGACGAGTATTGGAGGCATGGTGTAGCTGATTCTCGACGACGGATGTGTCTGGATGGACGTGCGCAGGAGGAGGAAGCTATATGGCGTCATGGTGGCGCTGATGGCAGACAGACCTGGCAAGGGCGGTACATCATTTTTCTCTGAGGATGGACCGAGGGATGATGGAGGTGACGGCCCTTGCAGCGTGCGGTGCTCACTGGGAGTGTGCCAGACTGTTGGGGAACGTAGTAATTTCAAAAAATTTCCTACGCACACGCAAGATCATGGTGATGCATAGCAACGAGAGGGGAGAGTGTTGTCCACGTACCCTCGTAGACCGATAGCGGAAGCGTTAACACAACGCGGTTGATGTAGTCGTACGTCTTCACGATCCAACCGATCAAGTACCGAACGTACGGCACCTCCGAGTTCAGCACACGTTCAGCTCGATGACGTCCCTCGAACTCCAATCCAGCCGAGTGTTGAGGGAGAGTTTTGTCAGCACGACGGCGTGGTGACGATGATGATGTTCCACCGACGCAGGGCTTCGCCTAAGCACCGCAACGGTATTATCAAGGTGTAATATGGTGGAGGGGGGCACCGCACACGGCTAAGAGATCTCAAGGATCAATTGTTGTGTCTATGGGGTGCCCCCCTGCCCCCGTATATAAAGGAGCAAGGAGGAGGCAGCCGGCCAAGGGAAGAGGCGCGCCAGAGGGGGGAGTCCTACTCCCACCGGGAGTAGGACTCCTCCTTTCCTTGTGGGAGTAGGAGAAGGGAAGGGGGAAGGAGAAAGAAGGAAGGGTGCGCCCCCCTTCCCTAGTCCAATTCGGACCAGACCATGGGGAGGGGTGCGGCCACCTTTTGAGGCCTTTCTCTCCTTTCCCGTATGGCCCATTAAGGCCCAATACGAATTCCCGTAACTCTCCGGTACTCCGAAAAATACCCGAATCACTCGGAACCTTTCCGAAGTCCGAATATAGTCGTCCAATATATCGATCTTTATGTCTCGACCATTTCGAGACTCCTCGTCATATCCCCGATCTCATCCGGGACTCCGAACTCCTTCGGTACATCAAAACTCAATAAAACTGTCATCGTAACGTTAAGCGTGCGGACCCTACTGGTTCGAGAACTATGTAGACATGACCGAGACACGTCTCCGGTCAATAACCAATAGCGGGACCTAGATGCCCATATTGGCTCCCACATATTCTACGAAGATCTTTATCGGTCAGACCGCATAACAACATACGTTGTTCCCTTTGTCACCGGTATGTTACTTGCCCGAGATTTGATCGTCGGTATCTCGATACCTAGTTCAATCTCGTTACCGGCAAGTCTCTTTACTCGTTCCATAACACATCATCCCGCAACTAATTCATTAGTCACAATGCTTGCAAGGCTTATAGTGATGTGCATTACCGAGTGGGCCCAGAGATACCTCTCCGACAATTGGAGTGACAAATCCCAATCTCGAAATACGCCAACCCAACAAGTACCTTTGGAGACACCTGTAGAGCACCTTTATAGTCACCCATTTACGTTGTGACGTTTGGTAGCACACAAAGTGTTCCTCCGGTAAACGGGAGTTGCATAATCTCATAGTCATAGGAACATGTATAAGTCATGAAGAAAGCAATAGCAACATACTAAACGATCGAGTGCTAAGCTAACAGAATGGGTCAAGTCAATCACGTCATTCTCCTAATGAGGTGATCCCGTTAATCAAATGACAACTCATGTCTATGGCTAGGAAACATAACCATCTTTGATTAACGAGCTAGTCAAGTAGAGGCATACTAGTGACACTTTGTTTGTCTATGTATTCACACATGTATTATGTTTCCGGTTAATACAATTCTAACATGAATAATAAACATTTATCATGATATAAGGAAATAAATAATACTTTATTATTGCCTCTAGGGCATATTTCCTTCACAGACCGGGGTGGGACCCAATCCAGGTAGTGGCTTGGATGGGACACCCGGCTTTAGATGTTAGGCTTTGGTGCGATGTCTGTTTGGTATTAGGCCCGGACATTCGGCACACTTTCATCAAGGGGATAGGAGTAGCAACAGAGTTGCCTAGATGGTGGCTTCAGGCTTATTGATGTAGCACCTTGTATGGTCTTTGTGAACAATTAATAATATGGCTGCATGCATCATCCAGATGCAGAGGCCGGGGTACATTCTCCTTTTCTAAAAAAAGGACTGGAGTAATTATACGAGATGACCATGGAGTGTTTTGACTGCGTCATGTTCCCCAATACCATACATTAGTGATGCATACTCGGCTAAAGTATTGGCGATGTACAAGGGACTGCTACTTGCAAATGACATGGGCTATCATTCAATTCAGATTGAATCCGGCTCGACAGGGGTCATCAATGCATGTGCAGGACATGACAGGACATGGAGTAAAAGATCGGCTATCTATGCAGATTGTTTTAACTTTGCTGGCATGATAGGATTTGTAGAATTTATGCACTGTCTTCGTGGAACTAATGAGGTAGCCCACTCTTTAGCAAATTTTCTTATGATAGTAATTCTTCTTATAAGTGGGTTGATGAACCCCCAGATTTTCTGGTGAATGCCATTGCAAACGATGTAACTATATTACCAATTCAATAAAGTAGCCATGATGGCATTCCCTAAAAAAGATCTGAATTCTTTTTCAAAAAAAATATAATGCCATTTCCATTACCCCGTGGAAGTGAAAATGCACTCATACTTTCAGACAAGGTTGCATTTCTTTTTGTGTAATTTTCCTGAAAAGATCTTCATGCAACGTCCGAAGGCTAGAGCGATCTGCGCATGGACATGCAGCGGCAGGCGATCTGTGCACAGGGACATGCATAGGTCAATGGCTAGAGCGATCTGGGATTCTGAACTGGGCAGCATGGTGATGCCTTGGCAATGGCCTGGGTGGAGATGACCATCCATTCTCCTCCAGCAGCCTGCGGTCAAGATCATGCAGGTTCGGACCGAAGCTTCCTCCGGCTGTCCAGTACGTTGAGCATGGCAGCGTTGGTGATAAGGGTCATCTTCCCAAGCGACCCAAGACGCTCGCCGCTGTTGCCGCCGGCAGATCACAAGGCCGAAGGAGGTTGGTGGTGGCGCCTTGGGACTTACATCGGTTGACCGATGCTTGTCACTTGGCCGCAGGTGGTTCGTCCGATCGATGCGAGGGGGCAATTTTCGTCCTGACCATGGCGGCACCGTCCGGCCACTCGAGCCGCAGATTGCAGTGGCCATTCAAGGGTCTTCATGAGAGTTTTTTCTTAGGATCCACTGGTTGTTGCCAGCAGCTCGCACTGGCGAGGTTGTGTGATGTAACCGGAAGGCTCCATTGGGAGTTTCGGTGGCTCTCAATCTGGCCAGTTTGCATTCAGCGGTGAGATAAATTCTATGGATGACGGCTTGACGCAGAGGAGATGGTTGTGCAGCGGCAAGCCATGCCGGCATGTAAAGACTGTGCCTCACTTTTAGCTGCTGGGATCGCGGAAAGTGGTGGCGACAACATGATGACTTTGATTTGGTGGTGCTTCTTGAGTACCCGGTCTCGAGTTCCGGGGTGAAAACCCTAGGTCTGACCTGAATTGGTTATACCTGGCGATGGCGATGTTTTTGCGTCGTTACCTTGATGAAGGCATTGCTCGGATGTGCTCGGACTTGTTCTTCAGGGTGAAAACCTAGAGTCTGACCTTTGTTGGTCGGGTCCAGTGACGGCGACGTTTAAGCGTCGTTTCCTTCCTGAAGGCGTTGCTGTTGAAGAAACTTTCTCGTTGCGCTTGTTCTGTCAAGAGATGGTTGGTGCGGATATGGTCGTTGATGTAGTTTATCAACCGTTGTTTTGATCGTTTCAGAGTGTTTTTTCTTTTTCTTTTCCCTCGCTTAGGCATAGCTTGAGTCTTGTATGACTTTGCTCTTTGCTGGCGTTTTTTTTCCTCTTTTGTGTGTGTTGGTGTTGGCTGTGTGCATCCTGGTTATGCAGAGGCCGGGTGTGTGCTCAATGTGTTTGTATCCCCTTGATGCTTCATTTTGAGTTAATAAAATCCACCCTTTGTCGAAAAAACAACATATTCATTTGAGTTCTAAGATTAGACATGACAACATTTTGTAGTACAAACATTCAACATGATTAAGAAGATCAAAATTATACAAGAAATAACAATGTTGGGCTGCTTCTCTTGAAGATATCCCTGGTCTCCATCAGCTCAATTAATTATACAAGAGTATAAGAATGAGCCAGAGAGACGATCATGAAGAAGATTCACAGGATGAATCATTATTGAAGGTCCTTTCCTCTATCTTCTACGCCATTGGTACTCCGAGATGAGACTTCTTAGAACAAAACACAAGAGTAGATGAATGAGATAGAGAGATGAGCATGAAGAAGATACATACAATGAACTCTATTGAATCACCTATTAGTGGTGCTAAGTAGATGGCCTGTTTACGAAAGTATCTCACCCTATCCAACCGATCCAACATGCACATGTATATTGGTCAAAACATTTACAAACATATCTCAAACCGGGACTAAAGGTCTAATCTTTAGTCCCGGTAGACACGAACCGGGACTAAAGGGTGCGATGCCCTTTTGTCCCGGTTCGTGTCTCAAACCGGGACTAAAGGGCCCATTTGAACCGGGACTAATGCCTTTAGCCGCTTGAACCGGGACTAATGCAACCGGAACTAATGTGTATTTTGCTGTGACCAAAGCCCTGTTTTCTACTAGTGAATCCTCGAGATAAAAAAAACAAGTTTCCGAATCGCGGTGCGGATGTACGACCTAGAAAATGCATGCTCCAAATCCTCTGTCGTGATCAGCTAACAGGACCAAAGAATTTTCAAGGACAATGATCCATAGAAGGGCGAACCTAACCAACCAGCTCTTCGTTTGTCTAGTTCAATTACCCTCGTGGTCATATCTAGTGAAGGCCCGAACGAAAGTGGGGCAAAATCCTGGGGTTCTGTTGCTGCACGTGTTAGGGTTTGCTTGGGTGCACCTATTCCACGCGTTACGTGTTGGATACGGTGCAAATGCGTGGGCCTTTCCCTCTCGACCCATATTCTTCTCTCTACTCGCTCTTTGTTTCGTTTGACTTTTTTGGTTACTAATTGCTCTGCTTTTCGTTAGACTGGATCTTTCATTGTTAAATCATGATCAAATCAAAGACACAAAACACAAGAAAATGAATTAATTTTGAACAAGAACACAATATATTTTCCTTAAAACTTGTGAACAAGAAATGAATTACTTGTGAATTCAAAAAAAATTCACAAATTTTAGAAATGTTATCAATTATAAAAATGTTCATGACTTCAATTTTTTTCATGAATTTGGAAAGAAAAAATAATCTGCAAATTCTAAAAATGTTCATGAATATGGAAAAATCGTGAATTCAAAAAGAAATAATGAATTTTAAAAATGTTTATAAGTTCAAAAAGAATGTTTAGCCAACTCAAAAAATATCATAAATTCAAAAGATGTCTACGGAATTCACAAAATGTTAATGATTATTCTATGAATTTTATAATTATTTGTGAAATAAAAAATGTGCATAATTATTTTCATGCTTCCAGTTTTCTTCATGAAATCCAGCAATGTTCACGAAATCAAGATTTCTCGTGTAAAAAAGGAAAAAAATGGAAAAAGCAAAAAAAGTGAATGGAAAACAACTATTATAGAAGAAAAACAAATTATTCACAAAACCGATGGGCTGGCCGATGGGCAAAAGGAAAATGAGCTGGCCCATGTAGCAGCCGGGCTCTCATCAGGGGGCTCGGCCTTGCGCTGTATCCCCCCACGTTACCCGGGAATAGGATCCACCGCAAAATCTTTCCCGCCATTTGGCCTCCCCCGTTCCCGCCACTTCCCTCCCCAGACCCCAAATCCATCCGTCCGTCCGTCCCACCCCACTCCTCCTCCATCCCCGCCGCCGAAACCCAAATCCCCACCCGACCGACCGACCGACCGACGCGCCGCCGCTCCCCGACGACCCCTCCATCCACAGAGTCAGCCCGCCCACGGCCGCGATGGAGGAGGAGATCCGCGCGGAGTTCGAGGGCAGCGGCTTCACCATCGGTGGCGACAGCGCCCAGATCCTCTCCACGCGTAAGCAGGCGCCCCTCATTTCCCCGGTTTTCTTGTGCTCCGTTCCGTTTGGCCGGCGCCGGCTGGTCTGCTGATGCGCGTGGGGTTGGTTCCTGTGTGTTTCGCAGTGCTGACCTACTGCGTCAACTACAAGATGAGCCCCGCGGATCTCGTCTCCAACTGGGAGGTCTACTACCTCAACAGGTCAGTCCGCATATATTTTTTTTTTGCACAATGTGGTAATTTCTTTCACATAGAGCCGTCTAAGTTTCGATGCCAATCATCGATTCTGACCTTTATTGGTACCATATCTGAAACATGTCATGCGACTTTGGGGAAAAATGTACTGAATATTTGGTCTGGATATAAGCCAGTATTTCTTCAGTAATGTGCTTTATTAGCTCAATTAATCCTAGAAGAAGTAGCGATGTGTTTTGCCGGAATGGATATCAGTAGCGCATGGAAGCACACAAAACCTCAAGAATAGTGGATAGACGCGCGCAAAGGAGAAGATTCACCTTTGCAAGTATGATCCATGTCTCCCTTGACTATGGAGCACTTGCCATGGTGATGCCCGTGCTTGTTTGTATTTCCTGCCGAGGCTTTAAAGCTTGTCCATATTTAGGCAGTGAAAATGGCTAAAATCTTGTGGCTTATGTTGTATACTGCCTGATGCACTAAAGAATTCCGCCCAGCGTTCATTACACCAAGTCTTGTATTTTAGATTTCCTGAACTCTATCTGCCAAACCATATTTGCTACAAATTACAGCTCTGGTGGAGAAACTTCTATTTTGTTTTGTTTTTTATTATACGATACTGCCCAAGGAAACTGAACCAACCGATTTATGCAGGCAACTGGATGGGTTAAAGGTCGAAAGCTCATACCTGGATGGTTTTCTGTCACACCTTCAAAATGAAGTAAAGGAAAAGCTTATAAAAGAAGAAACAGACCTTCACATTTACTCCAGTAATGATGTTGACATGTTAGTTCCAAATCCAGGCTTCTCTGATGTGCATTGGTTCTACTTCACTTTTAGCAAAAGTGTATACTTTTTTCTATTCTCAAGGAAAAACATAATGTAGAAGTAACTGTTGCAGGCTCTTGAGCAATACACACACAGATGAAGAGGGCTTGCTGGGCACACCAAGCACGAAACAGGAAAAGCCACATGGAGAGTCATCTAACTCCGAGCTAACTCCTCTGACAACCGAAAGGCCATCATCCATCAGAGCAGCTAAAACAAATGGTGACCGTATTACCCCGTTTGCACAACGAGTAAATAAATTTACTCAGCATTATGTTCTGAATGCTGATAACGTGGCTAGCCTGCCAAGTAAAGATGAGGTTGAAACCTCAGAAGATGAATTAATTAGAAGGATCCCACCAAGTCAAAAGTGTACCTTGCAAGTTCAACGCTCAAAGCCTGAACCAGGTTGCAGGTTCATGTATGACAGGATGGAAGACCGAGTAAGGGCAATACTTATTTGTTTGTTTAATTTGTATCTATAGCTGCTTATTAGATTAAGTTTCCAGTTTAATTACCTGGAAGATCGGATTGGAAGGTCAGGAAGATTGTTTTCTGCAACTGGGCTTTATGGACAACCTGCAGATGCTACCCTTGCTTCAGAGGTTTGCTGCATTCTATCTGAACTTTCCTGAGTGAACTATCATTTTTTTCTTGAAAGCAGATGTAATTATTCTTGCTTTTCAGGAGAACATGTTTGCAGTTGGCATGGTAATTTGCGATGGGGAAGGTCGTTTGAATGAAAAATCTATCTTGTTGCAGGGCAGGTAAGTGCTTCTTGGGCCTGTTCACGTGGACTTTTTCCGGTCACTATTATGTTGTTTCTTTAGGCTAACTAAAGGATCAACTTTTTCTAGTGTTGAGCACTCCAGGGGACAGCGTGTACGCCTTGATTTGAAGGATATAAACCAGTTCTCTTTGTTTCCTGGCCAGGTATGCACAGCTTGTTCTCATGCCATATGCATTATCTAGTGCACTATTAACATAAAGTTAAATAACAGGTTGTGGGTATTGAAGGCCACAATCCTAGTGGACACTGTTTTGTCGCATCAAAGTTGATTGATTCCATACCAGTTTCTGTGGATGATCAATTGCCTTGTGCTAAGAAACAAGCTGTTGACCATGAAGGACATCAAAATTCGAACACACTATCAAGGGTGTTGTCATCGGTTAGTCCCTGATTATTGGAGAAACATTCGAGTGCAATACCTGTTTGATTATTTATGGCACTGTTACATGCTAGCCATAAACTGATGATTTATTTACTCTAGAAGGAAAATATGATTCAATACTACCATGACAATGTTCATTCTATCATAAAAAAACATGGATTCATTTTATTTTCCTCTTTTCCTTGCCTTGCTATTGGAGTACCATCATGTTTCACTTCACATTTTGTATTCCAGATGACTAGCAGAACGGTAGGCTGGTAGAATGTCCTTAAAACTAAGGAACTCAAATCTTTAATAGTATTTATCCTCAGAACTAATCAACTCAAATCTTAGTTATTTACTATCAATACATTTTAACAGAAAAATGTACCCATGCATGAAAAAATTATTACCTACAATGTTGACACACTAATATGCTGTTTGGTTCGCGTCCTGGCCTGGGGGCTCACACCCAGGCATCATCATCCAACCCTGGGCCTTACAAATCAGACACCTGAGATTACTGCCTAGCCATGGCAAGCTGGCCAGAACAGCAACCAAACATGCACTATATGCAGCAACATCTATTTCTTATACTGTCTTTACCAGACTTAGCTACATTGTTTTAGGAAAAGGACCAAACTTAGCTACATGTTATAATAATAGTGCTCACTGATAGTAATATTTTTTCTTGCAAAGGATTGCGTCTCGATGCATAGATAGATAAAGAAGGTTGGACAGGCCTGAAATGGGCCACATTACAACGCCACGCTCCTAAATGCTAGGATCCAGGGGAATGATCTCTGTTAGTAGGGGTGACCAAAGCTGAGAAACTGCAGTCACCCAGGTGGACATTGTACAGCTTCACTGTGCGGCCTGTCCACACAATTATTATTCCTCCCCGAGTGTCTGTAGCCGGCAAGCAGAAATAATTGTCGGGCTTCCATTACTGGAGAAGGGGTTACAATTGCCAACTTAGTCTCATGGAGGCAGACAATGGCCATGCCTGTCATACTGACAATGCTCTGAACACCTGTACGCTGAGGTCGACTATTTAGCCCCCATACATTCCATACCAACATCTTAGGTTCGTATAACACTGGAAAGACGGAGACACCCGAGAGACGAGGGTGAGGTGGTCAGACCTTGGCGAGGCTACAACCTATACGTTGTTGTGATCATCATGACAATGGAGTTTTATAGTTAGTTTTTCCATGTTTGAATTCCTGATGTTTCTTCTTACAGGTCATTGCAGCAGGTCCCTTCACAACAACCGATAATCTTTTGTTCGAGCCATTGCAAGAATTGCTCTCATATGCATGTCGTAAGCAGCCCCAATTGCTCATACTGGTGAGGCCTTTGAATCCTGATCAGGAAATATTGTGTGTATTTATATGTTTCGTTGCTACACATATCAATAACTATTTTTTTCTGTAGATGGGACCCTTTATTGACTCTGATCATCCTGAAATCAAAAAAGGAACTTCTGACCAGAGCTTTCATGATATTTTCCATTTTGAGATTCTGAGGAAGGTAGGTAGTGACAAAAGATTCATGCCTGCAGGTTGAAAAATCCATTATTAAGTAATACTTGTTTGTTTCATATCTTTGTCCAGCTTCAGGATTTTACCCAGTATTTGGGGCATAACGTTCGCGTAATTCTTGTTCCATCTGTGCGTGATGCTCATCATGACGCTGTTTTCCCCCAGGTGTGTAGCTTTCCTCATTTAGAGACACCAGCCTTTAATTTTCTATTTTGGCAATTATAAACACAATGCTATGTTATGATGTATCAACAAATGTCTGTAGTCCTTATAAACATATTTACTACCATCTTAAACCAGAACTGCCCTACAATTAGGGATTGTCTAAGCTAGAGTCTGTTAATATGTGTAACTGCACCATGCTTTATCTATGTGTGCCTTCTTTTACCGATTGATCCACACATCTGTATTTGCTTATGATGCATCTCTTTGTTTTGTTTATTGCGAAGAACTCTAATGATATATCTGTGCTATTGCTGTCTGCAGCCTGCATTTGACTCGCATTTACCTGAAGATATCACACAACAGGTAATACATCACTCTTTATGATTAAACTTTTTGCTATATATCTAGTAATAATAATTATATTCTTTTGTTCTGTTTGTGTACATTATGCAGATTACTTGTCTGTCAAATCCAAGTCTGTTCAGTTCTAATGAGGTACGCCTACCAAATTGGACGAAAGAATTAATGTGATGGACATGCATACAGTTTGATGTTGCACAACACAATTATGCAAGCTACAAGACACTTGCAATAATATTTGTTAGTTATATCTATATTTATGCTCCTTTTTTGTGCTATTCTGCTACTAAGTAATATTTTGAATTATGGCCATTTAGCTTATGGAAGTATTCTCTTTATGTTAGCCTTAAGATACTTATTTTATTTTCTACCTTAGTGTTACATGTACAGGAAGAGTGAATTCCCCATTATGCCTACTTTGTGAACTCAGCTCAGATGATGTGGATTACTTTCATGCATGTTATAAAAAAATCAATTAGCCTTATTATGTTAGACTTCTGTACAACTGTTTGTCTTTCCTGTTCCAGATACAATTTGGCTGTTGCACAGTAGACATCTTAAAACAGCTGAGTGGTGATGAAATTTCTCGCAAGCCACCTGGAGGAAAGGCTGCAGATAGGATCGGGAGACTTGCAACACATATAGTGAAGCAACAAAGGCAATTTTGTTTCTATTAAGCAAATTTGTGTTAGTCAGGACAGACGCTGTTTGTAGTTCTGAATTCTTATGCAAAGTCCACTTCTTACAGCTACTACCCTCTGTATCCACCTGCTGCTGGTGTGCCCATGGACTTCTCACTTGCCAAGGAAGCATTGGAGATCCCATCAGCTCCTGATGTTCTTCTGCTTCCTTCTGATCTTGCTCCATCTGTGAAGGTAATTGTGTGATACACACTGTAATCTTGAAATTTCAAAATCGTTAGGTCACAAGGGAGTTTGATTTTTCATGTTGTACTTTGTGAAGCAGGTACTTTCCGTGAACGAAGACACGGAGGAACATAAACGATTCATCTGTGTGAACCCCGGGAGGCTATCAAAAGGTATAGGTGGAGGCACGTTTGTAGAGCTTTACTACAACGAGGACACCGAGAAGACGAAAGCCTTCATTATGCGCATCTAAAAAAGGTACGAGGTTGTAGTTTATCAGTGAAAATTAAACAAAGGCACTTATCCTGGAAATGAAGGAAATCATCCACACTGCTTATGTGGCAAGCCTTCCTCCATGACTAGTTTCAGCAAGCAAAATGAACTCATTTCTGACTTGCTTTATTCTCACTTTGCAGGATTGTAACATTTTCCTATTCACCAAGTACTGGACTGGAAAGATGAGGCTAGTATGAAGTACATCAGTTCTGTTATCGCCCCACTCTGCTGTGAATTAGATCCAGAGAGTCTGTAAGCTTGTAATTCTAGTTAGTTAATTCAGCTTAGTATTGGTGGAAAACATCTCCAAAACCTATTTGTAAGCTGTACGTACATTTTATATTCAGCACAAACTCAGTAGTCCATATTGGGGAATTTGACAGCTTCAGTTCTCCATTTCATTATAATATAGCCTCTGTTTCAACCCTTGTCTTGGAAACACCGCCCACCCTCACTTGGTGCTCCGCCTCCACAGTAGTCAGCAAGTGGCTGGCCATGGTGCTGCTTCTGTCTCTGTGCCCACAAATCTGGTGCCGTTGCTGCCCTCCATTGGTGTTGTCGGCGTGTGCTTGTTTTGTTGTTTTTTTTGTTTCTATGGTGTTATGCCCGTCCGTATCTACAAATTTCTGCGATGGTGCAGCATCTTCAGATGAAGTGTGATGAATGAATAAGTGAGCCCTGAATTCGTGTGTAATTCTTGTTCTGTTGTTAATGTGACTGTTGTCTAAGTCTGGGTTTTTCCTTTTGGATTTGATATCTTCCATTTAAGAGCCTAATTTGTCTTAGGGGTTTTCAGGTCATCCTAACGTCTCTGGTAGGCGAGAGGAACTACCATGCAACTTGTCCCTATTGTCTGCATCCCCAATTTGTTAATCATATTAGTGGTTGCTGGTAAAGATCTTGATGACCGCCTGTGCATGTAAAAGTAGCTACCGTGTTTCAACAGGCGCATGTGCAGTGCCACCCTCTCCGCCTTGCCATGTACTCCCTCCATCCGGAATTATTTGTCCCAGGAATGGATGTATCTAAATGTATTTTAGTTCTAAATACATCCATTTGTATCCATTTCTACGACAAGTATTTCCGGACGGAGGGAGTAGCTCACAGGCGGTCACCTCCAGAGCTGCAGTCTCTGCACTCCACTCAACCGTCGCCTCCATCCAATGATGCATGTTCTCATTTGCACCTGCATTGCTTGCCGATGACGGGGACCCTCAAGCCCACTGGCTGGCTGGTCATAGTCCACCTCTGTTTTGCCGTCCTCCATCTCTGCCTTATTGCCGTCGTCATGGCACGACTAGGAGGAGGCGGGAGCCGTGAAGGATAGAGTAGCGCTCAGCTTCGCTGTCATCAACGTCAAGCTCCTGCTCACACAATGTGTCTCGTTGCGACTCCACTTTCACGTCTAGAGTGTGAGTAAACCACGATCAGACATCTCCCATTCTAGTTGCTACCACCCTTCTGATACCTATCACTCCTACCCAATGGCTGGACTGCCGTGACAACGAGCGAAAAAGTGAAAAAAAATGGAAGAACAAACTCAACACCACTAGTTCTTCTAACGCTGGGAATTGTTATCTCAAAAGATGTTGGGAACAGAAGGGAGGTTGTGTAAATATGTAGGCTGTAGCTGAACTTGAAAATTTTGTGTAATGAAGGTGAGAGATATTTTGACATGGAGAGCATGGATCACCTAGAATTTTAGGTCGGAGAGTTATTCTAGGTTGCAGGTTAAAAATATAAATACTTTGAAACTAAGTTCACTTCTCATGAGAACTAGCTTCTTTCACCAAAGTGTACATTCATCCGGTAAGAAGAGGATTTGATTTTTCTCTATGAATGCCTCCTGCACAAGAGGGCGGCTAAGCTATCCTTGTGGAGAAAATAGACTAACATGAAGGGAATAAAGAAAAAGAATGTATATTTCTTGGAACTTTCTATACTCCGAGGAAGCAACCATAAATATTGATCTGTAAGAAACCCGGCTCTTCTGTGCAACCTATGGGGTTGTAATAGTGGTCATCGGCTGTCGTTGAGATGTGGTGGTCGCCCATTGTGTCCCCTTCATGGGTTTCCATTGATGAGATCCGACAGCCACCTAAAACCTGCAACGAGATGGCCACCTGTCTCCATCCGGGTCTATCATCGCTGCCATCCATGGGGTGCCTCTCGCGTGCCTCCGTAGCATACCGACGGCGGGCTGTAGTAGCCGCCTACCTAGGGTCAATCTTGGTGAGTACTATTAATTCCTTTGTTTGACCAGGTAAGGTGACAACCCAACAAAGGGACCCCACATAGGAAGCTAAGGCGATTGGGTAAAAAAAACCATTAAGGGGCTATAAGTATATGAGTGATTTCAAATATCTGTCTACCACTGTTTGTTGAGTAATTAACCGAAGACCGTTTCGAAAAGAAGCTCAACAGTTGGAATGATAAGTTTTTTTCATTTGAAGGACGACTTACCCTCATCAACATTGTCCTTACTAGTCTACTGATGTTCATGCTATCCTTTTTTGAGATACCTAAAGGGGTATTAAAATGGCTAGACTTTTATAGGTTTAGGTTCTTCTGGCAATGCGAGGAGCAGAAACAGAAGTATGCTAAAATGAGACATTTTGTGTAGGCCTAAGGACGAGGGTGGGTTGGACATTGAAAACCTAGAAATAAAAAACAAGTGCTTATTCAGTAAATGGTTGTATAAGATACTTAACGAGGAAGATGTTTGGCAAGAGTTGTTACATAACAAATACCTGAACTCCAAAAAATTATCCCAAATAGATGCTAAGCCTAGCAATTCTTTGATGATGGTCAAGTCATCCTTTGTTATGAGAGGATCCTTTAAGGTTGGTGATGGCCAATCGACACGTTTTTGGGAAGATACATGGTTGGGTGACACTCTATTAGCTCTACAATACCAGACTATATAATATTGTGTTTAGAAAATAGGATTAAGCAGCTTCTATTCTTGGGGCTAGCCCTTTGAACATCCAATTCTGCAGGGCTTTGCTGAGTGACAAATGGACTAAGTCGATCCATTTGGTTTCTAGGTTGATGTCGATTAATCTAACTCAGAGGCTAGATTCATTCCAGTGAAGGTTAAGCACTAATGGTGTATTTACTATGAAGTCTATATATGTGGACCTGATGCATTTTGAACCTATTTTTTTTTGCAGAAAACATATTGGAAAACAAAGGTTCCTACCTAGATCAAAGTTTTCATGTGGTTCTTGCAAAGGAAGTAGTTCTTACAAAAAATAATTATGCTAAACGTAACTAGCATGGTAGTAAAAAAGTGTTGTTTTTGTGATCAGGAGGAGAGACAATTCATCATTTATTTCTATCATGTCCATTTACTACCTTGACCTGGTGCACGATTCGTGTTACTTACAATTTAGCACCACCAACAAGTATTCCAAATTTGTTTGGGTACTGGTTGGGTGGTATTCATCATAAGCTGATGGGCCAAACCCGTGTGGGAGTTTGTGCAAATCTGTGAGCAACATGGAATTGCCAGAATGACTGCGTTTTTAACCAATCATCAACTCCTAATTTCTTGCAGGTTATCTAATGGGCTATAACTTCAATCCATATGTTTTCATCACCGCAGCATGTGGATGCGCATGCGATTATGACCTCTGGGTGCAACTGGCTGGAAACGGTTGCGTAGGGCTTATTCAACCAGTTTGGTAGATGAGTCACTTGTTGATTATGTGGATGAGCTATTTAATCTCGAGTATGACCGATTGTGTTCATGTTTTCTTTTTATTTGCCTTATTTTCTAGCACTTGAGGCCGGGTACTCCCCCTTTCAAAAAAATGTTTGTGGGGTAATTAGAAATTTGAACCTTACATGTTTATTCTAATTTTCTTATTGTCAAATATAGAAGTACTAGATTGCTACTTTTCTTACTATTATTAGGTTCTTCTAGTTTGAAAATAAGATACTAAATTTATGTCTAGCGGAGGGAGTAGAAGCTAAGAGGGATAAATTGCAGGACTTCCACATTTGCTTAAAAAACTTACTGTAGGCAGTACACATCTCGATATCTTGAGGATCATATGCATGGCATTGATAAAAAAAATCATCCATTTGACTAACCTATGATGCATATGTTTAAACTTTTATATAGTGATCTCTATCAAAGCGAAATTAAGTAATATCCAAGTTTTCCCTTTGTTGATATATGTGCAACATGTCAACAAGGGTACCTTACTACCTCCCGCTTGGCTGCAAATTCAACATGCATTTTTTCGCTAACAATGATCATAATGTCCTATATGTCTTTCTTCATACTCCTCTCTACTTACTCTACTTACTCATGGACTGTCCAAGTCCTACCCTTCTTCATTCTCTTAAACTTTTAGCTATCCTTTTCACGCTCCCTGTACTATCTCAGCTTTGTTTGTAAGATGATTACAAGGCTAGCTCACTGGCCTAACCATTCATGCTTGATGCCTTGATGGAATGGGAGGTATTGGGACATGAAAACAATGACACATCATAGTGTGCTGATACCCTTCAATTAGCTTTACTATTTTTTCTTGGATTTCTCATAGGAAACTGATTAGATGGAATGAGCTGCCAATTTGTTAGAACTGAGAAGGAAAATCCGGCCAACTCTTGCAGACTTCTCCATTTTTTTCCGAGAAAGACTTTGCTTCTGACACTAAAACAATTACATCTAAATTGTAGGTGCACATAAGATTTTTACTCATTAACGATGTATCCTTCGGTGGTGTGACCATTTGCCCGGTAAGGCAACATTTCAGTTATAGCAACTTTTATTAGTGTGTAAATCATATACAAATGGGCCCCTCATATCCTCTCCAAACATCCGGGCGGACAACCCGGTCATTGTCTGGACGGGAGAGAGAAATAAAAATGCCACCCAACCAGACCTCTCATGTTTTCCTCATATGTCGGGCTGTCCACAAATCCCCATATCCAGCCATATATAGGGAGGGTATGGGGATGTCCACGTAGGATGTGGCTCACTTTGGCTCTTTCTTTTCTCTCTCTTTTCATCACATCAATCAGATGCATGTGTAGGGCCTATGCATGTAACCAGACAATTCAGGGACAAAGTAGGGGACATTTTTTTGACCCCGAAACCATAGAACAATTGTTCTACGGTAATTTTCATTAATAACAAAATGTGTACAAGGAAGAAAAGTACAAGCAGGCTATCCAACTCCCGTTTTCTCTAACATGGGAAATAAATCAGTTGCTGAGAACTAAGAAAAGAGAGAGTTCATCCATTGCTCTAGGCAATCGATGTTCTTGCTTTTGGTTCTATGCTTAACTAGAGCGAGATCGTGTTGCAGTCCATGCTTCCAGGCTCGGGGTACTGCCACTACAAGAAATATGCCAACTTGTGACCTTGATTATTGGTCACTGAAAGGTCATTGTTTTTCATTTGCGACCTTTTTGTGACCAAAAACAGAAGGTCAAAAGCTGGCAGTCGTAAACTGAAATTAACGACCTTCTTTGTGAGAAGGTCGTAGACGTTTACGACCAAAACAGAAGGTGTTTGAACCCATGACCTTTTGTTTTGGTCACTGGCTGTCTGCCCAGGCCACGTCGGATCCGACGTAGCGATCTGACGTGGCAAAATTGCGACCAATTGAAAAGGTCAAAAATTAGAATCGGCCCGGTCCAATTGGGTGTTTATATGGGCCGAGCCCATTAATTCAGCCTTTCTATATATTTTTTCCTGTCAATTTTTGGTCGACTTCATGGGCCAAGCCCAACAATTTGGCCTTTTTATTTCATGGGTCATGGCCTTTTTGTACCAACTGTTTTAGTTTTTTTATAAAATGGGTCCACTAGTCAAACAGGTCCCACTTGTCAGGTTCTGATAAGTGAGTCCCAGCTATTAGGCCCAGATTATTCATATTTCAATTTGACAATAAGAAAATAACCAGTAGTATATACAAGCTTATTTACAAGCTGTACAAATGACACATCCTACAAGCTGTAGCATTTACAAGTTCTACAAGTTACACGTAATACAAGCTTAGTTGATAGAAGCTCTACAACTATGGGAATCAGTTACAAGCTCTACAAGTGTTTTCTTCTTCTACATGTAGCTCCTTCAATAGCGATCAAAATCCGGACTCACTGGAGGGCCATAGTCAGGACTGGGCCTTCCACGGACGCCCTGTTACATGAACCAGCTGATAAAAATTAGAAAAACTAGAGACAATATATTATGAACATTCTATTCAAAAAAGGAGTAAAGGACATTCTTTGTTTCATCACGTTACAAAGGAGCAGCACAAACCACAACTTTACTCGACACACACACACACACACACACATGAATATTAAGCTCAGTCCAGCAACTATATCATGGTTTAACAGCTGGCCTCAGCATCATCAAACCACCATGCTTATGATCATAATCTAAGCATATCATCAAACAAAACCTACACAGATAAAGATCACATCACATCAAGCCACAAGCGCACCAGCGCTGGCATGAGATTCAACGCAACAGCAATGGGGCTACCACAACAGCATCAAAAACCTAAGCATACTAGAGAAAATAGATAGTTGGTGCTGGAGGGACTGGTGAATTACCTCAATGGCGTACTTGATGGGTGATGATGGTCCTTCTAAAGGGAGTAGTTGTCGTCCACAGTTAAGAGGTTTCATACATCTGTCTACAACAATCAGCAAACCAGAAATCAGAACGAATACTTCAATCTCATAAGAAGTTTAAAAAAGACTATAGTAGGACAGAAATATGTGGACTACTTCTAAAATGGTACATATAGCACATGCCCAAACAAATATGTGCTTTCAAGGTTGAAAGCTTTAACATAGAACGCTGAATAATTCGTTGCCCAAAAGGTGCTATATATACACCAAGTGATGAGAAACCATATGTAGAATTTATAAACGTAAGGAGCAGAATTTCTAAAAGAAGTACACCATTACGTAGTGCTACAGCAAATGTGAAATGCTTGATGATGTACATGAATTCACATTTAGAAGGAAAGAAATGTACTGTAAAACGTTCCATATCTGAAACATATTCACTCAACTAAAAGAAGGTCGAGTATTACTTGCAAATGAAAACATGCTAGAACCTTTCTGTCAATTTATGAGAAGTAGAACCACTGTGCCACTTGGTTGTTCTTTAAATAAAAAAATGAGTTGTAACGCAGGCTAACAGAAACGCTATGAGCATCGTTTGGGCAGACCATCCAGGATGATGTACAAATCAGAATGAAAGCATGATTATATATTTCAGGATGATGTACAAATCAGAATGAAAGCATAGAGCTGACAAGTTTGATGAGCTTCGATATGAAGAGAAGAACAGAGATACTAGGTAATTCAGTGGGTTTGGGCTTGACAACAGGAAGCAAGAACACATCAATTGACGAAAACAAGATGCTGAATTATATTTGGTAGTATATATACTGTGGTATACTATGTTCGTGTCAAGGGCAACTTTCGTACCAGTGCCTAAAAACATTGTAAACAAGTACAAATACTCCGTTATTACAAGTACAAACGGACTTGGACTGGGCGACGACGATATCAGGGGAAAAGAGTCAAGTTCTTGATTAGTTAAGAAAAGCTCTATTTTCAAGAAACTTTCACATCAGAAAACTAAAGGAAACTTAATTACTTCTCAATACTATGGAGTCACACTTTCAGAAAACCTGTCTATGTATATACAAACTTGAGAGATTAGCCGTGCAAAGGTTCAGTGGATCCAAATAAATATGCACATCAGAAAACTAGAGGAACAGACGAACAGTCAACACGTATATATCTAGTCAATAAAATATCTACTACACAAGTGCATACAGTACTCAACATCTACTACACAAGTGCATACAGTACCCAACATTCACTCAAAGTATGTTGTGCAGGATCGCACCTTTCCATTTTCACTCAAAGTACAATAGTACATCACATTTTTGGATTATCACCAAAGGCAAAACTACTCCTGACTATGATCATCAACATCTACTGCTCCTAACTACTCCCTGTGCAATCCTACTCTGCAGTAAAACTTCCTCACCCTCCATTCACCCTGTTCAAGCAGTAATGTAGTAAAACTACTCCTAATGCTACAATAGTTAACAGCAAGTGAAATTACTGTGATGTGCAAAATTTACAGTAAATACTGCACTGAATATTACTGAAACTTAACAGAAGTTAACTAAGCTTTTTCAGTTTCAGAATATACAAGTCAGAAAATAAGCTTGCAAGCAAGTTTATGTAAGTAATGCACACTGGAGTACAATACTTCTATGGATTTCTGCAAATAATTCATGATTTTCTAACTAATCCAAGATTTCCATTTAATTAACTGGAAAAGTAAGTTAAATCTTGTTGAATCTTGTTAAATACTCCAAGCAAAATTACTCCACACATGTACAGTTCAATCTTGTTAAATACTCTAAGCAAAATTATTGGAGTACTGGAGTACTAAAAGTTAAATGTGTTGCACATGTCTCAAGGAACCAGCAGGGCTGCCTGCTCCCTTGGTCCAGCTCCTTGCTGTGCAGGATGACCGAGACTCGGATGCAGAGCGAGCTCCCTGCAAATGACATATTGTATCAAGGCTTTGCAGCAACAAAAGGAACTCACATACAATAGAACTTGTGCAATAGTGTATCAACACCCCAAAGGAGGCATTACAAAATTCTCAAATAATGTTTCCGAAGGGATTAACCTCACAGCAACACACCAACCTGAATATACTACCACTGTACTGGCACCACCATACATTCAACCAATAGGATATAACAAATACCAAGTCAGGCAGCACATGCAGATAACTATGTTTGTGCAAATCAGATCTTCTGCATAGAACAGAGTACATCCTATTAAAAAGAATACAGAGATAATCATAGTATTCTACTGCATCCCAGTTCCAATCAGGGGTGTTTACCATGCGAAAACTAGATCTATAATTAGGAAAACCTGCCAACAGAACCGCACAAAGCCTCCTATTGCACAAATCAAGAGCAGTCGTCGAACGGGAGTCATCACATCGACGAGTACAAAAGAACAAGAACCGGGCAAGGGATGGGGGAACAGGGAACAGACGACACCTACCTCGATAGAACGAAACCTCTCCTCCTGCCCCTCCTCCTCGAGCAGAGCAGGGCCGAAGCTAGGCGCAACCCTCATCCATCTCGAGCAGGGCAAGGTCGGCGCCCTCCTGCCGTCATCGCCATCTCCACGCCATGATGACCTGCAGCAAAGGGACGGATAGGAGGAGAAGGTGAGGAGGAGCGGGTGGATCTGGGCGAGGAAGGAGGGGAAGGGCCTACCTGGACAACAACGGTGACGGATCTCGCGAGCTCACGTGGGGTGAAGGTGGCCATGGACCTCGCGTAGAGGCCCGCATACAGCGACGGTGGCTGGGGGCCCGCGGCTGCGGGCACGTCGGGGGGCGCGGCCGGGCCGGAGATCATGGCGGTGCGGACGGCCGGGTAGGCGAGGACGCGACGGAGCAGGGGGCTTGATGAGCGACCAGAGCCTCGGCACGGCCAGCACGAAGACCCCAGCGAGCTGTAGAAGCTCGCCTGCGAGTACCCCGTCCCCGCCGGCACGAGGGTGGCCATGGATGGGCGCGGGGTGGCGATGCGGTGAGGAAGGGCTCGCCGGTGGAGCTGATGGGGAGGCGGCGGCGGCGGCGATCTGGAATGGGCGGGTGGCGGCGAGGGCTGGAGGGGAGGGGATCGAGAGGAGCTCGGCGGATCTAGAAGAGGAGAGGAGGAGAAGAGAGCGAGGGAAAGAAAGGAGGCGGGGGGGGGTGGATACAAAATGACCACATGGCAGAGCTAGGGTTTCGGGGATGGTGTGGAAGGGCTGAGGAGTGCCGTTGGATCCACGAACATCCGACGGTGTTCAATGCATGATCCGCGTGAGACGTCCACGGACCAATCAGAATAAAGTACGACCTTATGACCATTTAAATTCGTCAAAAAATTCATTTTCTACTTTTCGAGTGCCTAAATTGAGTTTTTTTGTAAATGACCTACCATATATTTGTTGCAAAATGGGACTAGATCATTTTTATAATATATTAGGCCATATTTAATGTATAATTGACAAAATGGTTGGTTGTCCAAAGTTTTTATACACCTCTGGTGAAAAAGACAAAATTCCGCCGTTTCAGCAGGAAGCGGGTCAAATTTGAACTACAGCTGCCTCATAGTTTGCTCTTTATTTTTTCCAAAAATCATTTCTAGGTACATAAGTATCTATTTAATTAGAGAAACACCAAAAGTTTTCCAAGATTCAACCACTAGCTAGGAACGGTCATGACCGCCGTTTTGACCGCATTTTGAAACGGGCATAAAAAATAAAAAAAAATCAAAAAATGGAAAACCTTCGCGTTGTGTCATTATATGTGGCCAAGTCACCAGGAAAATAATAAACTTGTAATACGATAACTCTTTTAAAAAAGTGTTCTCATAAACGAGCTATCATGTGTGGAGATCAATGGCATTCAAGCCAAATGATCAATCTTATGGCCACATTCATGACATAGTTTGTTAAAATGATCTCATATAGTGAACAAGGGTGCATATTGGAATGGAAAACAATGTTGCCCAAGGAAGTTTTCATTTTCTTTGAACGAAAAAAATCATTTTCCATTTTTTGAGAGCCCAAAATGAGGTTTTTTTGTGAAGGACCTACCATATATTTGTTGCAAAATTGGACCAAATCAATTTTCTAAAATATTAGGCCATATTTAATGCATAAATGACCAAATGGTTGGGTGTGAAAAGATTTTATCCACCTCTGGTGAAAAAGACAAACTTTTGTCGATTCAGTAGGAAGCGGGTCAAATTTGAACTACAACTGCCTCATAGTTCGCTCTTTCTTTTTACCAAAAATCATTTCTAGGTACATACATATCTATTTAATCAGAGAAACACAAAAAAAATCCAAGATTCAACCACTAGCTAGGAACGGTCATTCCCGCCGTTTTGACCGCATTTTGAAACAGGCATAAACAATTCAAAAAATTTCAAAAAATTGCAAAATCTTCGCATTGTGTCATTATATGTGGCCAAGTTACCATGAAAAATAATAAACTTGTAATACCATAATTCTTTTTAAAAAGTGTTCTCAGAAACGAGCTATCATGTGTGGAGATTAATGGCATTCAAGCCAAATGATCAGTCTTATGGCCACATTCATGACATAGTTTGTTAAAATGGTCTCATATTGTGCACAAGGGTGCATATTGGAGTGGCAAACAATGTTGCATAAGGAAGTTTTCATTTTCTTTCGACGAAAAATTCATTTTTCATTTTTCGAGCGCCCGAAATGAGGTTTTTTTGTGAAGAACCTACCAAATAATTGTTGCAAAATTGGACAAAATCAATTTTATAAAATACTAGGTCATATTTAATGCACAATTGACCAAATGGTTGGATGTCAAAAGCTTTGTTCCACATCTGGTGAAAAAGACAAATTTCTGCCGATTCAGTAGGAAGCGGGTCAAATTTGAACTGCAACTGCCTCATAGTTTGCTCTTTAATTTTTCCAAAAATCATTTCTAGGTACAAAAGTATGTATTTAATCAGATAAACATCAAAAAATTTCCAAGATTGAACAACTAGCTAGGAACGGTCATTCCCGCCGTTTTGACCGCATTTTGAAACGGGCATAAAAAATTCAAAAAATATCAAAAAATTGGGAAACCTTCGCATTGTGTCATTATATGTGGCCAAGTTCCCAGGAAAAATAACAGACTTGTAATACGACAATTATTTTAAAAGAGTGTTCTCAGAAACGAGCTATCACGTGTGGAGATCAATGGCTTTCAAGCCAAATGATCAATCTTATGGCCACATTCATGGCATAGTTTGTTCAAATGATCTCATATTGTGCACAAGGGTGCATATTGGAATGGCAAACAATGTTGCCTAAGGAAGTTTTCATTTTCTTTGCATGAAAAAACCATTTTCCATTTTTCGAGTGCCTAAAAGGAGGTTTTTTTGTGAAGGACCTCCCAAATATTTGTTGCAAAACTGTACCAAATAAATTTTCTAAAATACCAGGCCATATTTAATGAACAATTGACCAAATGGTTGGGTGTAAAAAGTTTTGATCCACCTCTCGTGAAAAAGACAAATTTCTGCCGATTTAGGTGGAAGCGGGTCAAATTTGAATTGCAGCTGCCTCATAGTTTGCTATTTATTTTTTCCAAAAATCATTTCTAGGTACATAAGTATCTATTTAATCAGATAAAGACCAAAAAAATTTCAAGATTCAACCACTAGCTAGGAACAGTCATTCCTGCCGTTTTGACCGCATTTTGAAACAGGCATAAAAAATTCAAAAAATATCAAAAAATTGGGAAACCTTCGCATTGTGTCATTATATGTGACCAAGTTCCTAGGAAAAATAACAAACTTGTAATACGGCAATTATTTTAAAAAAGTGTTCTCAGAAACTAGCTATCACGTGTGGATATCAATGGCTTTCAAGCCAAATGATCAATCTTATGGCCACATTCATGGCATAGTTTGTTCAAATGATCTGATATTGTGCACAAGGGTGCATATTGGAATGGCAAACAATGTTGCCTAAGGAAGTTTTCATTTTCTTTGGACGAAAAAACCATTTTCCATTTTTCGAGTGCCCAAAAGGAGGTTTTTTTTGTGAAGGACCTCCCAAATAATTGTTGCAAAATTGGACCAAATCAATTTTCTAAAATACTAGGACATATTTAATGCACAATTGACAAAATGGTTGGGTGTAAAAAGTTTTGATCCACCTCTCGTGAAAAAGACAAATTTCCGCCGATTCAGCTGGAAGCGGGTCAAATTTGAACTGCAGCTGCCTCATAGTTTGCTATTTATTTTTTCCAAAAATCATTTCTAGGTACATAAGTACCTATTTAATCATAAATACATGGTTTGGTGGCGATACGTCAAGGTTCTGGCGGTGGCCGAGGGCCCCAACTCTAGAGCGCGTAAACTCGCATGCCCGCCGCGTGGTCACCGCGTGACCGTGGCGTTGCCATGTGTTCTGGACGGCCTAGGCATGTCTAGTGGGTTGGGAACTCTCCAGGTAGGTGCTAGGAAGAAAATTACAACATAAGATTCTCACGAGGAGACCGATCGATGCTCAAACATGAATTAGCAGCCAAGTGTTTGATTAGCGGTACGGGAAATGTACATGGCTAATGGGCGTGAGTTTTGGCTGAGGATGATCAGTTACTAAGAAGACCGTCTTCACAAATTTTCAGCTCAAAAGGAGGAGCCTAGGTGGCACTTGTTTTGCAAAGTACCACACCGGACATAAATACGAATGTTGAAGCTGGGCTCGGAATAATGAATGGATTGAGCTGGCATTTGGTGGAGGATGGTTATTTGGGCATAGGAAAGCACCATAGAAAATGGATACTATTTGGACATGCTAAAGTGGTACTTCCTTCACAAAGTGCTGCTCTGAACAGAATAGGAAAATGAATATTGTTGAATTATTTTTGAACTAGGCAAGGAAGGTTTTTGACATATTTGATGAAGATATGATCCAAACAATTTATGAGAATTTTTTGGGAATTTTTGGAATAACAGAAATATAGGTTGCTTCACAACCTAGGGCAAAAATTGACACATGGACATGACACATAGGCAAAACTGATGAGATGGCGCCTAGTCATCGCAACCCACCACAATTTACAAGGGTATGACTATCTATATTGGTCGTTAACAACTAGAAATAAGGCAGCGGACTAGCGCTGTTTGCTTTATGACCATTTCGTGTAAGGAAATTACGACCTTTCTGACCAAAATGGTCGCTATGGTTTAGGGTTTGGAGCCCCCCGAACAGCTTTTGACCAATTGGTCTCAAATGGTCCTAGATCTATGACCAATTCTTCCAAGGTCACTGACAGAAGGTCACTAGTTGACATATTTCTTGTAGTGTGCTACTGAATTTTTTTCCATTCCTTTGCATCCATATATTCCAGCATCCCATTATAACAAGGTCCATGGCGACCTGTGGGGGGAGGGCTTGTTGGAGGAAGATGATGTCATCAAAAGCAGATATCCCTCTGTGTCTATTTGGGGCAATGGAGTCCCAACATGATACAGCAAACTGACAGTCCCAGAGCAGGTGTAGGGATGTTTCTTCGACTTGTTCTTGGCAGAGTGCACACTTATAGCTTTGCAACAAGAAGTTCTTTCTTTTGAGGAGATTCCTAGAGCTGATTGTGTCATATAGTAGCAGCCAAAATAATATTTTGTGCCTGATTCTGCTTGCTGTAGGGGACATAGTTACATGCATACACAAATGGGGGCTTGGACGGACATATGTACAAACACTCGACGGATGCGCCCGCAGACGTTTGAGGGGCCAAATTTGCTCATTATGATTGTAGGTGTCCTTATGTCCTGTAACAGTACACATTCGAAGACTTGTCGTGTGAGCACATATGAACGTGCACACTCAGGCCCGTCAATGAGGATGCGTGAGCTACACGGCTGCACAGTGTTCCCCAAAATTGAGGGATCAGACCCAAGCGATGACAAGAATGGTGTCAAATGGGTTGAGTCGAACCCGTAGGAAGTGAGCCTGGCTGTGTCTAGTGAAGTGAACTTGGTTCCTATTTATTCGGGAGTAGGTGCGGAGGAGGGCATCAAATTAGTTGATGTAGCCTGAACTTTTCCCCTCTGCTGTTCTTCTTCTTTCCCAGAACTCATCTTTGTTTGTACCTCAGATTGTACTGAATCCCTTCCCCAAATTCGCTTGGTGTGATACCACCGAATATTCAAAATAACTACAAAATGAAATCAAGAAAATATCAAACCTGTTGTTAATGATTTGGCTAGCATTGTTATGCCGCAGAGGAAATTCTTTGCCGGAATCTCAGTTTGGGGGCTGAAGAATAAAATTCAAGTCAACTATGCGATCCGGGCTTGGTTCCACATTGGATTTTGGAAACTTTTGTTTAGAAAGTGGTGTCACGACCGTGGGGATCAAATGGATGGTTCAGGAAAGTCTAGTGAAGCGGCAAGGAACATGAACTGAAGCTGGTTATTTACTTAGACTACCCACAGTGGGAGTAACATAGGTAGTAACATCACACATATCTAGATAAAGTAGATGATGTGGCAAACAATAAATGAAGAAAAAGAGCAAAGTAGTAACATAGCTAGTTACTAGTAGTATGAGTAACATCACACATATCAAGGCAAGATGTGTCTATAGCCTAATAAATGAAGTGTTGCATGTTACCACACATATGTTACTCCCCACTATAGAGGTAGTAACATAGACTAGTAACATGCCCATGTTACTAGTCTATGTTACTACCCATTGTGACTAGTCTTAGAAGAGGAAACGGCTAGTCAACCAACCAACCAAGCAAGGAAGTGAGCTCCCTATAAAGGAACTTCACCCAAAGCAAAGAAATGGTTTCGGTAATGGCGCTTTGCAAGGTCCTCTTCTCAGAACAGCAGCAAGTCAGCGCACCGAAGTAAACTCTTTCTATTGCGGGGCCTATGGAGCCCGTTAAAAGGACGCTTACTTTGCGAACGAAGTTCAGAATCAACAAGGGTTCTCCGAACGAAGGGAGTGTACAACTGGGGCGCAACCCAACTTTTTTGTTGGAGAGATAGAATGGAGTTCTTCACGAAGCAAATCTAAGGACAAATTGTGAGCATAGCTCAACAATGCGTGGGACGTAAAGCCCAGTAGGAAAGGCCGGCGCCATAACACGTCAATGAGAGTCAATAAGCACCTAAGAGCATCTCCAGCCGCGCCCCCAGAAAGGCCTCCCCAGGCGATTTTTTCGCGCCGGCGCCGAAAAATTGGCCCAGTCGCGCCCCCAGGAGCCCGATTTTTGCCGGCCTGGGCCGAAATTAGCGCCGGCGGACCCAGGCCGAACCTGACGCGCAGGGGGGCGCCGGGGCGAGCGGTTTTAGCGCGAAAGAGCTGCGGGTCGTCTTCCCCCAATGCCTCGGTTTCCCGCGGGGAATCATTGGCAAGGCTGTCGTTGGTCAGCCTTACCATTGATTCCTCAAGGGCGGCGCATCACGGGGCGGCGCGCCGACGCCTCCCCTCCCTCGCACGCGTACACACGGGTGCGGCGCGGCTATATAAGCCGGTGGCCTCCCTCGCCTCTGGCCACACCAGCCCTAGCCGCCGAGCTCTACCTCTCCCGAGAGCCGCCGCCGAGCCCTCCCTCTCCCGTGCGCCACCGTCGAGGCCTCCCTCTCCCGATGGCCGAGCGTTTCCCCGGAGATGAGGCGGCGGCCAACGGCTTCGGCCGCCGCTCGCTCCGCAAACAGGAGTCTTGGCTCCTGTTCCAGGCGAACATCCCGGCGCCGCCGGACATGCGCGCTGGGCCAACGGCGTGGAGGCTCAGCAACGGGGGAGTGCCCATTCCCCCATTGCCCGACACCGTGGCGAAACCCTCCTACTTCGCCGACGAGGTCGAGGTCGTGCGCGCCTGTTGGGGATCGTAGCAGAAATTAAAAAATTTCTACGCATCACCAAGATCAATCTATGGAGTCATCTAGCAACGAGAGAGAGAGAGAGGAGTGCATCTACATACCCTTGTAGATCGCGAGCGGAAGCGTTCAAGAGAACGGGGTTGATGGAGTCGTACTCGTCGTGATCCAAATCACCGATGATCCTAGCGCCGAACGGACGGCACCTCCGCGTTCAACACACGTACGGAGCGGAAACGTCTCCTCCTTCTTGATCCAGCAAGGGGGAAGGAGAAGTTGATGGAGATCCAGCAGCATGACGGCGTGGTGGTGGAAGCAGCGGGATTCCAGCAGGGCTTCGCCAAGCGCTACTGGAGGAGAAAGAGGTGTCACGGGAGGGAGGCGCCAGGGCTTAGGGTGCGGCTGCCCTCCCTCCCCTCCACTATATATAGGGGCTGGGGGGGCGCATGCCCCCCTTGGAGATCCCATCTAGAAGGGGGTGGGGGGCGGCGGCCCCTCGGGGGGCAACGGCCCCCTTAGGGTTTCCAACCAGGGGGCGCATGCCCCCTCGGGGGGCAACGGTCCCCTAGGGTTTTCAACCCTAGGCGCCTTGGGCCCTTGGGTGGGGCGCACCAGCCCACCAGGGGCTGGTTCCCACGCCACTTCATCCCATGGGGCCCTCCGGGATAGGTGGCCCCTGAAACTCTCCCGGTGGCCGAAACTGGACTTCCTATATATAAATCTTTACCTCCGGACCATTCCGGAACTCCTCGTGACGTCCAGGATCTCATCCGGGACTCCGAACAACTTTCGGTTAACCGCATACTAATATCTCTACAACTCTAGCGTCACCAAACCTTAAGTGTGTAGACCCTACGGGTTTGGGAGACACGTAGACATGACCGAGACAACTCTCCGGTCAATAACCAACAGCGGGGTCTGGATACCCATGTTGGCTCCCACATGCTCCACGATAATCTCATCGGATGAACCACGATGTCGAGGATTCAATCAATCCCGTATAAAATTCCCTTTGTCAATCGGTACGTTACTTGCCCGAGATTCGATCGTCGGTATCCCAATACCTCGTTCAATCTCGTTACCAGCAAGTCACTTTAGTCGTTCCGTAATGCATGATCCCGTGACTAACTACTTAGTCACATTGAGCTCATTATGATGATGCATTACCGAGTGGGCCCAGAGATACCTCTCCGTCATACGGAGTGACAAATCCCAGTCTCGATCCGTGCCAACCCAACAGACACTTTCGGAGATACCTGTAGTGCACCTTTATAGTCATCCAGTTACGTTGTGACGTTTGGTACACCCAAAGCATCCTTACGGTATCCGGGAGTTGCACGATCTCATGGTCTAAGGAAATGATACTTGACATTAGAAAAGCTTTAGCAAATGAACAACACGATCTAGAGCTATGCTTAGGATTGGGTCTTGTCCATCACATCATTCTCCTAATGATGTGATCCCGTTATCAATGACATCCAATGTCCATGGTCAGGAAACCGTAACCATCTATTGATCAACGAGCTAGTAAAATAGACGCTCACTAGGGACATGTTATGGTCTATGTGTTCACACATGTATTATGATTTCTGGATAACACAATTATACATTGAACAATAGATAATTATCATGAACAAGGAAATATAATAATAACCATTTTATTATTGCCTCTAGGGCATATTTCCAACAGTCTCCCACTTGCACTAGAGTCAATAATCTAGTTACATTGTGATGAAGCGTACACCCATAGAGTTCTGGTGTTGATCATGTTTCGCCCGTGGAAGAGGTTCAGTCAACGGATCTGCGACATTCAAATCCGTATGCACTTTGCAAATATCTATGTCTCCATTTTGAACATTTTCACGAATGAAGTTGAAGCGACGCTTGATGTGCCTGGTCTTCTTGTGAAACCTGGGCTCCTTGGCAAGGGCAATAGCTCCAGTGTTGTCACAGAAGTGAGTCATCGGCCCCGATGCATTGGGAATAACTCCTAGGTCGGCAATGAACTCCTTCATCTAGATTGCTTCATGTGTTGCCTCCGAGGCTGCCATGTACTCCGCTTCACATGTAGATCCCGCCACGACGCTTTGCTTCCAACTGCACCAGCTGACTGCCCACCATTCAAAATATACACGTATCCGGTTTGTGACTTAGAGTCATCCAGATCTGTGTCGAAGCTAGCATCGACGTAACCCTTTACGACGAGCTCTTCGTCACCTCCATAAACGAGAAACATATCCTTAGTCCTTTTCAGGTACTTCAGGATGTTCTTGACAACTGTCCAGTGTTCCATGCTGGGATTACTTTGGTACCTTCCTACCAAACTTACGGCAAGGTTTACATCAGGTCTGGTACACAGCATGGCATACATAATAGACCCTATGGCCGAGGCATAGGGGACAACACTCATCTTTTCTCTATCTTCTGCTGTGGTCGGGCATTGAGCCGTGCTCAATTTCACACCTTGCAATATAGGCAAGAACCCCTTCTTGGACTGATCCATATTGAACTTCTTCAATATCTTGTCAAGGTATGTGCTTTGTGAAAGACCTATGAGGCGTCTCGATCTATCTCTATAGATCTTGATGCCTAATATGTAAGCAGCTTCTCCAAGGTCCTTCATTGAAAAACACTTATTCAAGTAGGCCTTTATGCTTTCCAAGAATTCTATATCATTTCCCATCAATAGTATGTCATCCACATATAATATGAGAAATGCTAGAGAGCTCCCACTCACTTTCTTGTAAACACAGGCTTCTCCATAAGTCTGTGTAAACCCAAACGCTTTGATCATCTCATCAAAGCGAATGTTCCAACTCTGAGATGCCTGCACCAGCCCATAGATTGAGCGCTGGAGCTTGCATACTTTGTCAGCATTCTTTGGATCGACAAAACCTTCCGGCTGCATCATATAGAATTCTTCCTTAAGGAAGCCGTTAAGGAATGTCGTTTTGATGTCCATTTGCCATATTTCATAATCGTAGAATGCGGCAATTGCTAACATGATTCGGATGGACTTCAGCTTCGCTACGGGTGGGAAGGTCTCATCGTAGTCAACTCCTTGAACTTGTCAATAACCCTTAGCGACAAGTCGAGCTTTATAGATGGTAACATTTCCATCCGCGTCCGTCTTCTTCTTAAAGATCCATTTATTTTCTATCGCTCGCCGGGCAAGTCTGTCAAAGTCCATACTTTGTTTTCATACATGGATCCTATCTCGGATTGCATGGCTTCAAGCCATTTGTTGGAATCTGGGCCCACCATTGCTTCTTCATAGTTCGAAGGTTCACCGTTGTCCAACAACATGATTTCCAGGACAGGGTTGCCGTACCACTCTGGTGCGGAACGTGTCCTTGTGGACCTACGAAGTTCAGTGGTAACTTGATCATGATCGTCATCATTAACTTCCTCTCTAGTCGGTACAGGCACCACAGAAACATTTTCTTGTGCCGCGCTACTTTCTGGTTTGAGAGGGGTCATCTCATCAAGTTCCACTTTCCTCCCACTTACTTCTTTCGAGAGAAACTCTTTCTCCAGAAAGGACCCATTCTTGGCAACGAAGATCTTGCCTTCGGATCTGAGGTAGAAGGTATACCCAATGGTTTCCTTAGGGTATCCTATGAAGACGCATTTTTCCGACTTGGGTTCGAGCTTTTCAGGTTGAAGTTTCTTGACATAAGCATCGCATCCCCAAACTTTAAGAAACGACAGCTTAGGTTTCTTTCCAAACCATAATTCATACGGTGTCGTCTCAATGGATTTCGATGGAGCCCTATTTAAAGTGAATGCGGCAGTCTCTAAAGCATAACCCCAAAATGATAGCGGTAGATCAGTAAGAGACATCATAGATCGCACCATATCTAATAGAGTGCGATTACAACGTTCGGACACACCATTACGCTAAGGTGTTCCAGGCGGCGTGAGTTGTGAAACAATTCCACATTTCCTTAAGTGTGTGCCAAATTCGTGACTCAAATATTCCCCTCCACGATCGGATCGTAAGAACTTTATTTTCCTGTCACGTTGATTTTCAAGCTCACTCTGAAATCCCTTGAACTTTTCAAAGGTCTCAGACTTGTGTTTCATTAAGTAGACATACCCATATCTACTCAAGTCATCAGTGAGGGTGAGAACATAACGATAGCCACCGCGAGCCTCAACGCTCATTGGACCGCACACATCAGTATGTATGATTTCCAATAAGTTGGTTGCTCGCTCCATTGTTCCGGAGAACGGAGTCCTTGTCATTTTTCCCATGAGGCATGGTTCGCACGTGTCAAATGATTCATAATCAAGAGACTCCAAAAGTCCATCTGCATGGAGTTTCTTCATGCGTTTGACAGCAATGTGACCAAGGCGGTAGTGCCACAAGTATGTGGGACTATCATTATCAGCCTTACATTTCTTGGCATTCACACTATGAATATGTGTAACATCACGTTCGAGATTCATTAAGAATAAACCATTGACCAGCGGGGCATGACCATAAAACATATCTCTCATATAAATAGAACAACCATTATTCTCGGATTTAAATGAGTAGCCATCTCGCATCAAATGAGATCCAGATACAATGTTCATGCTCAAAGCTGGCACTAAATAACAATTATTGAGGTTTAAAACTAACCCCGTAGGTAAATGTAGAGGTAGCGTGCCGACGGCGATCACATCGACCTTGGAACCATTCCCGACGCGCATCGTCACCTCGTCCTTTGCCAGTCTCCGCTTATTCCGCAGCTCCTGCTTTGAGTTACAAATATGAGCAACCGCACCGGTATCAAATACCCAGGAGCTACTACGAGCGCTGCTTAGGTACACATCAATATGTATATCACATATACCTTTGGTATTGTCGTCCTTCTTATCCGCTAAATACTTGGGGCAGTTCCGCTTCCAGTGACCGTTTCCCTTGCAATAAATGCACTCAGTCTCAGGCTTGGGTCCATTCTTTGTCTTCTTCCCGGCAGCTTGCTTACCGGGCGCGGCAACTCCCTTGCCATCTTTCTTGAAGTTCTTCTTACCCTTGCCTTTCTTGAACTTAGTGGTTTTATTCACCATCAACACTTGATGTTCCTTTTTGATCTCCTCCTCCGCTGATTTCAGCATTGAATATACCTCAGGAATGGTCTTTTCCATCCCCTGCATATTGAAGTTCATCACAAAGCTCTTGTAGCTAGGTGGGAGCGACTGAAGGATTCTATCAACGACCGCGTCATCCGGGAGATTAACTCCCAGCTGAGACAAGCGGTTGTGCAACCCAGACATTTTGAGTATGTGTTCGCTGACGGAACTATTCTCCTCCATCTTACAACTGTAGAACTTGTCGGAGACTTCATATCTCTCGACCCGGGCATGAGCTTGGAAAACCATCTTCAGCTCTTGGAACATCTCATATGCTCCGTGCTGCTCGAAACGCTTTTGGAGGCCCGGTTCTAAGCTGTAAAGCATGCCGCACTGAACCAGGGAGTAATCATCAACACGTGTTTGCCAAGCGTTCATAACGTCTTGGTTCTCAGGACCGGTGCTTCACCTAGCGGTGCTTCTAAGACATATCTTTCTTGGCAGCTATGAGGATGATCCTCAGGTTCCGGACCCAGTCCGTATAGTTGCTACCATCATCTTTCAGCTTGGTTTTCTCTAGGAACGGGTTGAAGTTGAGTGACATAGCGTTGGCCATTTGATCTACAAGACATAGTGTAAAGATTTTAGACTAAGTTCATGATAATTAAGTTCATCTAATAAATTATTAATGAACTCCCACTCAGACAGACATCCCTCTAGTCATCTAAGTGAAACATGATCCGAGTTAACTAGGCCGTGTCCGATCATCACGTGAGACGGACTAGTCAAGATCGGTGAACATCTCCATGTTGATCGTATCTTCTATACGACTCATGCTCGACCTTTCGGTCCTCCGTGTTCCGAGGCCATGTCTGTACATGCTAGGCTCGTCAAGTCAACCTAAGTGTATTGCGTGTGTTCCGAGGCCATGTCTGTACATGCTAGGCTCGTCAACACCCGTTGTATGCGAACGTTAGAATCTATCACACCCGATCATCACGTGGTGCTTCAAAACAACGAACCTTCGCAACGGTGCACAGTTAGGGTGAACACTTTCTTGAAATTATTATAAGGGATCATCTTACTTACTACCGTCGTTCTAAGCAAATAAGATGCAAAACATGATAAACATCACATGCAATCAAATAGTGACATGATATGGCCAATATCATTATGCTCCTTTGATCTCCATCTTCGGGGCACCATGATCATCTTCGTCACCGGCATGACACCATGATCTCCATCATCATGATCTCCATCATTGTGTCTTCATGAAGTCGTCACGCCAACGATTACTTCTACTTTTATGGCTAACGCGTTTAGCAACAAAGTAAAGTAAATTACATGGCGTTATTCAATGACATGCAGGTCATACAAAATAATAAAGACAACTCCTATGGCTCCTACCGGTTGTCATACTCATCGACATGCAAGTCGTGATTCCTATTACAAGAATATGATCAATCTCATACATCACATATATCATTCAACACATCTTCTGGCCATATCACATCACATAGCACTTGCTGCAAAAACAAGTTAGACGTCTTCTAATTGTTGTTGCAAGTTTTTTACGTGGTTTGTAGGTTTCTAGCAAGAACGTTTTCTTACCTACGTATGACCACAACGTGATTTGCCAATTTCTATTTACCCTTCATAAGGACACTTTTCACCGAATCCGTTCCGACTAAAGTAGGAGAGACAGACACCCGCTAGCCACCTTATGCAACTAGTGCATGTCAATCGGTGGAACCTGTCTCACGTAAGCGTACGTGTAAGGTCGGTCCGGGCCGCTTCATCCCACGATGCCGCCGAATCAAGATAAGACTAGTAACGGCAAGTAAATTGACAAAATCGACGCCCACAACAACTTGTGTTCTACTCGTGCATAGAAACTACGCATAGACCTAGCTCATGATGCCACTGTTGGGGATCCAGCAGCACGACGGCGTGGTGGTGGAAGCAGCGGGATTCCAGCAGGGCTTCGCCAAGCGCTACTGGAGGAGGAAGAGGTGTCACGGGAGGGAGAGGGAGGCGCCAGGGCTTAGGGTGCGGCTGCCATCCCTCCCCTCCACTATATATAGGGGCTAAGGGGGGCGCATGCCCCCCTTGGAGATCCCATCTAGAAGGGGAGGGGGGTGGCGGCCCCTCGGGGGGCAACGACCCCTTAGGGTTTCCAACCAGGGGGCGCATGCCCCCTCGGGGGGCAACGGCCCCTAGGGTTTCCAACCCTAGGCGCCTTGGGCCCTTGGGTGGGGCGCACCAGCCACCAGGGGCTGGTTCCCACGCCACTTCAGCCCATGGGGCCCTCCGGGATAGGTGACCCCACCCGGTGGACCCCCAGGACCCTTTCGGTGGTCCCGGTACAATACCGGTGACCCCCAAAACTCTCCCGGTGGCCGAAACTGGACTTCCTATATATAAATCTTTATCTCCGGACCATTCCGGAACTCCTCGTGATGTCCGGGATCTCATCTGGGACTCCGAACAACTTTCGGTTAACCGCATACTAATATCTCTACAACTCTAGCGTCACCGAACCTTAAGTGTGTAGACCCTACGGGTTCGGGAGACACGTAGACATGACCGAGACAACTCTCCGGTCAATAACCAACAGCGGGATCTGGATACCCATGTTGGCTCCCACATGCTCCACGATAATCTCATCGGATGAACCACGATGTCGAGGATTCAATCAATCCCATATACAATTCCCTTTGTAAATCGGTACGTTACTTGCCCGAGATTCGATCGTCGGTATCCCAATACCTCGTTCAATCTCGTTACCGGCAAGTCACTTTAGTCGTTCCGTAATGCATGATCCCGTGACTAACTACTTAGTCACATTGAGCTCATTATGATGATGCATTACCGAGTGGGCCCAGAGATACCTCTCCGTCATACGGAGTGACAAATCCCAGTCTCGATCCATGCCAACCCAACAAACACTTTCGGAGATACCTATCGTGCATCTTTGTAGTCACCCAGTTACGTTGTGACGTTTGGTACACCCAAAGCATCCTTACGGTATCCGGGAGTTGCACGATCTCATGGTCTAAGGAAATGATACTTGACATTAGAAAAGCTTTAGCAAACGAACTACACGATCTAGAGCTATGCTTAGGATTGGGTCTTGTCCATCACATCATTCTCCTAATGATGTGATCCCGTTATCAATGACATCCAATGTCCATGGTCAGGAAACCGTAACCATCTATTGATCAACGAGCTAGTCAACTAGAGGCTCACTAGGGACATGTTATGGTCTATGTGTTCACACATGTATTACGATTTCCGGATAACACAATTATAGCATGAACAATAGATAATTATCATGAACAAGGAAATATAATAATAACCATTTTATTATTGCCTCTAGGGCATATTTCCAACAGCGCCTCCCTCACCGACGCCCAGCTCGCCCTCCCCCAGTACGCCGCCGACAACCAAGCGGCGTGGATGGCGTACTTCCAGCGCCGGCAGCAGCAGAGGATGGTGTCCACCAACGGCGCCCCGGTGGTGGCCGGCCTGAAGAACAGCGAGGGACGCCACCTGTGGTGGGGTGTCCCCGACCGCACCCTCGAGGGCGTTCTGACGTACCTCGAGGGCGGCAACGACCCGCCGTTGGCATACCCCCCGGCGAGGGCGGCCGCCACGGCCACGGCTCACCGCCGACGCGACGGGCAATGGTTGCCCAGGAGGTTCGGCGCCTCCTCTTCTTCCTCCTCATCACGCTCTTCTTCGCACTCCTCCGGCTCTCTGGCGCTGCTCGGCGTCAAGGCCGAGCCCGCGGCGGAGACGCCTCTCGGCCGGCGCACTCGCAGCGCCGGCATCGTCATCAACCAGGGCGGCCGGTGCGCCTCCTCGTCGGCTCCTCTGCGCTTCGTCAAGCCCAAGACGGAGCCGGGGCTCGCGCCGGTGAAGACGGAGCCGGGCCTCCCCGCGGTGAAGACAGAGCACGGCGACGACGTCGAGCTCGACGACGACGCGGCCCTGGAATGGGCGCACGCGGACTCCCTGAAGATGGCGAGGGAGCGCCAGTGCGCCGCCCTGCGGCGCTTCGCGCAGATCCACCGGGGCCGCGACGAAGGAGGAGTCGTCGTCATCGAGGACAGCGATGACGACAACGATGACGCGCCGCCGCCACCAGTCCGCGTTGGCGACGCCGGTCAGGGGTCCACCAGGGACGGCCGCATCAAGGAGGAGAAGCCCGACGACGACGACGACGGCGACGACGGCGACTAGTCCGCGTTCAGCCAGTTTATTTTTTAATTAGATATATTATGTAATAAAAATCCACGACTATTATGTAATATATGCCGAACTTCGCCGAACTTTGCCAAAATTTGCTATATATTTGCCTTTTTTGAACGCGCCTGGGGCGGCCCTGGGGCGGGCGGCTGGGGACCAACTCGTTCCCAGGGCGATTTTTTTGCGCCGGCTCACCCCCAGACGGCGATTTTAGACGCCCCCTGAGGGGCGAACGGCTGGAGATGCTCTAACCAATTAAGGATTAAGAACAATTTTCCTCGCCGACCTCGACCTTGCTGCGCCACTAGTAGAAAAAGGGCCGATTGTCCCGGTTCGTGAGGGCCTTCTGTCCCGGTTTGTGAACCGGGACTAAAAGGTCGTTACTAATGCCTTGGCCTTTAGTTCCGGTTCTTACATGAACCGGGACAGAAGGTCCTCCACGTGGCCGCTGCGGCCAGCCCAGGCAGGGGGGCCTTTGGTCCCGGTTGGTGACACCAATCGGGACCAATAGGCATCCACGCGTCAGCATCTGGCTGGAGCTGAGGTTTTTTTTTAAAGGGGCTGATTTAGGGGTTTTGGGGGTTAATTTAGGTTGTTATTAGGTAGCTATTAGAGAGAATTGTCCTCTCTTATATCTCCGTGCTTGGTTTACCAACGCTACGTACTGCTATGCCTAAACATGGCTTAGATTGAAGTGAAGGCAACATGTGGTGCATGTCAAAAGTAATACTAATCCTAACTTGATCAAGTTTGGATTGTACTACTTTCGACATGCACCACATGCATGTTGCCTTCACTTCAATCCAATCCATGTTCATTTCACTCGCTGATATATAATAACTCTTCATGCGCGCATCATGCATCATCATATATAATAACAAGTCCTACTAATCATCATCATACAACTTCTACTCGTTATTAATAACAAGTCATACGATCATCGTCCTCATAGTCATTGAACCAACCCTACTTAATTGTTCTTAGCACATGATCATCAGTATTAGGTAGGACCGAAATACCCTCTTTAAGGTAAAATAGCATAAAACAATATAGACCCTGACTCTCCATTATGGAGAATGGAGATCATCCTGTCTCCAATTCTTGCGCTTCGCTTCCTTTTACTTCCAAGAACCTCCTTGCGACTGTCCATACATTTTTTCCATTCTTTGATTTGCATGTCTCCACTTCTTTTAGAAATCCGGTATGGACAGTTGAGATTCGTAGGATGACCTGGTTGTATGTTCAAAACATCAAGCCTACCATTCTGATACATCAAATGAGGCACACAATCCTCTGGGATTATCTGTTGAAAAACATAGTAATAACTTCATAGTTAGCAATGATGTACTAGTTTTAGAAGTATGCAAAAGATGCACGGATGTCGTAATAGTAAGAAATCTTACCAGGGTATCTCCATAGTAGTTACCGTAGTTCAACACGTGCACTAGTGGCACGTATTGACCATAATGTGGAGGAGTTTTACAATAGATATTGTAATTCTCAAGATCAGTACAAAATCCGACCAGATGAGTTTTCTCCTTATAAGTTAACTTAGAGCCATCGGTGTAGTAGGTTCTGTCTACCATATTCCGCACATTGTTTGAACAATCAAAATAAGCTGTCAATAAAAATAAGCTGTCAACTATTTTGAAATGAACAATATAAATTAGCTAACAACTATGTTTGAGAAACTCACATAGCGGTAGAATTAGAGGCGTATCAATAAGGACCCAAATGTCCATATTGTCTTGCTCGATGTCAGGATCACCAAGATCCATGGTGACAAGCATACCCTCATCAAAACCATACATCTTGAAAAATGCTTCCCAATTTTTGCAACCAAAATGGGTTACGCTCTCAGAATTATACAGATTTACTTCAAAATCTATATCATGATGGGTCCTTAGGTGAATTTTCTTTGTTTCCATACTTTCATGGTCTTCAAAACCCATCATCTCCAAGACGTAGCGTCTTGCATAGCATGGGATAAGCTAGCTGAATTGTAAAAGATGAAAAGTACACGTTGAAATAGTTGAAGTCGTGCTTAATTACGAAAAAATAACACTTGTCATCGTTGCGTACCGTTTCAACATCGAAGGTCTCCTCCAGCTTAATACTGAAGCGCCGATCTTCGTCCAGGTGAGGCCTGTCGCACTGACCTCGGTCGTCGTGGCACCAGTCGCACTCCCCCGGGAGACTTTCGTCGTCCGAGTACGACATTTCCTATGTTCATAATTCAAATAGTAAATGTCTACAATTAAATATATGTACTAAAAAACCTAAGTTAGATCATTATTATTCATCGCGGGTTGACTATCGGTTTGTCGAGTCTTTTCTTGAAAACTCTCAGCTCACGTGGTGTATACATTCGACCGTTGGTGATGGTCGCTCCTCCATTTGTCCCCGAGTGCATTACACCAAAATGTCTAGCACACGGGAACAAAGGAGAAGCGACCCCCACGACAACAGTCAGGAATCTTCGTCCTCTCATATATATATGGTGGAACTCTCCCTCACTGAATCCTCTCTGACATTTGCGACCGTCGGTGATGGTAGCTCCTTCTTTCGTTCTCGAGTGCATTACACCAAATTGTCTAGCACACGGGAACGAAGGAGAAGCTACCCCCACGACAATAGTCAGGATTCTTCGTCCTCTCATATATGGTGGAGATTCGACAGAATTACAGTCAACCCGAAATATCGTTTAATTATCTTTCTAAAAAAGGATTTGGCTAGTCTCACCTCGGTCGGAGGGGGCGGTGACGGGGACGACGGCGGGGATGATGGAGGGGCCGGGGGCTCCTAGATTTCTGCGAAAACAAAAACCCTATAAGCTATCAACTAATCATATGCATACGCCTTGCATAGTGCTCTCCAATTTTAGCATTCAAAGTAGGAGTAGTTTTCCACTTTGAGCATTAAATAAGCAAAATCAAATCACAAAATAAAGTAGTATTCAAATTAGGATGCATTCAATTATAAGCAAAACTACATCATCTCCATGCGTCCGTACATCGTCGAATATTATCACTAATACACCTCGAATACTATCATACATATAGCATCGCTAGTACAGCTAGAACTGTAGCGCCCGACGGATATCGGCGCGGGCGGTGGACACCCAAAGGGACGGAACCATCGCAGGATCATAGCTCCAGTGAGATCCCTGAAGAACCTGCCAGGTATTGTCGAACCTGCCCTCCAGCGCAACCATGTAGTGACGGACGTGCTGGTCCTCCTCGCTGACACGGTGACGTACCACCTCCGCGGTGTCCGGAAGCCTCGGCACCGTGACTGGCCCACGCGACCGCCACCAAACAAGGATCGGGTCAATGACGGGCTGGCTCCTCACCAACCTACACCCACCGGACAAGGTAGCACCTCCCAAAACCAGCCCGGCGGAGCCCAGTCCCGGACATGGCCCCTCTGATCAAGCCGGCCTCCTCCGCCGAGTCGACGACGAGGATGCCGGATAGGCATCGTCGACGTCGATGCGGGAATAATTGCTTTAACTAAAAAACAAACTAGTTCTCTTAATTTCCTTGCTAAAAATAAACTACTTCTATAGTAAAATAAACTAGTTTTGTTAAATCAACTAGTTCAACTACTAATTAAGCACTTACTATAAATAAAATAAAGTAGTTTTAATAATTAATCAACTAGTTCAACTACTAAGCACTTACTATAAATAAATAAAGTAAAGTAGTTCTTACTAAACATAAACTACTTCTATATATAGTAAAATTTAATAAAGTAGTTTTATTAATTAATCAACTAGTTCAACTACTAAGCACTTACTGTAAATATATAAAATAAAGTAGTTCTTACTAAAAATAAACTAGTTTAACTAGTTCTATTATTTTTCTAACTAATTCTATTAAACACTTTCTCTTCTTATTCTATGAACAAAATTACAACAGAAAAAATCATAAAAATTCTATGAACAAGATAAAAATTCTATGCACAAAATTACAACAGAAAAAAATTATAAAAATTCTCAGAAAAAAATTGACATATTCTTTGCATATATATGAACACACAAACATTTGCATATTCAACAATAATATCACAAAAAAATCTATGAACAGAAAAAATTCTAACATTTGCATATTCTAACAGAAAAAAATCTATGAACAAAAAAAATCTATGAACATCTAAATTTGGAAAATACATATGAGCTCACAAAGGGGGCGGCGATCGACTAGGAGGCAGGGCATGGGGGCGACGGTGAGGGGCGCGGCCACGGGCGACGAGGAGGCAGGGGGCGGCGACGGCGATGGTGAGGGGCGTGGCGACAGGCGACGAGGAGGCAGGGGGCGGAGGTGAGGGGTGCGGCGACGGGCGACGAGGAGGCAGGGGGGCGCGGGGTGGCGACGTCGTCTGGGCGGCGCGAGACGGCGTCGGAGGCAGGGGCGACGACGACGACGGCGATGCGCGGAGGGGCAGCCTGGCGGCGTCGTCGGGGTGGGATCGAAGAACTGAACGAAAAATTTCACAAGTGCTGTATATATAGACGGAGCATTGGTCCCGGTTCGTGACAGCAACCGGGACGAATGCGACCTTTAGTCCCAGTTGGTGCCACCAACCGGGACCAAAGGCCTCTTTTCAGCAGCCCAAAGGGCGGGAAACGGCGGCCTTTGGTCCCAGTTGGTGGCACCAACACTACTGGAATCAGCTAATTTGCCATCTGCCAGCTCTTTGCCGTCTGCTAGCTGACGGCAAAGAAGCTCTTTGCCATCAGCTACCCAAAAGCGGACGGCAAAGAAACGGCAGACGGCAAAGAAGCTCTTTGCCATCTGTGAGCTCTTTGTCGTCTGCTAGCAGACGGCAAAGAATCTTTGCCGTCCGCTGGCAGACGGCAGAGTGAGGTGGCCCCCACCCCCCGCCCGTTTGGGAAAAACATAACGGCCCACCTCTTTGCCATGTAGTGACGTGTAGATGACATCATATGGCAGACGGCAAAGGCACTAGAAAGTTTGCCATCCGCGGCGGACGGCAAAGGCCTGCCGTTAGCCACTTAACGGACTGAGAGCACAATTATTGCCGTCCGCCCTCTTTGCCGTCCGCGGCAGACGGCAAAGGGCCTTTGCCGTCAGCCGCCAGGAAGCGGACGACAAAGCAGCTGTTTACCGTAGCCTACTTTGCCGGAGCCTTTTGCCGTCTGCGGCTGACGGCAAAGGCCTTTGCCGTCCGTCGTTCATGCCTTTGCCGTCCGCCGTGGCAGACGGCAAAATAGCTGTTTCCTGTAGTGCAACCGGGACTAAAGAGGGGGCATTGGTCCCAGTTGATGCCACGAACCGGTACCAATGCACCCCTTTAGTCCCGGTTGGTGGCACCAACCGGGACCAAAGGCCTCTTGCTGTCCGCGTCGCGGCCAAAAGTTTAGTCCCACCTCGCTAGTTGAGAAGGCTCGAGAGTGGTTTATAAGCGCTGCTGCGCCCACCCTCTCGAGCTCCTCTCAACTGCAGGCTTTCGGGCCTAATCTGTCACTATGTGCCTGTGGGCCTACTGGGCCTCCTGCGGGCCTGAATCCTGGCCCATGGATGGGTTTCTAGTCGTACTCAGGCCGTGGTGGCCCAGTAGGTGACATATTTTTATTTTTTGCCTTTTTTTGTTTTCTTTTTTGCTTTATTTATTTGGTTTTGTTTCTACTTACAACAAAAAACTTATTTATTTTATTTCTAATTACTTATTTATTTTACTTTATGATAATTCTTTTTGCTATTAAAGTTTCTATCAAAAAAGTTCTTTATGAAAATTCTTTTTGCTTTTAATGATTTTGAACAGAAAATACTTCGATAATTTTAGTATTATATGATTTTAGTTTCAATAATACTAGAGGTTTCTTATAATATTTTGAACAGAAAATACTTTGTTAATTTCAGAGAAAATTGAACCTAAATTCATAATAAATTTCTATGAATTTCAGAGAAACTCACTATGAATTTAGGTCAAATTCCCTGTATAAGCGCATCTATTTTCATTTTGAGAGGAGCTCAACAAGGCAGAGAGGGACGGGCTTATAAACCAGTGTGAGCGCCGTTCGGTTGGCGAGGTGGGACTAAACTGGACCAACTCTTTAGTCCCGGTTTGTGGCACAAACCGGGACTAATGGTCATGGGCCAGGGGCGAGGCGCATTGGTCCCGGTTCGTGCGTTGAACCGGGACCAAAAGGTCCAGACGAACCGGGACCAGTGGCCCACGTGGCCCGGCCGGCCCCCTGGGCTCACGAACCGGGACTAATGCACCCCATGTGTCCCGGTTCGTGTGGAACCGGGATTAATGGGCTGGCCAGGTCCGAACGAAAGCCCTGTTTTCTACTAGTGCGCCATGTCCAATGAACATTGCATTGCATGGAACAGCTGCTGCCTGCTGCCAGGTTTAGTGGATCTGCACCCCCACGAAAGCGATGGAGGACTGCAACATCGCGACTAATTGAAATCTCTCAAGAATGATAATGTGCCGTTGGTCACACACTAGTAGACTAATGATGGACGCATCTGTTGTCTTGTTTTGCTCGGATGTAGTACATTCCTCAATGTCATGTGTATAACCGATACACTTACCACATATACATATAGTGACTGACACATACATATATATGACATACTGAACAAACGCATGTTATTATGGTCCTACAGACACGTATATATAACCGATAAAGGCTGGAGATACTAGTACAGTAGTGTACTAGAGTTTTAGTTCAGCATCAGCATCATGCCCAAGCAGTTGCGATGCACAAGCGCGTGTGGATGTCTCCCAGTGATGTTGTACTTGGACGGATGAGGTCTCTTCACGATCACTTCAGCACATTAATTTGCACGCCCCTTTTGAAATATATTGTTGGTCACAGGCATGCTCATGCATCCAATCCAATGCCCCTTTTGCACTTTAATTTTTATAGCATCCGTCCAAAAACAAATGTATAAAATCAGAGGGAATCTTTGGATTAATTGCAGAGGTTAAAAGACCAGAGAATGTTCCCATGATTAACTCATCATAGCTACTAATGCATCCACCACCCATGCTTAGCAGATTTTTGATTGTGCTTACTGGAAGTGAGAGGTACAACTCACAACCTACTTCTGAAAGGGTTGTAAAATATGAAGGTCATTTCCAAGGATATGCCCTGAAAAGGGCATGTTACTTAATTACTTCGAGTCCTACTCCCTGAAAAGGGCATGTTACTTAATTACTTCCAGTCCTACTCATCTTTGTAGTCATGGCCGGTTTGAAGTTATGGCTGACCCCGCGTTTACTTCATCTCAGCAAGCTTGCCTTTGCAACTTGCAAGCGTCATATGCTACTAGACAGGTAAGTACTATGAAACAGAGTGATATCTTGCAAGGCTCTCCCAGAAGATGAGCATGGAAAAATACGCTAGCAGCTGAGATGTGTAGAGTGTTAGTAAACCACCATCACTTAGCCGCCGTCCTTTTTGCTACCTCTCTCCCGAGACCTATCACTCCCATCCAATGGCTAGGTTGCTGAGAAAGCGAGGGAAAGACAACAAACCTACCACCATCGCTAATTCTTACAATTAATGCCAGGAAATTGACATGGTAAAAAAGACGTTGGGACATGAAGGGAGGCTGTGTAAACATGGAGAGCATGTAATGAAGGTGAGAGATTTGATGACATGGAGAGCATGGGTCACGTACAATATTAGGTCAGGAGAGTTATTTCAATTGTTGGTTCAAAATATGAGTGGCCTTAAACTATACAACTTTGGTTATCTTTAATGGACCTGAATGCTTTTTTGTAATTTATGACCATTTCTAAAACATGTCAACACCTTTTTCAATTAGATAAATATTTTTCAAAATGTGTGAACACTTCTTTAATCACATGAACATTTTGTAAATTAAATGATCATTTTCTTAAAATACGTGAACTCATTTTTTGAATACATGTTTGTAGAAGTACATGCATTTTTGTTAGAAAGAGGATTGATGGAATTTTTCGATATATTGCTTGAGCCCCGTGGGCATATATATAGGAGTACAAAGACCAACTTGGAGTACAAGACAAGGCAGGACCAAATCCTAGTATATCCTATACTTCCTAATAATCAATATACTCAACATCCTCCCACAGTCACAACGGTAGCGACGCAGACGGTGGGACTGGAGAAGAATCCGAAGGCAAGCCGACGGACACACCCCCCACAGTCGTAATGGTCGATGCATCGCGGAGTCGTGACTGGAGTAAAAACCGACGAGGTTGCTCAAGCAGGCGGTAGCCCTTTGTGCCGTTTGTCGAAGTAGCCGAGAGCGTAGGTGGTGTAGCCGTGGTCGAGGTTGCCGTGCGAAGAACGCCGTGGTCGATGTCGAGTCGGGGTAGCCGGTGTCGAGAAAGTCGCCGTGGAGCCGCGGGCGCAAAGAGGCGCCGAGTTAGTCATGGGCGCAGTGGTGTCGAAGTAGTGGTGCGCCGGGAAGAAGATGTTGTTGACGATGCTTCGCAGCGGGTTTGCCAAGCCCGGGGACACATCGTAGACGAAGGCACGCACCGGTGTTGCCAGCACTGGGCATGCGTAGACGGACGAAGACGAAGTTGACGAAGCGCCGTACCAGACTTGCCAGGCCCGGGGACACGTCGTGGATGAAGGCATGCTTCGGTGTTGCCAGCACCGGGCATGCGTAGACTGGGACCTGCACGAGCTGTATGCCATGTTGAAGAAGTCGGAGAAGCCAGCAAAGAAGGACTCGACGACGGTTGCGGCGCCAATCGGCGCGGGGCCGATGTCGCCCGCGGTTGTCGAAGTAGACAAAGTGGTCGGGGTAGATGACGGCGACGCTGGCGACGGGCTGGTGCTGGACGAAGACGAAGGGGGTGGACGGGCGGCTGCGGCGGTGGTGGCCGAAGAACAGCGGCCGCGGCAGCCTGACGGCGGCGGCTAGGTAGGAGCGCAGTGGTGATGCTCGAAGGAGGTGAAGAACCCGACAACGTGACGAAGACCGGCGCGGACGGTGGCGTTCCCGCGCCAAGGAAGACGGCGCAGCGTATACACGGAAAGTCGACGCGCGGGGACGGTGAAGTGGACCGCGGGCCACGGCACAACGACGACCCGAAGGGCGACGCAGCGGCGGCGGGCAGGTCGGGGCGACGGCGAGAAGACCTCAGGGCGGCAACGGTGACCGCGGGCCGCTACGCGATGGCCCGGAGGGGCGGTGCAGCAACGGAACCCGGGTCGGTGCAACCGTGGGAACGACTCAGGACGGCAGCGTGACCGCATGCCATTCTCGCTACGGCCCGATGGGGCGACGCAGCGGCGACGCGATGGTCGGTGCAGCCACAGGACGGCCGGGAGCGGACGGCCTCAGGGCAGCGATGAACCGCGGGCCGCAACACTACGGCCCGAAGGGGCGACGTAGCGGTGACGCGGGTCGGTGCAGCCGGGAGAAGAACCACGAGGCGGCGGCGCTGCGGCCCGACGGGGCAACGCAGCGTCAGCCCGTTGCTCGATCGGTGAAGGGCGCGCTGAACTCGAGGACGATCTTCACGGGACCTGCAGACGTGCGCGCGACCGATGGGCCAGGTCGGTAGCACGACGTAGATGAGGCGATTCGCGGGCGGTTAGGTGATCAATCCGATCGCTCGCAAAGATGAAGTGGAGCTCGATTGGAGACGACGAAATGCAACGAGACGTGACAGTGCAGCCGGTCACCGAGGACACACGCCGGGCAGGGAGACCGATTCGGACGCGCACAGAAAGGCGTACAGCAGGCGCGGGCACGCACTCAATCGCTGCATGGGGCGGGGAAGTGGGTTGCGTGGCACAACACATCCGGCGTGCACAGCACCTGGGTCGCGCTGTGTGGTGCTGGTGGCCAAGCTAGCCATGCAAGGCACGGCCAATGTGTTGCACTAGTACACGCCACACGAGACGCATCATCCTCCGAGAAAAAGATGCACCCGGTTGCAATCGAGCTGGATGGAGACGATGTGGAAGGAGGATCCCGATCCAAGGCGACGATGGTTGGCGGAGAACGACGCGGGCGACTGATGTGCGGACGGCGGCCGTTCCGGGCCGCTGCATGTCGCGCCAGACCGTCGTGTCGGAGAAAAAGCCGTGTAGTCGTGCCGATGTCGGAGTAGAGGGGTGCGGGAGTCGACGGCGGCGGCGGGCGACGCAAATCGATTGTAGATCGGAAGATCAAAAAGAAAACGCCGATCAAAACGACCGGCGAGAGAGCGAAAAAACCCAGAGCAAGGACTCGGAAAAAAAACTCTCTAGGGCAGCCGGTCAACACGACCGGCGGACGAACACTAGGTACGGGCGGCGCGGTCCCCGGCGACGGTATGGAGGCCAACCACCCCGGGGGCGGCGCGCGGGTGCGGAAGCGGCGGCGGCTAGGGTTTAGGATCAATTAGGCTGATACCATGTTAAAAAGGAGAGAGGATTGATGGAATTGTTCGATATATTGCTTGAGCCCCGTGGACATATATATAAGAGTACGAAGATCAACTTGGAGTACAAGAGAAGACAGGATGAAATCCTAGCATATCCTATACTTCCTAATAATCAATATAGTCAACAATTTTATATCTGTGAATACTTTTAATTATTTTATTATTAAATAGATAAAATATAATTGTGTAATATAATGTATATATTTTAGATTTGTGAATAATTGGAAGAATAAATTGTTCCTATTTTTCTATTTGGCCACACTAATTGCAGCCCATTCAACCCCACACTACTAGGAAAAGGCCTACTAGTGGCGCACCAGTTTTGCCTATTAATGGCGCACTACTGATGCGCCACTAGTACCACGCCATTAGTATTAAATACTAATGGCGCACCACAGGTGCGCCATTAGTATATCTCAGGAGCACGCTTAACTTCGCAATTCTATCCAACCCAGCACCAGCTCACTTCACAGGCACTTGTTGATATATCTATCATATCAATCCTATTAAACCTTGTTGATGTCTAGGACTTTGTTCATGTTCATGAGTATGATGAAATTTTGAAAAAATATTTCAAACTTCCCGGTCATATTACGTATCATATTTTGAAAAAAAATTCCAATTTTTTTTTTCGAAACCAATTTTTTTTTCTGTTACTAGTGGAAGCCCCGTCACACATTTCACTGTTTGAGTTTGAAACTATTGTTTTAAAAAACAATAATTATTTAGTAACACTAATATTTCTTGAATAATTAGTTTGACCATAGTTTGACCAGATTTGACCAAAATTTAAAAAAACTGAAATAATTATTTACTAACACTAATATTCTAAAATAATTAGTTTGACCATTGTTTGACCACAGTTTGACCAAAATTCAAAAAAACTGAAATAATTATTTAGTAACACCAATATTCTAGAATAATTAGTTTGACCACAGTTTGACCAGATTTGACCAAGTTTGAAATTTTTTCCATTTTTTTCCACTCTAGATCTTAAAAGCCCTGTAACTTTTTTCTGTTAGGTTTTTGAGGATTTTGAAAATGTTTACCGGGGTACTCCCCGTTAAATTCGGATGTAACTTTTTGAGTAGATGATTTTTCATATAAAAAACTTTTTAATCCGAGTTCGTATGCAAAAGTTATGCCCATTTTACAAATTCCAGAGAGATTTTGCAAATAAAGTCGAAATTCATATTTGTAAATTTTCCCAACAAGTAGACCACATATCACATGGGAAACTTATTTTATTTTATTTTTTTTGACGTTTCCATCATTTTCTTTTATTTTTTTAAACTGAAAAGGCGGTCGAGGGGGGTGCATTCGGTGGAATTTTTGGGCCAAGTTAGTAATGGCGCACCGTGGGAGTGGTGCGCCATTACTAGTTTTGAAAAAAATTAAAAAAATTGAAATTTTTTTTGGAAAAAAATTACTAGTGGCGCACCGTGGATGTGGTGCGCTAATGGCGCACTATCCACTGGTGCGCCATTACTAGTTTAAAAAAAAAATTGAAAAAAAAATTACTAGTGGCGCACCGTGGATGTGGTGCGCCATTACTAGTTTAACTAGTAATGGCGCACTATCCACTGGTGTGCCATTACTAGTTTTGAAAAGAAAATGAAAAAAAAATTGTTACTAATGGCGCACCGTGGATGTGGTGCGCCATTAGTATTTGGACACTAATGGCGCACCGACACATGGTGCGCCATTAGTATATAGTAGTGGCGCACCACATGTCTGGTGCGTCATTAGTGGCCATATCATCTATAACCCTTTTCCTAGTAGTGCCAGCAGGGAACAAGAAAATTAGTTCAACGGTTGTGATGATTTTTGCCCGGTTTTCCATAATTAACTGGACAATCTAGTTTTCTCTGGGTTTTTCTGTATTAACCGAGCAACTCTTTTCTTTTCAATGAATGCAGGAATCATGCCATTTCAAAAGCTTCACATCTTTGTAGACTATAAATAAATTTATTTCTTTATGAAATTCTACATATGTGTAATGGAATGAGCATCTCTATTTACTAAGCAGCTCGAAGACTGTCAGATCCTTGCTGTCTACAAAGGAGCCAAGCCTTCACTTGGTGCCCCACCCCCGTGGTGGTAAGTTAGTGGTTGGCCACGGCGCTTCTTCAGTCCCTGGGCTCACATTTCATCGAACACTTGTCATGCAGCCTACGGAACACACATGGATTGACTGAATCTTTGTACACCGCGGACGACAGAACAAACAGCAAGCCCAATTGCTTAGAGTCACAGACGGCCGGGGAAGCACGGCATGAGGAGGAGCACCGGCGAGAGCACCACCATCAGCAGCCCACGGTAGCGGTGCAGGCGGTCGGAGACGACCTCCCCTTGCTGCTGCCGCGCGTCCACGGCCGAGAGAAGGAGCGCTTCCTGGCGGCTACCGCAAGCCGCAAGCCGCAGCGGCATCGATGACGGAGGGGCGAGCGGTAGCGAATGCGGCCGTTGGTCGGGGAAAGGCTTCAGCACCTCCTGCTGTGACGGCTCCAGGGCGTCAGACAAGGAGGCCGCGCGCGGCCTTGCACAGTGTCTCGCTGAGGTGGGGGTGGGCGACGCCAAATGGCGCCCCGGATCTCTCCGTCGTGGCTCACAGCTACCGCTGGGTTTGACCCCGGTGAGGCCACGAGACGATGACGGCAGGGACGGGGACGATGGGGAAACGGTGGTGGGCCCGATTGGGGCCAGTGGCGGCGGTGGCCCAGGGCAGCGGTGGATTTGAGGTAAGAGTGTTGCAGAGGGTGAGGGGATTTTACTCGGCCAGCTCCAGGTCGAGTAATGAAAATTTTCACTCCTCTAACAGATTTAGGAGATAGGTAGGTACTGTATGGAGAAGTAAAACCAAAATTTTACTCCTTTAGACTTTCAGGGGTTCGACTAGAGATGGCCGTTAGCGAGGAGCAGGGACACCATGGGAACCAAGAGCTCACTTGCACGCCATTGATTTCCGAGAACCCCTCCCGAGCTTGGAGCAGCATCCTAACGACCGAGCCCTCTCTCCCGCAATGGGCTGCTTCCAGCTGGCCCAAGTTGGGAGTGAAGAGGCCCGCAGTCCCACTAGCTGGGCTGCCAACATACTGTAGCGCTTGGAGGAGTTGCAGTTGCCCAACAGTTTTCTACCGCCACGTGGCATTCGACAGGGAGACCCAATTTCTCCATATCTATTCTTGATTGCAGCAGAAGCCCTTTCGTGCCTCCTTAAATCTGTTGATGAGTCATCCAACCTTAATGGCATCCAAGTGGCCCCTTCGGTGCCACCGGTTAACCATTTATTATTTGCTGATGACAGCCTGCTGTTTTTTAAAGCTAGTATTGATGGAGCAAACGAGGTCAACCAGTTGTTGAACAAGTATTGTCAGGCGTCTGGGCAACGAATAAACAATGATAAATCATCTATTCATTTCAATAAGGGTTGTCCAGAAAGTGTAAGGTTGGAGGTCAAGAATCAGCTACATGTTCCAAATGAGTCTTTGAGTGCTAAATATTTGGGCCTACCAATAGAAGTGGGTTCATCAAAGAACGGTTCTTTCAAATATCTCAAGGATTATTTATGGAGTAAAGTGCAAGGGTGGATTGAACAAACAATGTCAACGGCAGGTGCAAAGGCCGTTGCACAGGCAGTTCCAGTGTTTTCTATGTCATGTTTTAAGCTTCCAAGAGGATTGTATGAGCACCTTAATATGTTGACACGGAAGTTTTGGTGGGGATGTAAGGAAGGAAAAAGGAAGCCAGCCTGGGTGTCTTGGGAAGCTATGACCCAACCCAAAAGATTGGGAGGTTTGGGTTTTAAAGATTTTGAGTTGTTTAACTTGGCCTTGCTAGCTAAGCAGGCATGGAGAATTTTACAAAATCCTGAATCTTTAGGTGCTAGAATTCTAAAGGGGGCTTACTTCCCAAACAGAACTATTCTGAATGCTGAGTTTGGGAGCCGGCCTAGCCAGATATGGCGAGCTGTCATAGAAGGCCGGGACATACTTAAGTTGGGTCTTATTAGACAGATTGGTAACAGAGCAGCAACAAACATATGGCAAGACAATTGCTTACCTAGAGCTGTGATGATGCGCCCTTATGGGAGGCGTGGCGATAGCAATGCAGAAAATGTTTCCAGAGTTGATTGATAAAACTGCAGCCACATGGAATATGGCGAAATTAGAAGAGGTGTGCCTCCCGATTGACATACCATCTATATTGAGCATCCCATTGAGTACCACCGAGATGGAGGACACGTGGGCATGGAACTTTGAAAGAAGTGGTAAGTACACTGTAAGATCAGCATACAGAATGATGGTAGAGACCAAGTTCCGAAGGGGGGCCTGGATTGATGGATCAACGGGTTCATCAAGTACAGATCGTGACGGAGAGTCTTGGAAACTGCTATGGAACACACCGGTGCCCAGCAAGATTCGGATGTTTTTATGGCGTCTTGCCAAACATTCGCTTCCAACAGAGGATATTTAGAGAAAACAGGAACATGTCAGCATCAAGTCTGTGCGGGTTATGTGGAGCTGAGGACTCATGGTGTCATTCGCTTCTTGAGTGTTCGATGGCTAGATGCATTTCTGCTTTGGTGGACGGAGAGCTAGCAGAACATCTGTGCGAGACCACGGAGCCAAGTGCCAAACAGTGGATATTTTCGATGATAGATACACTATCACATGATGCTTTTCTAAAGTTTGTTGTAACGTTGTGGGCGATATGGTGGGCGAGAAGGAAGGCAATCCATGAAGAGATATTCCAAAGTCCTTCAGCCACACACCAATTCATAAACAGATTCATTTTAGATCTTGATTTTTTGCCAAAGAAAGTACCAAGTGCTCTGAAACAGCAGGCAAGCAGCACAACCAAACCAAAAGCTCCACCACAAGGTTACTCCAAAATCCATGTGGACGCTGGCTTTGCAAGAGAACGAGCTAGAGGAGCAGCAGCTGCAGTGTGCAGAGATGAGAAGGGAATTTTTTTAGGTAGCTCAGCACTAGTCGTCAATGGCATAACAGATGTTGTTACTCTTGAATCAATAGCATGCAGGGAGGCATTATTTTTGGCGGAGGATCTACAGCTGCAGGACTTCATTGTTGCTTCGGATTCAAAACAAGTTATTATTGATATTGAGAGGGGGAGCCAGGGAGGATATGGAGTCATCATACAGGAAATCAAACAGCGGGCATTGTCTTTTCACTTTTGAAGGTCGTTCTACTAATGTAGACGCTGATAGGTTAGCCAAGTTTTTGCATTCACTTGATCAAGGTAGACATGTTTGGTTAATCCAACCGCATGATCCTTTTTGTATCCCTCTCCATCAGGAGTTTGATTAATAAAGCTTGGTGATACCCCTAAAAAAAACAGTTTCCTACCGCCAGGTGAAGCGAGAATCCAAGCAAGAAGCTGAATCTGATAAGTTTTTGAGAAGCTGTAGGATATCAGAAAAGGCCCTAAGTGATATCAGGTTATCCTAATGCAGTTGTTCTTGTTTAAGGCTTGCTTTTGGCAATTCTTTTGGATTTTGATATCTTGCAACTAATTGACTACTTTGTCTTAGGGGTTTTCAGGTTATCCTAATGTCTCTTGTGAGGCAAGGAACTATCATGCAACTTGTACCCATTTGCAAGATGTTAGAATTTTTGCGGCTTTCCAAGATGCCAATTGTTGCACGCCCATGCTACGCCGTATTATGCCCATATTATTGTGGCAAGGATTTTTCTTTATCCTTTTTGTTGTTTCAACAAACAAGCAGAGATAACTCAGATGATACTCAAACACGGATTTTACCCTGTCAATTGAGGTTTTTTAACATGTTAAAATTGCTGCTGTTAATTACTCTTTTTTGAGAAAGAAAACAAAGGGCACGTCACTGGCGCCGCAAGCTAACTCATAAAAATTTATATTAGCGGCCGCCGATGAAGACCTGGATGACTACTTGTCCACGGAAATGTAGCTCGAGCGTAGGTGCGGTGCCACGCTCTCTTGTCTCGCGCCACAACTCCATTGCGTGTCTGTGTCCAATGCCCTCACCTCTAGCATTGTTGTCCTGGTGTCCGGCTCGACCGTCGCCGCCGTCCTATGATAGAGGTCCTTGTTGCATGGCCCCATATTGCTCGTTGGTGTTGACACTTGACACGCGCACGTGACAGGGACCCTCCAGCCCTCTGGTCGGCTGGTCGTACTCATTCTGGTCCTTCCAGTACTTCATCTCTACCCTATCACTGTATTCATGACACGATGAGGAGGAGGCGGGAGTCATGGAGAATGTAGTAGTGCTCAGCCTTGTGGTCGCTCTTGATTGTTTCCAATCGTCCAAGGTTATTCATTGCGACTTGAGACGTGTATACTGTGAGTGAACCACAATCAGACGCATGTCATAACTGTTTACCACTCTGACTCTCTCCCGATACCTATCACTCCTACCCAATGGCTATTCTGCCGAGATAGCGAGCGAAAAGTGCTACTTCTTCCAACGCTGGGAAAGTGACATCTCAAAGATATGGTCGAAGGGAAGTGAGGGTGTGTAAATATGTAGGCAGTAGTAGAACTCGAAAATTTCTGTAATAAAGGTGAGATATTGCATGACATGTATACCATAGATTACGTACGATGTTAGGTGCCGAGAGTTATTCTTTGCAGGTTTAAAATATGAGTAGTTCAAAATTACAACTTCACTTCTCTTAAGAGCTAGCTTCCTTTTTCACCAAAGCGTACATGCATGCATGTTTTTAGGAGAAGAGGATTTTGGTAGATAATAAGCCACGGCGACCGCGTCTGGTGCGTGTGCATGCGTGGGCCGGGCGTGTCGGGCCACGTCGGGTCCGTGCCAGGGCGAATGTAAGTGTGTGCGTGTGTGGCACGGTATGCGCGCCTGTGTAGGCCAAGGTTGTTGGCGAGCTGCACGGGGTGATCGTGGGAGTTTATGTTGGAGCTCATCATGAGCTGCGCGCATCGGAACACGTCGCAGGCGTGGCTAGAGCTGGCGGAACAGGCGCATGATCAGAGAGTGGAGGCGTGGGTGCGTGCCAGGGGTATAAAACCTGTGCGGTGAATGTTATAATAGTTGTGGCGACAGAGTTCGTGCTCTCGGAAGTAAATTGGCCGGCGTTGCGGCGGGCGTTCGTGCGCCAGAAAACTACCACCGTGCCCCTTGTCTTCTCCATTTTCTTCTTCCTTTGTTTGGTTTGTCCCAGAGAGAAGTGAGCAGAGAGAGTGAGAGAGTTAGGGCTAGGGCTTTGACACCAACAATTGGCATCAGAGCTGCGGTTGCGGGGGTGATCGCCGACAATGTCGCTTGTGCCGTACACTGGCGGAGCGGGGAGTCCGATGTCCCTGCAGTGCTGCTCACCAGTGACAATTACACCATGTGGGTGATCAACGTGGAGGCTAACCTTGATGCACAGGGGTTGTGGGAGGCAGTGGCTCCGGGGGATGGCGCGACAGCGGTCGACCCGAAGAAGAACAAGACGGCGAGGGTGTGCTTGTTGGTAGCGCTCGTCGAGGACATTCTGCTGCAGGTGTCGTCAAAGAAGACGGCAGCGGAGGTGTGGGGCAGTCTCAAGGCACGATTCGTTGACGCGGATCGGGTCAGGGCGGCGTGGCTGGCCACCCTCCGTGGCGATTTCGACCGGCTGCGCATGGCAGACGGCGAGTCATTGGACTCCTTCGCTGGAAAAATTGATGGGATGGCGGCACGCTATGCGTGGCTAGGATCGACGCTGGACAACCCGGCGGTGGTGAAAAAGCTCCTGGACTCCGTCCCGGATCGCCTGTACGCCGCCATCGCGGGATAGAACAATTCTGCGACGTGGAGACCATGTCGTTTGAGGAGGCACTCGGGCGGTTAAAGATGTTTGAGGAGAGATCGCGGCCGTGCACAAGCCGCTGGTGAGCGGGCGGACGAGCAGTTGATGCTCACGGCGGCGCTGTGGGCGGCTCGGCGATGACAGCAGAATGGTGGATTCGACCACGACGATTACGGCGGCAGCACGGTGTCAGGCGGCGGAGGGAAGTGGCGCGGTCGCTACTACAATTGCGGCTAGCGCGGGCACTTCCGACGCGAGTGCACGAAGCCGCAGAAGGCAGAGGCGGCGAAGCAGTCTCTTCTCGCCGACACCGACGTCGAGGGGCTCGGACTCCTCTAGGCCATGGCTTAGGGCACAATTATGGGCTAGTCTATGCTCAGATTCGGCAAGGGTCGTGGCCAGGAGCGTCATGCCTGCCCCGCCTTCGTCGGTGATAGGTCTTGGGGTGACCACACTAGCATGCAGTGGCGGCTTCGTGGCTGATTGCAATGGCCATCATAAGATCTTCTTGAGGGTTCCTCCCTTCATAACTGATGTTTGATTTTGGTGATGAGATGCAAACTATAGACGATGGCTTGACGCAGAGGAACGGTTGCATAGCGGCGGCGGCACAGTTAGCTGCTAGGATTGTGAAAAGGTTGTGGCTACAACACAATTGATGTCGATGGGGGTGCTACTCGAGCGCCCGGTCTCGAGCTCCGGGGTGAAAGGTCTGACTGGATATGGTTATGCCTGGCAATGGTGACGTTTTACATCGTTACCTTATTGATGACATTGCTTGGATATTCTCAGACTGGCTCTTCAGGGTGAAACCTTAGATTTCTGCCTTGGTGGTTGGATCTTGACGGTGGAGCTTGAGGGTCGCTCCCTTTTGAAGGTGTTGCTGTTAAAGAACATCTTGCCCCATGCGGTGTTATGAGATGCTTGGAGTGGATATGGTCATAATTGTAGTTTGCTCATCGCGGATCTAATCGCTTTTTGTTTTTTCCCGCCGACGCATAGCTTTGGTCTTATATGACGTAGCTATTTGTTGGCTTGTTTTGTGTGTGTGTTGATGTTAGCTGTGTGCATCATATCTATACAAAGGGCGGGTGTGTGCTCATTGTGTTTGTATCCTCTTGATGCTCCATTTTGAGCCAATAAAACCACCATTTGTCGAAAAAAGAACTGGGAAACTTAAACTCACATTAACAAAAAAAAGGTGGTTTGTCTTTAGCTTTTTAACATCTCCTGGCTTTACGTTGAAGTAATTCAGAAATTTTAAATTCAGATGCCAACACTTATAAGCTATCATGGAACTTATCTGACCCGGCTTGGTTATTGCACCCAAAGCATCATAGCAGAAAGTAGGGGCATCAGACAAATCCACCGGACATGGCCAATGTTTAAATTAGCGGGCTATCCCATTTAGCTGCGCCTTGGCCATATGTTATGAAATGCTATAGAGGATCTATAGCAAAGCTAAGCCCCATTTAGCATTTTTTTGCTTAAAGCTTGAAAAATGGGGAAAAACATACAATCTCGCATCATATATTATGTATGACATATACTTGACATATACATGTTCAGGCATAAAAAACCGAGAACTTATCAGACATCCTAATTCAATAACTAAGCTTTGCATCAATGCACAATATATATCAAAAACAAGTAGGAAGAATAAGGCAAATTGATGGCTGTGTGGAACTTACTTGAATCCCTCCTCTGGCTGCAGCGACTTACGGCCCTAAATGACTCTAAATTTAGCACTATAGTGGGAATTAGCGAGTAATTAGCGTTATTTGCAGTTTAGTGTTAAAAGTGCATAGCTTTAGCGGGAGGGCTCTCCAAAAGCTGCAACACTATAGCAGGCTATTTAGAACTTTGGAAGTACCATAGTGCAGAAAGTAGAATAGAGCTTGGCATCGATTGGTGGGTGGTGGATTCATAGGTTTTCCTCAATCATGGAGGGAGTGCACTGACCCTGAGCTATATGCTGCATCAGAAGGCGTCATCGCTTCCATCTCCGTGGAATCAAGGCGGGCCCCATATGTATGATCTTTTGGCTAGCCGCCACATTGCAATGAGTCGGAGTATGGAGTATCCAACATCAATGCAAAATATTTCATTTCTTTGGATGGAACACACAAATGAATTTGGAAGCATCGTATTTTCTCATGCCCCGTATATTCTATGACCTGTCACATTCTATAAAAAGGAAATATGGAGATGTGTCACGAGCGGTAAGGCAGAGGAAGATAAAATCCAACTAAAAAGAAAAAAAACATTCCTCGAAATGCTTTGATCAGGTTAAGCCAGCTTTCCAACACATGTTGTAGTCGGTGAAGTTTCCTGCTGAATATGGCGTTATGGAATAGCTCAGATTGCAGGGATGGGCTGAATAGCTAACATGGGACTATTAGGTCGTCCCCGGTGTCTAGAAGTGATGATTTTTTTACAAAACGTGAATGCATTACAAAGCCGCGAAGCAGTGATTTGATGGCTATATCTACGGTTTCATGCGGACAGGGAATAGCCCAGGCACAGAGTAGGGGGGAGAGGTTCCACGATAAAGAATGGGAAATTGTACAAGTTGTAATTATGGTAATCTATTCCTAATTCCTGGCGCCTCCTATGCTTATATCTCTATAAAATCAAAAAGTATAATGTGTAGAGATTCAACAAATCATTCACAAAATGGCACTAGATAATTCTAAGGAAGAGAAGCAAAATGTGGCAAGATTTTTCATCTTTTGCTTGACGAAGCTTTGCTCTTATAGAAGTCTTGAGTGGCAGCCATTACTATGAAGTTGTTTGGTCCACTGGTGGATAACTTCTAGAATCCGTTCATTATGACTTTGATCCTTGGGTAGGAAGTACGTACTAGAGCTCGATCAATCAAGAACTATATTTTTCTTAGTCCTTTGTTTTTGAAAGGGAATAAATTATATCGAACTTCCGAGGTCTGCATTAATTAAGATGATGCATTTAGGTAATCCATATTTTATATCACACGTTCATACAAGAAAATAAAGCCCAATGGTTAATGTTCTCCTTGGAGATAAAACGAGCCAAGTAAGACATAATAGCAGTCTGATACAGTTGCAGCCCAAAACAATTCGACAGATTATCATGCAACCGAGATAATATCATGAGTTCATGACACATTAGTTCCTTCGACAATGGAACTTGAGTACTCACACTAATAATTCGACAAACGCATCAGGTAAGTGGAAGTTTTGAATGCGGATCAAGACGTTGACCGACCTCGTCATCTGCAGCGTCAGGTACCTATTCTTCCCCTGCAGACACATCTCGGTGCCGACTTGCCGTGCTGCAGCAAGCCGTTGGAGAAGGCCAGCTACCGGAGGCACCGCCGTTCCGAGATGGATGAAAAAACTGGGTAGTCAAAAAGAAAAAGAACACAGTTACGGAGCTGGGCCGCATCTCGCTATGAGCCAACCTAGCTTGCCTGCTACACGCGCTTTAAGCCCAAGTAAGCCTCTCTTTGTTTCTCAAAAAAAAGTAAGCCTCTCTTTTTGACTTAGTTGGAGATGGGCCACATCTCACCTTAACCCACTTAGTTGTGCTCTTGCCATGTACAATCCCTTTGTTTTTTTTTTTTGCGATAGAAAGAGAGTTTTATTCCATATGCATAGGGTTACAATCGAGAGGCACCAAATCCTCAATACAAGGTGGGCTCCTCCCCAGCCATGCAGCAGTAGTAGACTCCGTACAACTATACAACGCCAACTGATGTGCTACCCTATTTTGCTCACACTTGATTTTTGATGGAACAAACTCTGGAGCCTCTAGATGAAGCCTCATCTCTGCTACCAAATGCCCATAAGCAGACCTGGACAAGCTGTCCCCGGTCATTGCAGCTAGTGCCATGGATGAGTCTGACTGAACTACAATTGGCAAGGACGAATGCTGCAGGGCCAAGGCCATACCCTGCATTATTGCATGTAATTCCGCCTCCAACGCGTCGTTACAGTTGAAGATGCACCTGTACGCCGCGAAGATCACACTACCATCATGACGCCATAGTATCATGCCCGCCACCGCCGATCCGTCCTCTTGCATGAAAGCCCCATCCACCGAGAGCGCAGCCCAGTCCGTCGGCGGCCGCGGCCAGTGAAGAGGGGTTCGAGGGTTAGGGACCTCAACGGTTGCTTCCCGGACCATTGGCATTTTCCTTTTGAGAATTTCTTCCATGGAGAATCTGCTACATAGGTTCAAGGAATTCATATAGTTTGAAGGTAGTCCGACGTTGCCGTTACGGGAGGAGCATCCTTCCCGTGTGTAAGGTCCGATCGTAGAGACCAGATCCTCCATATCAACATAATCGTGCAATCCCGCATGTGATCATCACAGTTTGCTAGGACGTTTAAGAGCCACTCCTTCCCTATATCATGAAGAAACTCTTGGCTCGACAGTCGCCAAACTGTTCTCATCTGAGCCCATATCCTCCTCGCATGCTCACAGGATACTAGAGCATGAAAGCTAGTCTCCTTTTCTCGGCCGCACACCGGACAACCACCTCTAGTAGAAATGTGCCGGTATTTCTTGCACTCATTTGTAGCGAGAGCCCTCGAGACAGCCTTTCACGCCATAATTCTCATCTTCAGAGGTACTTGAGCGCTCCAGGTCCGCTGCCAAATGGGCCTCCGACCTGAAGAGTTGCTACTTGACGAGCTGAGTCGCATTGAGTACTGGACCTCCGTAGCTAGATGATATGCGCTACGGACAGTGAATTGTCCAGACCGCTCCGGAGACCAAGCGATGAAATCCTGCCCGTTCCTTGGAGATGTGTGAATCTTCAAGATCTCCCTAACATCCATGTCCCAAAAATGCTCCCGAAGCCGTTCCACATTCCATGCACCATGCTCATTCAAGAAATCAGCCACCCAATTGTAACGACAATTTCTTTTAGGAGTGACCGGCCTGAAATTGTGTCCACGGGGAATCCAAGAATCTCTCCAAGTCTTTATCATTGTGCCATTGCCAACGCGCCATATAAAGCCTTTCTTCACCAGCTCAAGTCCATGAACGATACCTTTCCACACTGCCGAACTATTAGATGAAAAAACAGTGTCAAGCAAATTTCCCCTTGGGTAATATTTAGCCTTCAATAATCTCACACATAAGCTGTCTGGGCTATCCAGTAGGCGCCAGGCCTGCTTGGCAAGCAAAGCTTGATTAAAAGCCCTCATGTCTCGGAATCCCATGCCCCCCATGGCCTTGGGTAACATCATCCTCTCCCAGCTTAGCCATGCCATCTTCCTCTTGCCATTTTCCACCCCCACCAATATTGCCTCATCATCTTGGTTAGATCATCACACACTGAGGCCGGTAGTTTGAACACACTCATAACATAGGTGGGTATCGCCTGAGCCACGGCTTTAATAAGAATCTCTTTATTTCCAACCGAAACGTATTGTTCACTCCAATCAATCAGTCTTTTCCTCAATCTATCTTGCGGCGTCTCAAATTGCCCTTTATGAACTCTTCCTTCAGGAACCGGAAGTCCAAGGTATTTTGGTTCAAACACCTGCTGTGTTACCTCCAATATATTATTGATCTCGTCCGCAACTGACCCAACGCAATTGTCAGAAAAAAGGATGGAACACTTCTCGGGGTTTATAAGTTGACCCGTCGCCGAGGAATAAGTGTTCAACAAGCCTTTAACAACATTCGCCTGCTGGCCTGAAGCGTCAAAAAATAGCAAGGTGTCATCCGCAAAGAGGAGGTGAGATATCTCCGGTGCACCCCGACAAATGCTCACCCCATTTAAGCTTCCTTCATTCACTGACTTAGACAGGAGAGCAGATAACGCATCAGCAACAAAGAGAAACAAAAACGGAGACAATGGGTCACCTTGTTGAAGGCCTCTCGATGGTGAAAAAACTTCCAAAAGCTTTCCATTAAGTTTAACCGAATATCGGACTGATTTAACACACGTCATTATCCAGGCAATCCACTGCTCCGAAAAACCCCATCTGCTAAGCGCCTTCTCCAGAAAGTCCGCGTCGACCCGATCGTACGCCTTTGAGAGATCGAGTTTGTACGCGCAGGCCGCCCGACTGTTACTCTTCAGAGACTGTATGTGATGGATGCACTTGAAAGCAATAATAGAATTATCCGAGATGAGCCGGCCCGGAATAAAAGCACTTTGGTTTTCAGAAATCAGCTCTGACAGACAGGGACGGAGACGATTAACCAAACATTTAGAAACCAGTTTGTAAATTACATTGCATAAGCTGATCGGCCTGAAGTCTTTGAGCTCCTTGGGATGAGGGACTTTCGGAATGAGGACGATCGCTGTATCATTAACCCCTTCTGGCATGGAGCCAGATACAAAGAACTCCAACACTGCAGCTGTGATTTCAGATTTTAGAGCTGCCCAATTTCGTTGATAGAACCTTGCCGGGAAGCCATCCGTGCCCGGAGCTTTGAGCGGGCCGATTTGAAACATGACGTTCAACACTTCATCCTCAGAAAATAGCGCCCTCAACATGGCGTTCATCTGTTCAGTTACCTTAGGTTCAATAGCCTCGAGCACGACATCAGGTGTGAGAGTCGGATCTTTGGTGTAAACTTCCTTGAAGTAGGAAGTGGCCATGCGTTCCATGTCCGATGGAGAGGAGCACCACGATCCATCAGTGCACCGTAGTCTCTATATGTAATTCCTTCGCGCACGCCACAAAGCTCGCCTATGCAAGTATGCCGTGTTCCTTTCTCCTTCCTTCAGCCACGTAATGCGCGATCTCTGTAACCACATCATCTCTTCCAGCTCATCAAGCTGAAACATCTTCTGACGGATCAACGTTCTGTCCGCATCTTTTAGTTGTAAATCAGCCAGCTCCGCCCTTAACTTCTCCAATTCTGTAGCAGCATGACCGAAGTTCTCCTTACTCCACGCCCGAAGGCCATTCATCATTTCATGCAGGGCGTCCCGCACGGCTGCCAGATTGCCGGCTGGTTTACTCTTCCTCCATCTACTCGCCACCACCTCTGACAGTGCCGGGTGGCGTTCCCACACGATCTCATACCGAGGAGAGGCTCTAGTCCTCCTCGGATCCACGAGAGCAAGCTGAACCAAGATCGGGCAATGGTCAGAACATGAAGATGCCAGGTGAACAACTTGCGCGGCAGGGAAAAGCTCCCTCCAACTCTCATCCGCACATGCCCGGTCAAGGCGAACTCGCACGTTCCTCTCACCAAGCTGTCCATTATCATATGTAAAAGGATACCCCGAGAAACCGAGGTCCCACAGTTCGCATGCCAACAAACAGTCCCAGAATAGCCCCATCTGATTTTCAGAGCGCTGGGATCTAGACATATGCTCATGCTGCCACATCGCCTCGTTGAAGTCGCCACACACTAACCACGACTCCGACGAGAGCGCACGGAGCTGGGAGAGTGAGCTCCACATGAGATGACGGTTTTCAGCTCGAGGTTCACCATAAACAAAAGTCGTTCTCCAAATCTTGTCACTTGCCACATCTACAATCCGCACGTCAATGTACCGTGCACAGGAATCCAACACTGTCACTTGCAACTTCTCATCCCAAAAGAGCGCAAGTCCTCCACTGAGACCATCACTCGAGACACCAGCAAAACCCTTCATCTGCAATCTCCACTTTAGTTTCTCCATCTTCGAAGAGGCCTGTCTTGTTTCCGAGAGAAAAACAAGCCCCGGGGAATTGGCTTTAGAGAAGGGCAACACCTCACGAAATGTCCAGCGGTCCCCCCCGGCAGTTCCAAACTAGGATATTCATTGCATCCGGCGGTCCTCCTCGAAGGAGGCCGCCGATCTATCACCTGACACACCGCTTGAGTCAACACGAGCCCTCTTGCTGCTAGTGCTACTGTAGGCGAGGCATGTTCTCCATCCTCACCCTTCCCCTGTGTGAGCGTCAACAGACCACTCGGCCTTGCCAAGGCATTGGCCCCTGGTGCTACATCATCCATAGAGAGTCTTTTGCGAGCTACCGGGTCTCCATGCTTGGATATGTGTCCTTCCTTGGCTGGGCTTGTAGCCGTATCTAGGATGTCCGGATCGACCACTGTCTTTCCAGGCGACTTCTGCTGTTGAGATTGAGGTGTAGGTTGCTTCTGACTCCTTCCCTGGCCAAAACTATCATTGGACGGGGGTTTATTCAATCCATCCGCATAGAGCCAAGAGCCATACTTCTTGTCCTTCTCCTCATGCACACCTGATCCGCACTCTTTGCAGTCATGACCAATGAGCCCACATACACTGCAGAAGCGCGCCAATTTCTCATAGCGCACCAAATAGACTTGGCGCTTTTCCCCCTTACAATACTGACATACTTGGTGAGAGGCCGGCGAACCTCATGCCGAACCCTAACCCTAATGTAGTCACCACGGGTATTTCCATTTAGTCTCATCTCCAAGATCTCACCTGAGTTTTTTAGCAGATTTTCCACAATGTTCTTCCTGCAGAAACCCTCTGGAATCTTGTGAATCTGTAGCCAAATTGGCATAAACACCATGGGCACTTCCTCCGCCTTTGTGAACCCATCATATGGAACCATCAACACAAGCAAATTCCTGAAGAGCCAAGGCCCTTGATACATCATGCGTTCCCAATCTCCCAAGCATGATGCCTGCACAACAAAAAGCTTCGGACCAACCGGGTGAAACCTTACCGGCTGCGCAGGGTTCCAAGCTGCACGCATATCCTTGTAGAAGGCCGCTTGGCTGAAGGATTTATCGGTATGAACCCTAGCCAGCGCGAGCCATCTCCGGATCAGCCTCATCTATCACCAGATCATCAAAATCTTCCTCTTCCAGGTTGAGTTGTTCCATGAAATCTCCAAGGTCCGACGTTCCGGGGGAGCCGCCGCCAGCGCTGGTGCCCGACAGGGCGTCCGCAAGAGGATCCATCACTACCGAGGAGGGGGGAGGATCGAGGGATGGCCAATCGAGGTTCCACTCGCGGGGAGGGGATCAATCGGGATGGGAGACTCAGGGGCGACGGATCGCCCGAGAGGAAGAGAAACCCTAGCCTTGCGGGAGGGGAAAAACTGGCTCGTCGACATGTACAATCCCTTTGTATTGCTAAAAAAAGTATAATCCCTTTGTACCACAATGTAGTGCATATTAGGTTTTTTAAAAGTCAACCATATCTATGTTTACCAAGTTTACAAAATAAACCATTGACATATAAAATATTAAATAAATAAATTATAAAAATAAATTTTATGATGAATCTAATGATGCTAATTTTGTAATATGGATGTTGATTATTTTTCTATAAGCTTAGTCAAACATAGATATGTTTGACTTTCAAAAAACCTAATGTGCACTATATTTTGGAACAGAGGAATTATACTAGCAAGAAAACTAAAACCACCTTGATTCCTACCTTCTCCCCTCGCCAATTCACCTTTTTGTAACCATCTGGGTATTATGATGATACGGAAGACATAATCTTCAATTCGGAATCCTTTCTGGATTGGTTTAGTTTTCTTATTCGAGTAGAGTTATAGGATGTAGCAGGTTTGGAATCCACAATGTAGCAGCCGCCGTAGAAAGATCGGGCGACCACCTCCGCCGCCGCCCACCTGCGCCGTCGCCCACCTGCGGTTGCTCCGCCGCTGCGAATGTGGGTCGTCCACACGGAGGCGAGCTGCCCCGCCGCTGCGAACGTGGCCGTCCGCACGGAGGCGAGCTGCCCCGCCGCCCAGCTGAGGCTGCTCCCCCAAGGCGACCACCTCGACGGGCGCCTCCTCCTCGTGGCCCTGCTCGCGTCCCTGGCCCTGCTCGCCGGTTCTTCACCCCCGAGGCAACCCCAGCCGCCGCTGCCGACCCCGGTCGCCGCTCCCCTCTTGAAGAATTCGGCAGGCAGGGCCAGGCGGATCTTCCCCGCCGACGAGATGACCACGCAGACCTGCTGATGCCACTGCCACCTGCCCTCGTCTGTTGATTGCCTCTGCCCTCGATCACCTCGACTACTGATTGCCTCTGCTGCTGCTGTTGGCTGCAGGTACAGTGCCAATTGCAGTATCAATTTCAGTTGTCAATGAAGTACTCCATCAGCGTCAATTGCAGTGTTAATTGGAGTATTAAAATTGTCAATTGCAATGCTGATCTACTGCTGATGTTATCTGAAATTTACAGTGTTCTGTGTCTGTCAATCATACTCCATTCAGTGTCCTGTGTCAGAAATTTGGTGAAGTGAAGGTGAGGTGAAGTAACTGAATTCACTTGCATAATCTGAATCAAACAAAGCATAGTTTGAATTCACTAGCATAACCTGTTGTAGAAACTAGAATGAGCCTTCTTTTTTTCCCGCCCCCGACCCCGACGCGCGACGCCTCTGGTACTCCGCCTCTGTTCCTGCGAAATCTTGATCACATTAGAGTAAATTGTTCATTTGTTCCTGCGAAAGCTTGATTGCAATCAAAATTAACAGGTTATACAAAGAGTTTAATTGATACAGAGAGTTTAATTGGATTACAATCGAAATTCATTGTCAGGGTCAAAATCAAAGTATTTCATGCTTGCTGTTACTGTTGCTTGTGAGCAGTGAGAACACAATATTGGCTAGTTACTATTGCTGTTAATTCCCATTTTCAGTCACCGGAAGCATGTGAAGGAGCAGGGGCAGGGTACTTTACCTGAGTTTGCAATGGTTGGATCAAGACCAGGGGTAGCAGGAATAGATATTAATGCTTTGAAGTTTTCCAAACTAAGTGTTGTGAATGTGATCTGTAACTTAAACTGAGAGCAGTACAAATGTGCTTGTGCTCACATTACTAGAATATGTAACTTAAACTGACTGGTCATTCCAGGTCAAATCTGCAACTTAAACTGAGAGCAAAACAATTTAGTTAGAGCAAAGTGTTATGAATGTAATTGAAAATTTGTAACTTCTTCTTATTTCTAGCACACTGACACAGAAGATTTTTGCTCTGATTCACTTTTAGTCTAAAAAAAAGGCATGACACACTAGAGAAAAAAGAAGAAGAAAGAAGAAATCATGCCTTGCTGAAGAAAAAGAAATCCCAGAAACACTTAACTGTTTTAGACACTTTCAGTTAACTGTTTGAATTGTCCAAGTGACACACTAGAGCAGTACAAGAGTTGATTGATGTTTCTTCTTTTGAAGTTACCATGTTTCTGTAAGGAATGGCCATCATGTTCCTCTAGTTACAGCCAAGAGTAATTTGACGGAGTAAGAGAACTCGGTACACTGTGTACTCCAAATTTTCTACTCCTGTCAGTCCAACAATGCAAAGTTCAATTTTCCTTGCAAAATTCAGTTAGCATGTTAACAAGATCAGTTAACCGCACAACCAAGAAAAGGCTTGCCAAAGAATAAGAAAATGCTACTGATACCCTGGACTTAGTAGACTAGTGAATACCCCTACCAATAAATCTCAGGTTCATCAGGAAAAATTCCTGGAAGTAGGATGATAAAATGTGTGGTTCTGAACTCGAAAATTATTCAGGTGTGGTTCTGTTCCTTTTTTCAGTTATAGCAGAACTTGAATCTAGCAGTCTGAAGAATTTTGAAACAATGACAGAAGACTTGATTGCAGTCTGAAACAATGACTAAAGTACTTGCCACATCATGAAACAAATGGCCAAGTGTGATCCCCTAGTGAGATTTGTCCACCAGGTTTTGCTAACTGAAGAAACAAGTGTGATCCTCGCAGTCTTAAGCAAATGTCAGAAGCAGCAAATTTCAGTAAAAAAAAATCAGTTTTGACACATAAATCATGGAGGGGAATTGAAGGAGGGAGGCTTAACCTGCCAAGAAGACGCCACCGCCGTCGTCGAGCTCGCAGTACAGTATGTGAAGGCATGGTGGAGCTCGCAGTACAGAAGACGTCTCCGCCGCCGTCGAGCTCGCCATCAAGCTTGCTGTCGTCGGGCTCGTCGGCTACGTCTCCTGCCGTCTGGCCTCGCAGCCACCATATCAGCCTTGCCGACGCCGGATTTGAAGCAGCCGGAGCAGAGCGCGGCGGTCACTAGGGATGGGGGAAGCTAGGGGAGGAAGGCAAGCTGGAGCTGCGCGAGCAGGAGAGAGCCGCGGAGGAGTCAGTTACGGCGGTGGCAAGCTGTGGCGGTGGTGGAGCAGGGCAGCTGCGGCTTCTGTCGGAGGAGGTCGGAAAAATCGATGCTTCTCCTCGCCGGGGAAGCAACGCGGCGGAGGAGGAGGGGAGCAAGGAGGGGGAGCAGAGCAGGGAGCTTCTTGCGCGGGGAATCTCCGGCGACGCCAGCAGCAGCTTCTTGGGGAGCCGAGCAGAGGGCTCCGGCAAGGGAGGAGACAAGCAGGGGGAACCGGCGGGGAGAGGAGCGGAGGTGGGGGAGTGCGTCGTTTGTCGGGAATACACCGAGGAGGTTTTCGTAAAATTGCCACGAAGACAACTTTTCCCGGACGGAGGGAGTAACTACGTGTATTTTTTTTTCAGTAGAAAAAGTAAGACCTTGCACAAGAGATGGTCTCAGTTACCAACTGGATTTACAGAAGACACCACTCAGCAAAAGACAAGCACCAGTGCTTCCTCGAAGAACATGCACCCACCAGGACGGTGTAATGTTGGAGTAGTACAAAATTGACCGATCGCGACCTTGTCTGCAGGCGTTTGACGCCGTCACTCGGCTCATTTCAGTGAACCACACAAGGCATCAGTGATCACTAGTTCACTACCATACCAAAACCGGAAATCGCTTGTAACGCGCAGATTCAATCAGTATATATTAGGCAGAACATTATCACATGTTCGTACCCATCGATGCGTCCAAGACATTTTGTCCGTCCACCTGCTCTTAGGATACGTCTGTCCGTGGGATACTGCTAAAATGTGCACTGACCTAAAACTGATCGTTCCTGAGCTGTGCTTCAGTTACGCGTCTACTTCATGCGTTCACTTGTGACATTCAGACGCTGCATGCTTGTGTAGTGGTGCCAAAACTGGTAACCCGGGACGCCATGCCCTTGCCAAGAAGAGCAGGTTGAATGGACGTCTCGCCTACTCTCTCCCGCCTGTTAATAACCCTGTAGAATAGCAGGCGGTAACAAATTAAAGCTAGTGCGGTGCATCATCGCTGGCATTTGCCATTGATCGAGGATCCGACGCGCACCGATCGATCAGTCTGCGAAACTGAGTAGAGTCCGCTGGATGAACAGTGGGACGCCGCTGGGCTATACAAATTCAGGCGCCCGCCGCACACCTCCACACATCCACATTCCCACTGCTCTCCCACTCTGACTTGTCTTCGATCATCACTCCCGCTGTGAGTTGCGAGCTCGATCGCGCAGGCAATGGCGGCCCGCGGTGGAAGGCTGAGGGCCCTGGCGTTGGTCGCTCTCATCTCCTTCCTCTTGGTCTAAGGGGCGCTTGGGCTTGGAGCTGCTGCGGAGTTCGGACGCTGCTACTGCAATAAGTACCGCAAGTGCGGGCTCCAGCACAATGGAGAGCTCACCTGCATCAAGACAGCCCACTATGGCTGCATAAAGAAGTTCAAGACGCTTTGCTCCAAGCATCCTGCTGGCCCCGCTGGTGAGTTCTGCTTCGTTCCCGTCTTTGTTTCAGCTTATGCCCGACTCCGCAGGCTAGCTTACTTGGCGATCTGTTCTCTGCAAATTAGTTTAACTGTTTCTTTGACTGTTCCTCTTTCTGGTGAATCTTGGCAGACATGGGTGCGGCCGTTGCAGCTGCAGCCGATGGTCGCAACCTCAGCGAGGCCAACGGCACCGGAGAGGGAACCGCTCCATGAGAGCTGGACTGCTGCCTGCTGGAGGATGAAGGTGGTATGATGGAGGACAAGACATGTTCGGCCACAGCCCAGGCTGAGAATATATATTAACTAAGTAGAATAAATAATGCCAGACCATCCTTCCTTCATACTATTACGTAGTAGCTAGCTTGTTATGACTGAATGTCCTGCCACTGAGAACGTTTGCTGTCCTGGTTATATGAACTTGAGCATGTGCTTGCCGTTTTATATGTGATCAATCAATGATAACACTAGTAGAAAAAGAGGCTTCCATACGCCCCCATTAGTCCCCAAAACAATCGAACCGCGACAAAAGGGGCCTTTAGTCACGGTTCGGAAGGAGACCCGCGACCAACTATCTGGGCCCAGCGCGCTCGGTCGACAGCTGGCGGACGGGAGGGGCTTTAGTCCCGGTTGGCCAGGCCAACCGGGACTAAAGGCCCATCCAGCTGGCGGACGGGAGGGGCTTTAGTCCCGGTTGGCCTGGCCAACCGGGACTAAAGGTCCCCGAAGGCCTTTAGTCGCGGTTGGCCAGGCCAACCGGGACTAAAGGCCCATCCCTATATATAGGACTCAGCTCACTTCACTTCACTCAGCTCACTTCACAATTTTCAGAAGGGGGTGGTGGGTTTGCTTTTGGTTCCTCCTATGCACACAAGGTGTTCGATGAAATGCCCGAGAGCCTGAAACAAACATGATATGAAGTGTCCGAGCCACACTTGAGCTTTCTCATTTATTTTTCCTCCGCGATCGCGGTTAGCAACTTGAACCTTTCATGTGTCATTGATAAAACACGCATGTGTGTAGTTCATTGTTTAATTTGTATTATTTCTAGCTAGTTAGTTTAACAAATGCATGATGGTTAATTATATACTTTATATAATAATAATGCAGATGAATCGGCAATGGATGTACGGTCCCCGACTCTCCGGCGAGTTCACTACGGGTTTGAAAGATTTCCTCGTAGTGGCAAATGCGAACAAGCAGCAAGGTTTTATTATCTGTCCATGTGCTGTCTGTAAGAATCAGAAGGGTTACTCCTCCTCAAGAGACGTTCACATGCACCTGCTTCGGCACGGTTTCATGCCAAGCTATAATTGTTGGACCAAGCATGGAGAAAGAGGGGTTAGAATGGAAGAAGATGAAGAAGGGGATGATATCGATGACAACTATCATGATCATTTTGGTGATACTTTCATGGAGGATGATGCTGAAGGTGGGGAAGGGTTAGGTGAAGGTGAAGAAGAGGCACATGATGAGCCCGCTGATGATCTTGGTCGGACCATTGCTGATGCACGGAGACGCTGCGAAACTGACAAGGATAGGGAGAATTTGGATCGCATGTTAGAGGATCACAAAAAGTCGTTGTATCCAGGATGCGATAATAGTCTGAAAAAGCTGGGCTGCACACTGGATTTGCTAAAATAGAAGGCACAGAAAGGTGTAGGTGACTCATCATTTGAAAATTTGCTGAAAATGTTGAAGAATATGTTTCCGAAGAATAACGAGTTGCCCGCCAGTACGTACGAAGCAAAGAAGGTTGTTTGCCCTCTAGGTTTAGAGGTTCTGAAGATACATGCATGCATTAACGACTGCATCCTCTACCGTGGTGAATACGAGAATTTGAATGAATGCCCTGTATGCACTGCATTGCGTTATAAGATCAGAGGCGATGACCCTGGTGACGATGTTGAGGGCGAGAAACCCAGGAAGAGGGTTCCCGCCAAGGTGATGTGGTATGCTCCTATAATACCACAGTTGAAACGTCTGTTCATGAACAAAAAGCATGCCAAGTCGTTGCGATGGCACAAAGAGGACCGTAAGTCCGACGGGGAGTTGAGACACCCCGCTGATGGAACGCAATGGAGAAAGATCGACAGAGTGTTCAAAGATTTTGCAGCTGACGCAAGGAACATAAGATTTGGTCTAAGTACTGATGGCATGAATCCTTTTGGCGAGCAGAGCTCCAGCCATAGCACCTGGCCTGTGACTCTATGCATCTACAACCTTCCTCCTTGGTTGTGCATGAAGCGAAAGTTCATTATGATGCCAGTGCTCATCCAAGGTCCAAAGCAACCCGGGAACGACATCGATGTGTACCTAAGGCCATTAGTTGATGAACTTTTACAGTTGTGGGCCAGACCTGGTGTACGTGTCTGGGATGAGCACAAAGGAGAGGAATTTGACCTACGAGCGTTGCTTTTTGTAACCATCAACGATTGGCCTGCTCTCAGTAACCTTTCGGGACAGACAAATAAGGGATACAATGCATGCACGCACTGCTTACATGAGACTGAAAGTGTACGTTTGGTTAATTGTAAGAAGAACGTGTACCTGGGTCATCGTCGATTTCTTCCCCGAAATCATAACGTAAGAAAGAAAGGCAAGCATTTCAACGGCAAGGCGGATCACCGGCCGAAGCCTGCGGAACGTACTGGTGCTGAGATATTTGATATGGTCAAGGATTTGAAAGTCATCTTTGGAAAGGGTCCTGGCGGACAATCAGTTCCGCGGGGAGTTGACGGGCACGCACCCATGTGGAAGAAGAAATCTATATTTTGGGAGCTAGAATATTGGAAAGTCCTAGATGTCCGCTCTGCAATCGACGTGATGCATGTTACGAAGAATATTTGCGTGAACCTGCTAAGCTTCTTGGGCGTGTATGGGAAGACAAATGATACAAAGGAAGCACGGCAGGACCAGCAACTTTTGAAAGACCCAGATGACCGGCATCCGGAATGGTTTCAAGGTCGTGCCAGCTACGCTCTTACCAAAGAAGAGAAGTCATTTTTTTTGAATGCCTGAGCAGTATGAAGGTCCCGTCTGGCTTCTCGTCGAATATAAAGGGAATAATAAACATGGCGGAGAAAAAGTTCCAAAACCTGAAGTCTCACGACTGCCACGTGATTATGACGCAATTGCTTCCGATTGCTTTGAGGGGGCTCCTACCGGAAAATGTTCGAGTAGCCATTGTGAAGCTATGTGCATTCCTCAATGCAATCTCTCAGAAGGTAATCAATCCAGAAGATCTACCACGGTTACAGAACGATGTGGTCCAATGCCTTGTCAGTTTCGAGTTGGTGTTCCCACCATCCTTCTTCGATATTATGACGCACCTCCTGCTCCACCTAGTCGAAGAGATTTCCATTCTCGGTCCTGTATTTCTACACAATATGTTCCCCTTTGAGAGGTTCATGGGAGTATTAAAGAAATATGTTCGTAACCGTGCTAGGCCAGAAGGAAGCATCGTCAAGGGCTATGGAAATGAGGAGGTAATTGAGTTCTGTATTGACTATGTTCCTGACCTTAAGCCGATTGGTATTCCTCAATCGCGGCACGAGGGGAGACTAAGTGGAAAAGGCAAGATCGGAAGGAAATCCACGATATGTATGGACGGTCATTCTATGACTGAAGCACACCACACAGTTCTGCAAAATTCCAGCTTTGTGGCTCCGTACTTCGAGCAACACAAGAATATTTTACGCTCGGACAACCCGGGGAAGCCTGAATCCTGGATTAGAAAGGCCCACATGGAGACTTTCGGTAGTTGGTTGCGAAAACATTTAATGAATGACAATGATGTTGGAGATCAGCTGTACATGTTGGCCAAGAAACCATCTTCGACTATAACGATTTTCCAAGGGTACGAGATAAATGGGAATACATTTTACACCATTGCCCAAGATAAAAAGAGTACCAACCAAAACAGTGGTGTCCGCTTTGATGCAGCAACCGAGAATGGGCGAAAGGTCACATATTATGGTTACATAGAGGAGATATGGGAACTTGACTATGGACCCTCCTTTAAGGTCCCTTTGTTCCGGTGCAAATGGTTCAAGCTAACAGGAGGTGGGGTAAAGGTGGACGAGCAATACGGAATGACAATGGTGGATTTCAACAATCTTGGTTACCTTGACGAACCATTCGTCCTTGCCAAAGATGTCGCTCAGATTTTTTATTTGAAGGACATGAGTAGCAAACCGAGGAAACGGAAAGATAAGAAAACGATCAGTACATCATGCGATGATCCAAAGCGCCACATTGTTCTTTCAGGGAAAAGAAACATCGTGGGAGTGGAGGACAAGACAGACATGTCAGAAGATTATAATATGTTTGGTGAAATTCCGCCCTTCAAAGTGAACACTGACCCAAGCATTAAGTTAAATGATGAGGATGCTCCATGGATACGGCACAATCGTAAGCAAGCAGGGACACAAGGGAAGAATTGATGTGTAATAATTTATTGTACCAAACTTTGTATTTGGTCGATGAACTGAATGATGTATCAAACCTTTTGTCAAACCTTCAAGGGATTTTAAAATGAATTAGTTTTATTTTTCTGAATTTTTTGATATATAATTGTATTCTTAAGATTTTAAAATGAATTAGTTTTATTTTTCTGATTTTTTTGATATATTATTTGTATTTTTAAGATTTTAAAATGAATTAGTTTTATTTTCTGATTTTTTGATATATAATTGTATTTTTAAGATTTTAAAATGAATTAGAAACAAAATAATATAAACTTTAATAAAATATATAAGTACAAACAAAATAAAATAAATTTTAATAACATAAATAAAATTTATGAAACTAAAATTATCAAAGTATTTTCTGTTCAAAACATTATAAGCAACCTCTAGTATTTTTGAAACTAAAATTATATAAAATTGATTCAACTAAAATTATCGAAGTATTTTCTGTTCAAAATCATTGAAAGCTAAAAGAATTTTCATAAAGAACTTTTTTTGTTAGAAACTTTAATAGCAAAAATAATTATCATAAAGTAAAATAAATAAGTAATTAGAAACAAAATAAAATAAATAAGTTTTTTGTTGTAAGTAGAAACAAAACAAAATAAATAAAGCAAAAAAGAAAACAAAAAAGAGGCAAAAAATAAAAAATATGCCACCTACTGGGCGACCACGGCCTGAATACGACTAGAAACCCATCGACGGGCCAGGATTCAGGCCCGCAGAAGGCCTAGTAGGCCCACCAGGCATAGCAGTGACAATTAGGCCCGTAAGCCTGCAATGGAGAGGAGCTCAAGAGGGGAGCGGCAGTGGGGCTTATAAACCACTGCGCGCCCCTCTCAACTAGCGAGGTGGGACTAAACTTTCGACGCGGGCGTAGCAGCACAATGCCTTTAGTCCCGGTTGGGGAGGCGGACCGGGACTAAAGGGTACCCTTTAGTCGCGGTTGTTGTCCCTAACCGCGACTAAAGGCTCTTTCTGCGCGGGAACGAAAGCGGCGCCAAAACCCTTTAGTCCCGGTTGGGGAGGCGGACCGCGACTAAAGGTACCCTTTAGTCGCGGTTGGTGTGGCCAACCGCGACTAAAGGGTACCTTTAGTAGCGGTCCGCCTCCCCAACCGGGACTAAAGGTATGTGTATATATACTGCACTTAGCAGTTTCCGCCACTTCCCATTCTCCTCTCTCGACGCCGAAGCCCTGCCCCGACGCCGATCGACGCCGAAGCCCTGCCCCGACGCCGACGCCGACGCCGAAGCCCTGCCCCGACGCCGACGCCGACGCCCTGCGCGCCGCTGCCCCCGTCCCCAGTGAGCGCCGCCGCCGCCCGTGCCCTGCCCTTAGCGCTCCGCCGCCGCCGCAGCGTGCCCCTGCCCTTGCCCGCCGCAGCCCCTGCCCTTGCCCGCCGCCCGCCGCCCGACGCCCTGCGCGCCGCCGCCCCCGTCCCCAGTGAGCGCCGTGGAAAGTAGGGTTTTACCAGGACAATGACCCGTACTGTTACAGAAGCCGTAAGAGAAAGACGGACCGGGATGCAGATATTATGACGAAGTTTGCATCGGAACTCCATGAGTTGAAGCAGACCGTGCATGAACTAGTAAAAGAAAAATCGGCTGCAGGGCCGCATGAAGATCATGAAGCGGATCGCGGAAGCCAGCAACGGAGAAGCAGCGTGGCTTCCACGGATGCCCCGCCTGGTGCTAGTGCACCGATGATCGAGATTCGTGCACCGGAGCCTCACTACCCCGTGGATGATGTAAAGGAGATGAAAGAATGTGATCTGCATTATCCCGTGGGGAACGTTTCCACGAAGGTAGCTAGCGGCAGTGCTTTACCCTGTACACCTGGAGCACTCCACCACAACAACCCCATTGCATATGGCTATGCTCGTGTCACGGTGGAAGACATAGTCCAAGGGTTTGAGGACCTGGAGATTGACAAACCTACACCCGAAGGGGAGAGAAGACTTGGAGATGTCAAGCGCCAGTTCATTCTATGGAAAAAGAAGTACATAGTGTTTCCAGGCGAGGCGCCAAGGCTAGCAAGTCCACCCCCCTCCGATGGTGGTGGTGGTGGTGGTGGCGGTGGTGGCGGTGGTGGTGGTCGTGGTGGTTCACCTACACCTCCTTCACTCCATTCGACGCCGTCCCCCGATCCACAACCTCCGGCGGGTACGACGCCCCCCAATCCTCCTCCGGCGGGTACGACGCCCCCCAATCCACCTCCGGCGAAGAAGCAGAAGCAGGTGGACAGCAAGGAAACCCGCTCCTGGACTATTAACCCGGACCCTTATGTACCTAAGACCACAAGGGTACCGGAGCCATCACTGAAGCCTCTCCTCCCAAGGCCTTAGGAACTTAGTGAAGCTGAAACCAAATTGGCTGCGTCTGCTGATTATGAGAAATGGAAGGCGGATATGAAGGCGATAAAAGAGCCTGAGCCCAAGCAAGTATTCACTGAGAAGCAAAAGAAGTGGGCTAAGGATTTTTTGACGACACCGTCCCAAGCCGAGCTGAATATGCCTGACGACTATGGACATGAACTTCGTAGGCAAGCAAAAATATTGAAGGAGGAGAAAGAAGAAAGTAAAAAAAGCGGGAAACAAGTTGACCAGCTCGGGATGCAGAAGAAACAATCGATCCCCCCGCTCATAGTGAAAGCCGGTCCGGAAGAGGACCCCGAGATCATAGCAGCTGCGGCAGCACTTGGATTGACTGTAGCGAGTGCCATGAAACAAGCGTCCGAGATGGGTTTGACTCTTCGTGCCTTCTTAGGCCTTGAGGATGCGCCAGTATGTGAGATAGCATTACAATATGTGCGGAATGGGCCTCTCGTCGAGCCTGGGCGGGAAAAGAGTCTACCACCACAAATGCGAAATCTGCTACGTTGGTACAAGCAATTCATAACATGGGCCGACAAAGAATATGTTTATGCGGATGTTACAGATGTGCATCACACCAAACGGTACTCTGCACAAGTTCATATGAGTGAATTGTTCCAGCTGTTCAATCTGCGAGACCTCGACAAATCTATGCTGAGTTGCTACGTTCTGTAAGTGATTTATTTCTACCTCATCTCGTTCTTCATTGCCTGCACTATATATATATATTGTCCTAACTATATTGTTGCGTACGCTATTATGCAGATTGAAGATTTGGGAATGCAAAATAAGAAACATCCATGATGTTGGGTTCATTGACCCACATATCGTTAATGGACATGTGTTACAACATCACCCCGAAGACGTGGAGAAAGACTTGTACAAGTTTCTTAGAAAGCATCAACTCAAAAGTCATATTCTATTTCCTTACCATTTTGGGTGAGTGTTTCTCTCTTGTGCCCATTCTCTTTTGTTTACTCCATGCATGGTATGTCTAATCGATGAGTTATGCATGACTGTGCATGTAACGTGTCCGCAGGTTCCACTGGATTCTGCTAAATATTGAACTTCACACCTCCAGAGTTCTAATCATGGACTCTATGGATTCGGATCCAAAGCGTTGGGCCGACATGAGAAAAATGCTGCAAAAGTAATTATTTTCAATCATTTGAGCTCTATATCGATCGGTCTCTTTCGTTCATTTCCTAATATCAAGTAACTAATAACTCCCTTGTTCATTTAATTTTCTTTGCCCTGTAGGGTTTGGAGACGGTTCTCGGAAGAAATTGTCGGTGAATTCAAACATGAGCTAGATTTTAGAAGGTTAGTTAATGTGGATAAGCAGCCACCGGGGACCAATCTATGTGGATACTATGTTTGTGAGAACATCCGGAGACACACCTCTGAGCGGAAGGCATCGGATAGCGTGCGGAAGGCGACGGATAACTTGCGGAGGAGGCTTAGTCCAGAAGCTCGCTTCCGACCAATTCAAGATGAATTAGCAGGATTTTTCATGAGGGAAGTCATCAATCCTAAAGGAGAACACTATACCGAGGACGAAGAAATTTATATGCATACCCGAGATTGAAACTTGTTCGAAGTTGTATATGGTCATCCATCCTAATTGTGTATGGAAACTTGTTCGAAGTTGTATATGGTCATCCATCCTAATTGTGTATGGAAACTTGTTCGAAGTTGTATATGGTCACCCGAGATTGAATATATATTATATATTCCTCTTGAATTCTTCTTGTTTGAAATTTCATATGCATGTATATAGTAGCGTAGAATATGTGTACTGAAACTTCATCAAAATTAAAATAAAACACAAAATAAAATATAAAAGAAATAAAACACTCCAAACTAAAAAGAAACCAGGTTTAGGGGGGCTAAAACCCTAAACCTGCGGAGGAGGCCTTTAGTCCCGGTTGGCCACGAGAACCGGGACTAAAGGTCCTCCGCCCCGACGGACCACTGGCGCCCACGTGGACGGGCCTTTAGTCCCGGTCAGCCACAAGAACCGGGACTAAAGCCTTTAGTCGCGGTCCGTAAGAGGCGCGACTAAAGGGGGGTCTTTAGTCGCGCATATTTAGTCCCGGTTGCACAGCCGGGACTAAATGCTGTTGTGAACCGGGACTAAAGGGCTTTTTTCTACCAGTGTAAAGAGCTTGCATGCACGTAATTGGCTAAAGTCCGGCCGTATTTTATCCCATCCCGCACGTCCATAGGATTGCTGGAGATACATTTTTTTTTCGTTTTCGAGAAAGAAAAAAACAGCAACATTACACCATCGATGGCTATGGCTACGCGGCACTGGTCACTGTCACTGACTCACTGGCAGTCGTCCTCTGATGTGTTTTCTTTTGAACTACTTGTTTTGGGACTAGTTCTTTAATGCTAGCTTTACGGTCTTGCAGTGAAAGATAAACCTATCTATACTACTCCTATATTTTGGATATGCCGTATGCGTAGCAGAGGAAGTATGATTTATTCATTCATCTAGCCACGGAACAGTCTTTTCTTACGAATTCCACAACATAAACCCAATACAAGAAAATCTGTGAGGTTCTAAATTGGTCTATTTTTTTTTAGAAAAGGAGGATGTACCCCCGGCCTCTGCATCTGGACGATGCATATGCAGCCATAAATCTAAATTGGTCTATACACAAGAAGAGGGCACATCTTTGGCCCAGTTCACAATTTTCTCCCCCAAGCCCTTACAAGCACCGTGAATTTATCCCAAATCCTTCCCTGATAAAGTTTCCAACACATCCAGAGTCCAACCAGGTCTTCTTCTACTTATGCATCTTCTTCTTCCTGCCTTGTGGCCACACCACAATATCTAGGTACACTTGCTAAACGCGAAAGTGCCCTTCTGCTCCCGAGCTCAAATGAGCTTGGCGAACAGTAAAATCGAAAGAAAAAAAAATCTGATTTTTTTTTTGACAAACATTGACCAAATTTTCAACTGCTTGCAAAAATTATTCATGAAATCACATCCCCGTAAGGCGGGGAAACAAAACACAAAACCAGTGCTCCATAATGTGCTTTTGAAATTAGCATTTTCAGAGTATCCATTTTTTCCCCACGCCTTCTAGGAATGTGATTCCATGACGAAATTTTGTAAGCACTTAAAACTTTTGTCAATGTTTCTCACAAAAAAATTGTTTTTTTTTGTTTTACTGTTCACCCGAGCTCATTGCACTACTAGGAAAAAGGCTACTAGCAGCGCGGGTAAAATGGCTACTAGCAGCGCGGGTACCCGCGCTACTAGTATCGCGCTACAGCTAATAGTTAGTAGTAGCATGGGTTAAACCCGCGCTGCTACTAACTTTGTTAGTAGCAGCGTGTGCCACCCACGCTACTACTATTTCGTACCCGCGCTACTACTAACGAAATAGTAGTAGCGAGCAGTTTTTTCCCACGCTACTACAAACTTATTAGAAATTAAAAAAAAATTAATCAATTCCATTCTATCACACAATTGCCATATCTACTATCACAATTCCTCATTGTAGAGGCAACTGGTGTATAATTCATATCTTTTACATAAGTAAGAGTGTAAACACAATGTTGAGCGTGTCAGCTACCTACATAAGTGGTTCTTGCCATGCAAATTCAAAACTTTAGCACTACTTATAGAAGTCAGAGACTGAGACACGTTGTTATGGTCCGATCCAAAAATTGGCTCACTCGTCAATGCATGGCGCCTTCCTGGCCTGATCTCGCGGCCTGCAGCTGCAACGAAATACATCGAGCAGCCTCGACGAGCCACACTTGACCGATGGCAGCCGCCGCCTTGAGTTGTGACGCCGTCACGTCCCTCGCCCTAGCCCTCGGCTCAAGCAGGCCCCGGTCAATGTCGGCCTCGTGCCACGCCACCAGCGTTCTAGCAAATGCTCCCAACTATCTTCTCTCTGCATGGAGGAAGTTCACACCAACAAATCAGCAAGTTAAGAATAAAATGGCTACAAGAAAGAATACAGAGCCTTGATCAACACCCAGGAGTCACGAGTAACTTACCTCGACAGTCTCGAAGCCATATATGACCCACTTGTCCTCGTCTCGAGCAAAGCAGACGTAGCGGTCATCAGCATAGCAGATCTGCAAGAGTTTGGATTGCAAGGTAGCATAAGATGGATGCTAAATTGCACTGCATTTGCAAAGAGTGACTATGCTTCCATATGTAAGCAGCCAAATTAAGTAACCAGAGCATTAAACCAACCTTGCAATAGGCCTGTACTAATACTCAAAGCAACAGAAGAGTAAACACACACACACACACACACACACACACACACACACACACACACACACAGGGAAGGAAAATAATGCAAAATATACTTGTGAGAGCAGCAGACTTTAAAAGGTCTAACCAGTTTACCTACATATGATACTTCTTCAACTGTTCAATCAATGGAACGTTTATAAAAAGAACTCAGCGACATAAGGATCACACAAGCTATTGATTCTTGCTGAAATTCTTCTGTGGAGTCTTCTAAATATCTTGATATAAGTGAAGTAGGCAGGAAAAAATATGCCACAGATAGGACCATTCAAAAACTTGCAAATATCTCTCCAACTCTAAGTACGAACCAACTCAGATATGATGTATCATAGTTTAAACCTTCTATCCACTTCTTTAGAAATAGAAGCAAAATGCCTTGTCAATATAACCTAGGCAATTTGAACCAGGTGACAACGCCATTTAACCATGATCTGTTTTGTTCCACAAAAATAAGAACCTTGCTCCAGTCTTAGAACAATACCAACTTGGCCTCCAGTAACAGTCAAGGAACAGTACATAATTAGCAACACAACTTATAAAAGGTCATGAACGTCAACCAATACAAATAGCTCATTGCTTTTTCTCATTTCAGGATTACCTTAACATGAGAATTAAATGATAAAAGTATTTGTTCAGCTCCATTAACAATTCAATTTAGGAAAATAGAATAGTTTGCTGTGCACGTACCATGGAGGTGACAGCATACATAGCTGCAGAATGAGCACTTCTGCAAAAGAACTCAGTGTCAAGGGGAGACGTGATGCCAGCCAGAACTTCAGATAGTGCGTCCTGGCTTTCACTGCCACCCAGCCAGTTCAAAACTGCCAACATGATGAATATTTGTTGGTGTAAACTACTACAAGCTATGATGTATGAATAAAATAAAAGCCAACTTATAATTTGAGACAAGTAGCATTACCTATTGTAAAGAAGTGTGGTGTGTTTGAAAGAAAGAGATCAATATTCTGCAGACTTCCACAATGATGTTGTGCCCACCCTATGGCCCCTGTCCTCAAGCCTTGGTTCTGTTCTTATATTGGACCACTAGGTAGCTGAACATGGCAGTAATATGCTCCAACAAAATTCAGCCAAGTTCAGAGATAACAAGGATGGGTAATAATCAAGGGATGAACTAGCATAGTAATACTCGCAGCTGAAGAAGCTAACTTTAACGAAATCCACCCGCGGGGATTAGCGAGTGCTAATCCCAGATGAGCTCAGGCGCAACCAATCAAACATGTTGTGTGCGTTCGGAAAAAAGGTAATCTGGCTACCCTGTTTGAAATCCCAATCCCAACACGAGCAGGGAAATTTCATCGCCGAATCCCATCCAATCCCGATTTTTTCGAACCGCACACGCACGCACGCCGCGTCAATCTACACATACTACAGCACGCGCGGAGCAGCCCGGCCCAGCCGACGCGGGGCGTCCGTACGCGGCCGGCGTGAGGCGAGGAGGCCTCGTAGTAGCAGCTCACCATGAAGAGGTCGAGCTCCTCGCCGCCGGAGGGCGCGGCGGCGGGGGTCATGGGCGGCGGGGCGCACGCGGCGATCTGCGCGTCGATGCGCGGGAGCTGGTCGACGGGGGTGGCGACGCGCAGGCAGGCGACGTGCGCCTCCAGCAACCGCTCGTACAGCGGGTGCGCCTCGATGGCCGCCTTCTCCCTCTCCCACCCGCCGGGCGCGCCCGCGCCCAGGCCTGGCGCGAAGCCGCCGCCGGGGTTCCCCGCCGCCGCCGCCGGGTCCATCCCCAGCGCGGCCGCCGTGTGGTCCTGGTGGTGGTACTGGTACGCCATGGCCGGCCGATGATTCAGCAGGCGTCCCCTCCCCGCGCGCGCAGGAGAGGAGAGGCGGGAGCTTCGTATTCGCTGCCTCGCTCCGAGTGGTACCACCGGGTCAAGTGGAGGAGGGAGAGGGCGGTGGCGGTGGCGGACGGGTGGTGCTTGGTGGGGACGGCGGGCGGCGGCGCCGGGGACTTGGGAAAAAGGAGAGGAAGAGCAGGCGGAGTGGTCAGGCGAGGCGGAGGGGAATTTGGGCTTTGGCCTCCGCGAGCTATATAGTAGTAGCGCTGGGTTTGTACCCACGCTGCTACTGCGGCCTGTCGCGGGAGGGCACCATGAGGACTACATAGCAGTAGGGTGGGGTTCATACACCACGTTACTACTATCAACTTAGTAGTATCGTGGATTTATATCCCGCGCTACTACTACTGCTTGTTCCGGTAGGCACGGTGGAAACCACTTAGTATTAGCGTGGTTTCATACCCCGCGCTACTACTATCAACTTAGTAGTAGCGTGTTTTTCTTAACCGCGCTGCTGCTAAGATTCTGTGTATAAGGTTTTCCTTAGTAGTGTTGAGCTCGGGCTGAGAAACTCTATGTCTGCTAAACGCTGCTATAATTATCGAAAAAGGGTTGCCCCCGCTTTATATTATAAAGCACCATCACCAAGCATCCGACAACAACAAGGTTCAAAAATAAGAAGGGAAGAGAGCACAAGTCATAGCAAGGGGAACAGGGAAGGTCTTTGCTGGGGGCACAACAGAACAAGCCCCAAAACAAACTAAGGAAACAACTACTAATCTGGCTCCGGAGGATGAGGTGGGGGTAGTGGAGCCATCGCAGCTACAGTGGAGCGAAGACCCGTGATGATGGCGTCAATGTTGACCTGGTCGCACCGCTTGCTAAGTGGTCTCCATAGCTGTAAGAATCCACACAATTTGAAGACGGCGTCAGTCACACGATAGGGGATAATGTGCTCTATGACTAGCTTGTTGCGCATGTTCCAGAGGGTCCAGGCAAGGGCACCCATCACAACCCAAAGGGAGGGTCGCCTACTACACGGGAAACTAAGGATTTCCCGAAAAGTGTCCGGGAGGTTATCATGGCACCAAGTCCCTCCCACAACTTCCCGGAAACAAGTCCATAGGAATCCCGCTGCCGGGCATCGGAAGAAGATGTGGTTGGTGTCTTCGGGATTCCACATAGAGGGCATAAGCCATCACCCGGGCCATTACGTTTAAGAATCTCAGTGCCCGAGGGCAGTCGACCACGCACCCATTGCCACAAGAAGATACGGATCTTCAATGGCAGTTTAATATCCCAAAGCACCGTGAGCTCGGTAGGGCCCGGCGTAGCTACCATGGCGTGGTATAGAGATTTCATGGTAAACACGCCGTGTGGGTCGAGGTGCGACGCAATGGAATCCGGTTCAAGGGAGGGAGTGTGCAAGGCTATGCACTCTAGTAGCTCCTCCCATTGCTCCTGTTCACGCACCTCGAAGGTGCGGCGGAAAGAAATAGCGCCCAAATTATCCAAAGGGGCGCTCACCGTCAGGTGAGGGCGAGTGCAAATCAAAAACAGCACAAAGAACCGCTCGGCGAACGGTCTTGCTCCAGACCATCAATCCACCCAAATAGAGTGTTGCTACCGGATCCCACGGTAATTGATGTTCCAATCCGAAGGACCAGCATCAATTGGGTTATGGACTGCCAAAACCGGGATCCTCCCACTCTAGTGGCGAACGCCAGCGGTTGCCCGCGAAGATATTTCGCACGAATGATATCTAGCCATAGCCCTCCATTACCCGTTCCAATACGCCATAACCATTTCGCAAGGAGGGTGATGTTCATCCGTTTGTTGGAGATTACCCCAAGGCCACCTTGGTCCTTGGGTTTGCAGATCTCAGACCACTTGACCATGTGGTATTTCTACTTACCATCTTCTCCAGCCTAGAACACTACTAGAAAAAGGGCTATAGCTGATATGGACATTAATGGTGCAGCAGTGGCGCACCACATACAGATGCGCCATTGGTGTCCTCATTACTAATGGCGCACCAGACACACGGTGCGCTATTACTAGCAAATTTTATTTTTTTATTTTTCCAAAACTATTAATGGCGCACCAGGGCACAGTGTGCCATTAATAGTTTTAACTAGTAATGGCGCACCACACACACGGTGCGCCATTACTAACAATTTTTTTTATTTTTCCAAAACTATTAATGGCGCACCAGGGTACAGTGCGCCATTACTAGTTCAAACTAGTAATGGCGCACGACAATCAAGGTGCACCACTACTAACAATTATATTTTTTGTTTGTTTTGCAAAACTAGTAATGATATTTCTTCTGTTCTAGTCCTCATGAATATTTATTTATGTGTTTATTCTGGTATTGAATTTCTAACTCACGAAAAGTATTGAATTTGTTAATATGTTTTGAACTCATGAATATTTTTAAATTTCATGGGCACTTTTTGAATTCATGAATATTTTTTCAAATCATAGTCTTTATTTCTCGATTGTATTTAAATCGTAGTTTTCATATTCATAAATGTTTTCTAAAAAATTATTAGATGCAACTAAAAATCCAAAAAAATCAAATAACAAATTTGATGATATTTTTTCATATTCATAAATATTTTCATATTCATATTTTTTCATAAATGTTTTGAAATCTGATGATATTTTTCCACATTCATAAATGTTTTTAAATTTGATCGTCATTTTTTAAATAATTATTAGATGCAACTAAAAATTACTAATGGCGCACCGCTAGGTGGTGCGCCATTGCTATCGAAAAAAAGTTACTAATGGCGCACCGCTAGGTGGTGCGCCATTGCTATCCCTCTCCCACTAAAATCCCCAATCCCCGATCCCCAATCTCACATCTCTCTCAGCCCCCCCACTGCGCGCCGCTGCCCCGACCCACTGCGCCCCCGCCCCCGCGCCCCCGCCGCCTCCCTCTCCCCATCCCCCCGTTCCTCCCCTTTCCGCCCCCGACCCCACCCTGACGCGTCCCCGTCTCCATGCCTTCGAGCACCGAAGCAGGCCGGAGAAGTTTAGCACGAGCGTCTACGTCGTCTCCGTCAGATACGTCGACGAACCGGACCGGAGCCGAGCCGAGGAGCACCGCAAACCCGTCACCGAGCCCTTCTTCCACCTCGGATTCCGCCGCCTCTCCTTCAAGTCCGGCCGGCCTGCTGCTCCTAATCCACCGCCGGGCCTTCGTGTGCCTCCGCGGTGAGCTCCCCTCGCTTCCCCTCTTCTGTTTCCCCTCGTCCCGAGCGCTGTAGACCCCTCGCGCACCCGCTCGCCTGCACGTACCGCCCGCGCTGGCCGCGTCCACCCTGCCGCTCCCGAACTATTTGGAGGATGACAAGTTTCCCATGTTATAGAAACTTTCAGAAATTGGCATGGCAATTGCTCCAGAAATTCGCCATGACAAGTACTCATAGCAATTCTATCCATCGCAAACTACTCATAGAAAATACTGCCATGGCAACTACTACAGAATTTTGCCATGACAATTACTCCAGAATTTGGCCATGTCAAAAACTCGTAGAGATTCTATCCATGGCAACTACTCATAGCAAAGTCTGCCATGGCAACATAAAAACATTCAGTTTGCCATGGTACTTGAAATAAGTTTGACATGTTGTGGAAATTTCAGAATTTGCCATGTTTTACATTTGCCGTGTTTTTAGCTAAGAGCAATCCTACATTTGCCATGTGACCATGGTCCCAAGATTTGCCATGGCAAAAGATTGTAGCTGTGTAAACAAAAAAAAGTGTGATAGCTCAAAAAATGAGATCTGAACCTACTACACAAAAATTCAGTTATGTATCAAGGTGGCAAAATGTTTGTTTGTTCTGTAAAATAGCATGGCAAATTTTTATCTAAGAGTTTGTCCTATTTGTATTTATCTAAAGATTAGCATGGCAATTTTCTACATGGCACAATCTTTCAGCATGGTAAAATATAGGATGATAGCATCCTAATTTTTTCATATGGAAAAAATGAAGAAAAGCATCAACTTATACCTGAGGAAAAAATCTGAAGCTAGTGACAGCGCAGTGGCCACGCTTCTACTCTCCCTATATAAGCGTTGACACATTGACACTCTTTTGATCAGACAATAGCATTAATAGGTGGAGACTATTTAATACCGGGGTCCTATTGTTTTAGTTCATGACAGCTCTTGCGTTTGGTATTGTTGACTTATGTCTTTGCCCGCGACTCTGTTTTGCATACGGGCTGTTTTGTTGTTTGTTCGATCGAAAGAAAAAAAATGTTCCTTGATGCGTTCCAGACACTAGAATAGGATCCACCATAGAACAGACCAGACTCCATCTTGCATTGGCTGGTGAACTCCTCGATCTGTTGTTAGTCCTTATCTGCATTTTCCCACATTGTTCATGTATCTGATCCACCATTGCTTGTACTAGTTTGTCAAGAATACAGGTCTGTATAGCACAGAGAGCACCACAAGTTAAACACCTCAATCTGTTAGTATTTGTCTGCATTTTCTCACATTCTTCTTGTACCTGATCCAGTATTGCTTGTAGTGGTTTGTCAAAAATGTTGAATGATACTGCCTGGAGATGCATATATTGTTTCACCTCTTCACAGGCCAACGTATTTTCCATGTTCTGATGGAGGCCTTTTTTTTAACACTGGGCTTTGCCACCTGTTGTTTGTCTTGTAAATAGCATTGGACAGAGATTTAAGCAAGTAGCACATTGCCTTGTCCACCTGGGATAATGATTTTGCAGGTACCCCGAGAGGCCCTTGAGTTTGCCGGAATGTCGATTAACTTCCGTTCCGGCAAATTCGGGTACTCCATATGTCCTATTTTCAGCAAAGGTCATGCTGAAATTTTCTGTGAATTTTAGCATGATTTTGCTAAAAATAGGACATATGGGGTACTTGCGACTAATGCATGGGCCGGGGTATCTTAGTACTTAATTAAGTAGGATCAACTACCTCTTGTGTTATACATATAGAAGTGTGATATCAACTCATAGTTATTACTAATGTCAGTTGCTCGTCATCGATAAACCCTAATAGGGTAGGAAAGAGGAACCACTCATCCTAACCATTTGCTCTCAAAATTACCACTTCACTTGTTACTACTAAAAATCTTAGACCATCTCCATTCACCAATAGCTCAAACCAGTTCGAAGGGCGTGTTTTCACCACACTGTGGATTTTCATAAGTTTTGAATTATGAACGTAGGAAATGTTGTCATCGGACGACGAAAGTCTCCCGGGGGAGTGCGGCTGGTGCCACGACGATCGAGGTCTGTGCGACAGGCCTCACCTGGACGATGATCGGCGCTTCAGCATTAAGCTCGAGGAGACCTTCGAAGTTGAAACGGTACGCAACGACGACAAGTGTTTTTTTCATAATTAAGCATGACTTCAACTATTTCAACGTGTAATTTTCATCTTTTACAATTCGAGTATAGCTTATCCCATGCCATGCAAGACGCTATGTCTTGGAGAGGATGGATTTTCAAGACCATGAAAATTATGAAACATACAAAATTTACCTAAGGACTCATCATGATGTGGATTTTGAAGTAAATCTGCATAATTCTGGGAGCGTAACCCATTTTGGTTGCAAAAATTGGGAAGCATTTTGCAAGATGTATGGTTTTGATGAGGGTATGCTTGTCACCATGGATCTTGGTGATCCTGACATCGACCAAGACAATATGGACATTTGGGTCCTTGTTGAAACGCCTCCAGTTCTACCGCTATGTGAGTTTCTCAAACATAGTTAATTATTAACTAATTTATATTGTTCATTTCAAAATAGTTGACAGCTTATTTTGATTGTTCGGACAATGTGCGGAACATGGTAGAGAAAACCCACTACACCGATGGCTCCGAGTTAACTTATCAGGAGAAAAATCATCTGGTCGTTTTTTTACTGATCTTGAGAATTACAATATCTATTGTAAAACTCCTCAACATTATGGGCAATACGTGCCACTAGTGCACGTGTTGAACTACGGTAACTACTATGGAGATACCCTAGTAAGATTTTCTACTATTACGACATTCGTGCATCTTTTGCATACTTCTAAAACTAGTACATCATTGCTAACTATGAAGTTATTACTATGTTTTTCAACAGAGAATCCCGACGGATTGTGTGCCTCATTTGATGTATGAGTATGGTAGCCTTCATGTTTTGAACATACAACCAGGTCATCCTACGAATCTCAACTGTCCATACCGGATTTCTAAAAGAAGTGGAGACATGCTAATCAGAGAATGAAAAAAATGTATGGACAGTCGTAAGGAGGTTCTTGGAAGCAAAAGGAAGCGCCGCGCAAGAATTGGAGACAGGATGATCTCCATTCTCCATAATGGAGAGTCAGGGTCTATATTGTTTTATGCTATTTTACCTTAAATAGGGTATTTAGGTCCTGCCTAATACTGATGATCATGTGCTAAGAACAATTAAGTAGGGTTGGTTCGATGACTATCAGGATGATGATCGTATGACTTGTTATTAATAACGAGTAGAAGTTGTATGATGATGATTAGTAGGACTTGTTATTATGATGATGCATGATGCGAGCATGAAGAGTTATTATATATCTGTGGGTGAAATGAACATGGATTGGATTGAAGTGAAGGCAACATGCATGTGGTGCATGTCGAAAGTAGTACAATCCAAACTTGATCAAGTTAGGATTAGTATTACTTTCGACATGCACCACATGTTGCCTCATTCGCACCATAGAGTAGCTACGAACCGGTAACATGGGGAGATGCGACTAATGCGATGGAATGACAGATATATTCTCCAACGGTTGTAACCGGCATTGACAAAAGTTGCAACCGTCGACGAGGAAAGCTGCGACCAGTGGCAGATGAAGCTACAACGAGCTAGATTTTATTGGGTTGCAACTAGCGCACTGCAGATCTGGATCGACACACGAGATGTTGCAAGCTCAGTGACCACATGCTAGAACCAACAAGCTTATTTGCTGGACCCAGCAGAGACAGAGTTGCGACGAGGCTGCTACTGGAGTCAGCAGGCTGCTACTGCCAATGCACGGAGATGCAACGGCGTTTTCTACAAGTGATCGCGATCGGTGCGCCGATGGCGACGGTTATTTGTTACCATACACGGTGATGGTTTGACCGGCCCCGGTGGATGCCGAGAGGCCACGGGACAGCGAGTTAGTGGTGCTGTGTATGTGTGTCGGTGAAAAGCTATGACTGGTGTGGCGCGATGCTATGAAGGGTGAGGTGAGAAGCTGCGATGGTGGTGCAAGGGCTGTGATGATGGCGGCGGCGGTGAGCGTGGTTGTCGTCACTAGTAGAAAAAAGGGCCATTTGTCTCGGTTCATAAGGCCCATCTGTCCCGGTTGGGGAACCGGGACTAAAGGGTCGTTACTAATGCCCTAGGCCTTTACTGCCGGTTCTTATACCAACCGGGACAGATGGGCCTCCACGTGGCCGCTCCGGCGAGCCCAGGTAGGAGGGCCTTTGGTCCCGGTTGGTAGCACCAACCGGGACCAATAAGCTTCCACGCGTCAGCATTTTAGGGGCTGTTTTTTTTCTAAAAGGAGTTGGTTTAGGGGTTTTGGGGGTTAATTTAGGTTGTTATAGGTAGCTAATAGAGAGATGTCTCCTCTCTTATCTCCGTGCTACTGCTACTGCTATGCCTAAACATGACTTAGATTGAAGTGAGGCAACATGTGGTGCATGTCGAAAGTAATACTAATCCTAACTTGATCAAGTTTGGATTGTACTACTTTCGACATGCACCACATGCATGTTGCCTTCACTTCAATCCAATCCATGTTCATTTCACCCACAGATATATAATAACTCTTCATGCTCGCATCATGCATCATCATAATAACAAGTCCTACTAATCATCATCATACAACTTCTACTCGTTATTAATAACAAGTCATATGATCATCATCCTGATAGTCATCGAACTAACCCTACTTAATTGTTCATAGCACATGATCATCAGTATTATGCAGGACCTAAATACCATATTTAAGGTAAAATAGCATAAAACAATATAGACCCTGACTCTCCATTATGGAGAATGGAGATCATCCTGTCTCCAATTCTTGCGCGGCACTTCCTTTTGCTTCCAAGAACCTCCTTACGACTGTCCATACATTTTTTCCATTCTCTGATTAGCATGTCTCCATTTCTTTTAGAAATCCGGTAAGGACTGTTGAGATTCGTAGGATGACCTGGATATATGTTCAAAACACGAAGGCTGCCATTCTGATACATCAAATGAGGCACACAATCCTCTGGGATTCTCTGTTGAAAAACATAGTAATAACTTCATAGTTAGCAATAATGTACTAGTTTTAGAAGTATGCAAAAGATGCACGGATGTTGTAATAGTAAAAAATCTTACCATGGTATCTCCATGGTAGTTACCGTAGTTCAACACGTGCACTAGTGGCACGTATTGACCATAATGTTGAGGAGTTTGATTGTAGATATTGTAATTCTCAAGATCAGTACAAAATCCGACCAGATGATTTTTCTACTGATAAGTTAACTCGGAGCCATCAGTGTAGTGGGTTTTGTCTACCATGTTCCGCACATTGTTTGAACAATCAAAATAAGCTGTCGATGGAAATAAGCTGTCAACTATTTTGAAATAAACAATATAAATTAGTTAATAATTAACTATGTTTGAGAAATTCACATAGCGATAGAACCGGAGGCGTGTCAACAAGGACCCAAATGTCCATATTGTCTCCGTCGATGTCAGGATCACCAAGATCCATGGTGACAAGCATACCCTCATCAAAACCATACATCTTGCAAAATGCTTCCCAATTTTTGCAACCAAAATGGGTTACGCTCTCAGCATTATACAGATTTACTTCAAAATCCACATCAGATGGGTCCTTATGTGAATTTTCTTCGTTTCTAAATTTCCATGGTCTTCAAAATCCATACTCTCCAAGACATAGCGTCTTGCATGGCATGGGATAAGCTGTACTCGAATTGTAAAAGATGAAAATTACACGTTGAAATAGTTGAAGTCATGCTTAATTACGAAAAAACACTTGCCGCCATTGCGTACCGTTTCAACATCGAAGGTCTCCTCGAGCTTAATGTTGAAGCGGCGATCATCGTCCAAGTGAGGCCTGTCGCACAAACCTCGGTCGTCGTGGCAAAAGCCGCACTCCCTCACTGATTCCTCTCTGACATTTGTGACCGTCGGTGATGGTAGCTCCTCCATTCGCTCCCGAGAGCATTACACCAAATTGTCTAGCACACGAGAACGAAGGAGAAGCTACCCCATGACAACAGTCGGGATTCTTCGTCCTCTCATATATGGTGGAGACTTGACAGACTTAAAGTCAACCCGAAATTTCGTTTAATTATCTTTCTAAAAAAGGATTTGGCTGGTCTCACCTCGAGGTCGGAGGGGGTCGGGGACGGGCACGACGGCGGGGATGATGGAGGGGGGCTCCTAGATTTCTGCGACAACAAAAACCCTATAAGCTATCAACTAATCATATGCATACGCCTTGCATAGTGCTCTCCAATTTTACATTGAAAGTAGGAGTAGTTTTCCAATTTGAGCATTCAATAAGCAAAACCAAATCGTAAAATAAAGTAGTATTCAAATTAGCATGCATTCAATTATAAGCAATACTATATCATCTCTTCCGTCCGTACATCGTCGAATATTATCACTAATACACCTCAAATACTATCATACATATATATATAGCATCGCTAGTACAGCTAGAACCGTGGCGCCCGACGGGTATCGGCGCGGGCGGTGGACACCCAAAGGGAAGGAACCATCACAGGATCATAGCTCCACTGAGATCCCTGAAGAAGCTGCCAGGTATTGTCGAACCTGCCCTCCAACGCAACCATGTAGCGACGGACGTGCTCGTCCTCCTCGCTGACACGGTGACGTACCACCTCCGCGGTGTCCGGAAGCCTAGGCACCGTCACTGGCCCACGCGACCGCCACCAAACAAGGATCGGGTCGACAACGGGCTGACTCCTCACCAACCTACGCCCCCCGGAAGGTAGCATCTCCCTATACCAGCCCGGCGGAGCCCAGTCCCGGACACGGCCCCTCTGATCAAGCCGGCCTCCCCGTCGAGTCAACGACGAGGATGCGGGATAGGCATCGTCGACGTCGATGCGGGAATAATTGCTTGAACTAAAAAAATAAACTAGTTCGATTAATTTTCTTGCTAAAAATAAACTACTTCTATAGTAAAATAAAGTAGTTTTATTAAATCAACTAGTTCAACTACTAATTAAGAACTTACTATAAATAAAATAAAGTAGTACTTACTAAAAATAAACTACTTCTATATATAGTAAAATAAAGTAGTTTTATTAAATCAACTAGTTCAACTACTAAGCACTTACTATAAATAAAATAAAGTAGTACTTACTAAAAATAAACTACTTATATAGTAAAATAAAGTAGTTTTATTAAATCAACTTGTTCAACTACTAAGCACTTACTATAAATAAAATAAAGTAGTACTTACTAAAAATAAACTTGTTTAACTAGTTCTATTATTTATCGAGCCCCCCCCTCATGTCGAAGTTATCGGGGAGGGGGTATATCGACAACGACATACCCGATAAAAAATAAGAAGAGGAAGAAGAAGAAAAAAAAGAGGAGAAGAAGAAAGAAATAGAGGAGAAGATCGAAGAAAAAAAGAAGAAGAAAAAAGAGGAGAAGAAGAAAGGAATAGAGGCTCTCCTCTATTCCTTTCTTTTTCTCCTCTTTTTCTTCTCCTCTTTTTCTTCTTCTTTTTTCCTCTTCTTATGTATTTCTCCACTTCTTCCTCTCCTCTTCTTCTCCTTCTTCTTCTCCTTTTCCTCTTCTTATTTTCCCTTTTCCTCTCCCCCCTCATCACATGTCCGAGGAGAAGAAGAAAAAAAAGGAGAAGAAGAAGGAATAGAGGAGAAGAAGAAAAAATAGATTTTAATCTATTTTTTCCTTCTCCTCTATTACTTCTCCTTCTCCTCTTTTTTTCTTCTTCTTCGTCCTCTTCTTATTTTTCTTCTTCTTCCTTCTTCCTCTTTTCTTCTGTCCTTAATTTCTTTCCTCGATGACCCTAACCCTCTTGACGACCCTAACCCTAACTACAGCGACTTCGCTTGCATACATATGAACAAATATGATCGATCATCTATGAACAATATAAAAACATCATATGATATATGAACAAAAAAATCACATCTATGAACAAAAAAAATCATCTAATCATATATTTTTTATGGCGGCCACGGCGGCGGCGGCGGGGGGCAGGGCAGGGGCGCGGGGGCCGGGGCTCACTGGGGGCGGCGGCGGCGACGGCGTCGGGGCAGGGGCGGCGCGGACCGGGGCGGTGACGATGCGGGGCGGCGCGGCGACGGCGTCGGGGCAGGGGTGGCGCGCGGCGACAGCGTTGGAGCAGGGGGCCGCGGCGTCGGGGCAGGGGCGCTTGCGGCGACGGCGTCGGGGTAGGGGAGCACGCGGCGACGGCGTCAGGGCAGTGGGAAGAAGAACTGAACCGAAAATTTCACAAGTGTGGCTTATATAGACATACTTTTGGTCCCGGTTCGTGGCAGCAACCGGGACCAAAGCACCCCTTTAGTCCCGGTTGTAGCCGCCAACCGAGACCAAAGGTCGCTTTTCAACAGCCCAAAGGGCGGGAAGCAGAGGCCTTTGGTCCCGGTTGGTGGCACAAATCGGGACTAAAGGGTGCGCATTGGTACCGGTTATTGGCATGAACCGGTACCAATGTACGCCTTTAGTACTGGTTGGTGGCGCCAACCGAGACTAAAGGCCTTGTGCTCCCCGCATCGCGGCATGAAAGTTTAGCCCCACCTTGCTAGCTGAGGGAGCTCGAGAGTGGTTTACAAGCCCCACTCCCGCTGCCCTCTCGAGCTCCTCTCAAATGCAGGCTTTCGGGCCTAAACACACTCCATCTATATTGGGCCTTCTACGGGCCTGAATCCTGGCCCATGGGTGGGTTTCTAGTCGTATTCACGCCGTGGTGGCCCAGTAGGTTGTTTTTTTCCCAGTTTATTTCTTTTCTTTTTTGCTTTATTTCTTTTATTTTGTTTCTACTTACAACAAAATACTTATTTTATTTTGTTTCTAATTACTTATTTATTCTATTTTATGATAATTCTTTTTGCTATTAAAGTTTCTAACAAAAAAAGTTCTTTATGAAAATTCTTTTTGCTTTAAATGATTTTGAACAGAAGAAAACTTTGATAATTTTAGTTGCATCAATTTATATAATTTTAGTTTCAATAATACTAGAGGTTGCTTATGATGTTTTGAACAGAAAATATGTTGATAATTTTAGTTTCATAAATTTTATTTATGTTATTAAAGTTTATTTTATTTTGTTTCTACTTATATATTTTATTAAAGTTTATTTTATTCTGTTTCTAATTACTTATTTATTTTATTTTATGATATTTGTTATTTTCTATGCATTTACTGATTATTTTGAGCAATAAGACCGTGAAATTGAAAAGCACTACAAATGAACTCTAAAAAGGTTGAAAGTTGGCATGTTATCATCATTTCACCCACATAGCATGTGCAAGAAAGTAGAGAGGGTTACGGCAAAAACTGGATGCACTTCGTGTACAAAACGGACAATCTGTTTCGAAGTATCAGGATTTCATACGGAAACTCGTCTGTTACAACAGGCATTTCAAATGAACTACGAAAAGGTTGAAAGTTGGCATGGTATTATCATAATAGTTGTGGAGAGAAAGTCTTCACTTTTTTTCGCTTGTGTGAATTGCTTATTGCGCCGTAACCATGGATAATCTTCATCGTTTATCAGGATGCTTGGGTCAGCCTTGACTTTAAAGGGAGGAATTTCATGAAACTTTTCATAATCTTCAGACATGTCTGCCTTGCCCTTCACTCCCACGATGTCCCTTTTTCCTGAAAGAACTATGTGGCGCTTTGACTCATCGTATGATGTATTCGCTTCCTTATCTTTTCTTTTTCTCGGTTTGGTAGACATGTCCTTCACATAGATAACCTGTGCCACATCATTGGCTAGGACGAACGGTTCGTCAGTGTACCCAAGATTGTTCAGATCCACTGTTGTCATTCCGTACTGTGGGTCTACCTGTACCCCGCCTCCTGACAGATTGACCCATTTGCACTTAAACAAAGGGACCTTAAAATCATGTCCGTAGTCAAGTTCCCATATGTCCATTATGTAACCATAATATGTGTCCTTTCCCCTCTCGGTTGCTGCATAAAAGCGGACACCGCTGTTTTGGTTGGTGCTCTTTTGATCTTGGGCGATCGTGTAAAATGTATTCCCATTTATCTCATATACTTTGTAAGTCAATACAGTCGAAGATGGTCCCCTGGACAACGAGTACAGCTCATCAAAAACAGTGGTGTCACCTCTGAGACGTGTTTCTAACCAACTGCTGAAAGTCCTGATGTGTTCACATGTAATTCAGTCGTCACACTGCTCCGGGTGTTTGGAGCGCAGACTGTTCTTGTGTTCATCGACATACGGGGTCACCAAGGTAGAGTTCTGTAGAACTGTGTAGTGTGCTTGAGACCAAGAATGCCCGTCCCTGCATATTATTGAGTCCGCTCCTAGCGTGCCTTTTCCAGTCAGTCTCCCATCATACCGCGATTTAGGGAGACCTATCTTCTTAAGGCCAGGAATGAAGTCAGCACAAAACCCAATGACATCCTCTGTTTGATGGCCCATGGAGATGCTTCCTTCTGGCCTAGCACGGTTACGGACATATTTCTTTAGGACTCCCATGAACCTCTCAAAGGGGAACATATTGTGTAGAAATACGGGGCCCAGAATGACAATCTCGTCGACTAGATGAACTAGGACGTGCGTCATGATATTGAAGAAGGATGGTGGGAACACCAGCTCGAAACTGACAAGACATTGCGCCACATCACTCCTTAGCCTTGGTATGATTTCTGGATCGATCACCTTCTGAGAGATTGCATTGAGGAATGCACATAGCTTCACAATGGCTAATCGGACGTTTTCCGGTAGAAGCCCCCTCAATGCAACCGGAAGCAGTTGCGTCATAATCACGTGGCAGTCATGAGACTTTAGGTTCTGGAACTTTTTCTCTGGAATATTTATTATTCCCTTTATATTCGACGAGAAGCCAGTCGGGACCTTCATACTGAGCAGGCATTCAAAAAAGATTTCCTTCTCTTCTTTGGTAAGAGCGTAGCTGGCAGGACCTTCATACTGCTTTGGAGGCATGCCGTCTTTTTCGTGCAAACGTTGCAGGTCCTCCCGTGCCTCAGGTGTATCTTTTGTCTTCCCATACACGCCCAAGAAGCCTAACAGGTTCACGCAAAGGTTCTTCGTCACGTGCATCACGTCGATTGAAGAGCGTACCTCTAGCTCTTTCCAGTAGGGTAGGTCCCAAAATATAGATTTCTTCTTCCACATGGGTGCGCGTCCCTCAGCGTCATTCGGAACAGCTAGTCCGCCGGGACCCTTTCCAAATATTACGTGTAAATTAGAGACCATAGCAAGTACGTGATCACCGGTACGCATGGCGGGCTTCTTCCGGTGATCTGCCTCGCCTTTGAAATGCTTGCCTTTCTTTCGACATTGATGGTTGGTCGGGAGAAATCGACGATGGCCCAGGTACACATTCTTCCTGCATCTGTCCAGGTATATACTTTCGGTGTCAGCTAAACAGTGCGTGCATGCGTGGTATCCCTTGTTTGTCTGTCCTGAAAGGTTACTGAGAGCGGGCCAATCATTGATGGTCACGAACAGCAACGCCTTTAGGTCAAATTCTTCCCCCATGTGCTCATCCCACGCACGTACACCTGTTCCATTCCACAGCTGTAAGAGTTCTTCAACTAATGGCCTTAGGTACACATCAATGTCGTTGCCGGGTTGCTTAGGGCCTTGGATGAGAATTGGCATCATAATGAACTTCCGCTTCATGCACATCCAAGGAGGAAGGTTATACATACATAGAGTCACGGGCCAGGTGCTGTGATTGCTGCTCTGCTCCCCGAAAGGATTAATGCCATCCGCGCTTAAAGCAAACCATACGTTCCTTGGGTCACTTGCAAACTCAGCCCAGAACTTTCTCTCGATTTTTCTCCACTGCGACCCGTCAGCGGGTGCTCTCAACTTCCCGTCTTTCTTACGGTCCTCACTGTGCCATCGCATCAACTTGGCATGCTCTTTGTTTCTGAACAGTCGTTTCAACCGTGGTATTATAGGAGCATACCACATCACCTTCGCAGGAACCCTCTTCCTGCGGGGCTCGCCCTCAACATCACCAGGGTCATCTCGTCTGATCTTATACCGCAATGCACCGCATACCGGGCATGCGTTCAAATCCTTGTACGCACCGCGGTAGAGGATGCAGTCATTAGGGCATGCATGTATCTTCTCCACCTCCAATCCTAGAGGGCATACGACCTTCTTTGCTGCGTACGTACTGTCGGGCAATTCGTTATCCTTTGGAAGCTTCTTCTTCAATATTTTCAGTAGCTTCTCAAATCCTTTGTCAGGCACAGCATTCTCTGCCTTCCACTGCAGCAATTCCAGTACGGTACCGAGCTTTGTGTTGCCATCTTCGCAATTGGGGTACAACCCTTTTTTGTGATCCTCTAACATGCGATCGAACTTCAGCTTCTCCTTTTCACTTTCGCACTTTTCCCTTGCATCAACAATGACCCGGCGGAGATCATCATCGGGCACATCGTCTGGTTCCTCTGGATCTTCAGCTTCCTCTTGATCTTCAGCTTCCCCCGTTGCAGCATCACCGTATTCAGGGGGCACATAGTTGTCATCGTCCTCTTCTTCTTCGCTGTCTTCCATCATAACCCCTATTTCTCCGTGCTTCGTCCAAACATTATAGTGTGGCATGAAACCCTTATAAAGCAGGTGGGTGTGAAGGATTTTCTTGTCAGAGTAAGACCTCGTATTCCCACAATTAGGGCATGGACAACACATAAAACCATTCTGCTTGTTTGCCTCAGCCACTTCGAGAAAATTATGCACGCCCTTAATGTACTCAGAGGTGTGTCTGTCACCGTACATCCATTGCCGGTTCATCTGCGTGCATTATATATAATTATGTGTGTCAAAAGTAAGAAAATTAGACAAGTATCTATCTAAAGTAAGATTTTTTTCTTTCAGAAAGAAGATAAGAACAAGAGGCTCACCACGGTGGTGCCGGCGACGAGATCGGCGCGGGCGATCGACGGCGGTGAAGACAAGGACGGGGCGTGACGGACCGCTAAACCTAGACAAATCTCGGAAAAAAATGGAGCTCGGAGGTCGAGCTTCGAGAGGAGAAAGCTTAACTAGTGTGGCTCGGGCATTTCATCGAACACCTCACATGCATAAGAGGTGAGCTAGAGCACCCAAATGCCCTTCCTCGCCGGCCAGCAAAAAACAGAGCACTGTGGAGTGCTCTGCTCGCCGGCGATGGGGTATATATAGGCAACTCATTTGTCCCGGTTCGTGGCTGGAACCGGGACTAAAGGTCATCCTTCTGTTCCGGTTCCTTCCACGAATCGGGACCAATGTTTGTGGGCCAGGAGCGAGGCTCATTGGTCCCGGTTCGTGCCAAGAGCCGGGACAAATGGGCCCAGATGAACCGGGACCAATGCCCACGAGGCCCCGGCCGGCCCCCTGGGCTCACGAACCGGGACAAATGCCCCCATTGGTCCCAGTTCGTGGCAGAACCGAGACTAATGGGCTGGCCAGGCCCGAACGAAAGCCCCTTTTTCTACTAGTGCGTGGAGGACACCAGGTGGGGGAGGGCGACAAAAGAGCAACCACACCGTGCGTGGGGCGAACAGTCTTTTTTATTCTTGACAGACGTGGGGCGAACGGTCTTGTGCGCGTGTGAATCGCGAATCTGTTGGGGAAAGAAAAAAAATGACTTGGAGGCTTGATCTGACGGCTGGGAGGCAACGAATGGTACATATGGGATGAGACCGGCCAGGGGTTTGGCGCCGGTTAGTCTTACATTATATCGCAATGTCCTACTTGGTACTCCTCAATACTTACTCAAATACGTAACCCTTCCTTCTTTACTCTCTTATTAAACTTTCAACTACTCTTTTTTCATGTTTTCCTCACGTTTATTTATAAGTTGTCCATCTAGCTTCATTGCCGTCCCGGATCTCTCACCACTTTATCATCTGTATTTTAGCTCCTTGGCCTAACCATTTGTGCGAGCGGTAGAAATGGGAGGTATTGGGACATGCAGATGAATACACATGACACAACGTTGATACCCTTGAAGTAGCGGAAACTCTCAGAAGCAAGCAAGGACAGACGAACGCATGCATGCAGTTGCCGAATTGCTTCAAATTCTTTGAACATGTTTGCTTCAAAGCATCTGATTACTGTAGGCTGGGGTCCATTCATACATGGTTTTAGCATCTTTTGTCATACCTACATGTGCCATCCAGCTAACCTCTCACGCCTTTTTCATTTAATCTTTTAATTCAATCTACTATATCTTTTTAACCGAAAGTCCAAAGTAATTTCGTTTGCATATTTGTGTTCGTCACGACGAGGACTTCTAAATTTCAAGTTTCAAATATTGAAACATGATAGTCCTAACATTAAGCTCTACTAAGTGTTACCAAGTTTCATATGCTTTTAGGACTTTAGTAGTTAAAACTTGCCGAACCCCTCGATTTGCCTCGTGATCCGCAAAATTGTTGGATTCCGCACAAGGGCACATCAAGTTTTAAGTCCCGGTTTATAAAACTTACAATTTCATCGTTCGCTCATACCAAGTTTCAGCAGTTAAACTTAAAGAAGTTTTAATAACTCGTCAAAATGTATTAAAAATGGATCTTATTTGAAAGCTCTCATCACAAAAAGAAGAGTATACGAATGGAATATAAATAGAATTTTCAGTTCAAAAGGTATATTAGATTCAAATTTGGAAGTCAAAAGAAAAACCATGAAATGCGGGATATGTGGAGCTCCCAAAAGCTGCACGCATGGACACCATCCAAAGCATGCAAATAGTAAACCAGTTTACGTACCATGAGGCAATCAAGCAACCGCAAATCTGCATGCCCCCGTCCCTGTGTTAGATGTGTGTAGTCCTTTTTCGGTATATCCCCATTGTATAAGGGGTTTCCTGCACTTTAACATACATGTATATGTAATGGCCTTTGGCCCTCGGTGAATACTAGTTGTTGTTCATCTAACATGGTATCAGATATTAGGTTAGCCTTTCGTTCCCGCACGATGCAACTCCGTGCGTGCTCTCGATTCTGCTCGTCGCCGGTCGCTCCCGCCCGGATCTGACGCTCTCTAACGAGCTCCTCCTCGCGTAGCTGGTTCCTGCTGCTGGTTCGCTGCCACTCCTTCAGCTAGCTTCGCTGGCCGCCTCGTCTAGGCTGCACGAGCGAGCTGCCGGCGGCCCGGCCGTCTGCCTCCCCTGGCCGCCTGCCTCTCCCGGCCGCCGTTGCTCTATCTGGCCGCCTCTGTTGCAGCCTGCTCCGCCTGGCTGCCCTCGGGCCCTCCTCCGCCCGGCCGCCCCTGGCCCCTCCTCATCGATCTATCCAGATCGGGTCCTCTCTGAAGGTTGACCAAAAGAAAGGGGGCCAGAGACTCCTCATGTCTTCTTCGGGCTATATTGCTGTTCCTCGGTGCTCAGTGATCTTCGATGGCACCAACTATGCTGAGTTTGTGGGCTTCATGCGCATCCATATGCGGGGTCTTCTTCTGTGGGGCGTTCTCTTTGGCGAGATTCCCTGTCCGCCCTGCCCTGCTGCTCCGGTGGCTCCTGTTCCGCCGGTACCGCCGGTGCTTGCTGCTGATGCTTCTCAGGCTGATCGGGATGCAGCCAAGGCTCTTGATGATGCTGCAGTTGATGCTTATGATCAGCAGGTATCCGCATATTCTGATGCTCTTTCTGTCTACCGGGATGATCTGTCTGCTTACACTTAGTGGTGCAATGATGATGCTCGGGCTGCTGCTGTTCTCACTGCGAGTGTCCTCCCTCAGTTTGCTTCGGAATTCATGGGCCTCGGCACTGTTGCAACGATGTGGTCCTACCTTCGTCAGCGCTATCAGCCCTCTGGCGATGCTCTATACCTTTCTGTGGTGCGTCAGGAGCATGCTCTTCAGCAGGGTGACTCGTTTGTTGATGAGTCTATTCTCAGTGCTCTGCCATCTGGCGTCCTCTTGACTCACTGCAGATAGTTGTTTGTGACACTTGTTGTTGCTGTCAGACTACGCGGTCTGACTTGGAGTTTCAGAGGGTTCATGATTTCTTATCCCGTCTCCGCTCCGATTTTGAGCCCCGACGTGCTCACTTGCTTGCTCGTGGTCGTGTTCCTATCTCGGAGGTGCTTGCTGAGCTTCGTGCTGAGGAGACCCGCCTTCGCTCTGCTGGGTTACTTGTGGTTCCTTCAGTATTGGCCGCCCGAGCTCCTGTGTCATCTGCTCGCCTCACCGCTCCACCACTCATGCCAACTCCTTCAGGGGGGGTGAGTCGCCCTCCTTATGCTGAGAAGAGTACGTCGCGCTGTGACACATTCTGTGGTTACTGCTCCCGGTCAGGTCACCCAGAGTCTGATTGTCGCCAGAAGAAGCGAGACCAGAGGCGCTCCTCTTCCAACAGCACTCCAACGTCTTCCTCGACTCCATCACTCACTGACCAGGACATTGTACGCCTAAATCGTTTACTTGCTTCCTCCGGCTCCTCGTCGACTGGTTCCGCTGCTGCTGTGACTGCATCCACTTCTCCACCACCGCAGGCATCTACATAGTCAGGTACATCTTCGTGGGTTCTGGATTCTGGAGCCTCCTTTCATATGTCCTCTGATTCTTCCGTGTTGTCTTCTCTCCGACCTCTTGATTCGCTTGTTAATGTTCTTACCACCGATGGCACACCTCTTCCTGTTGCTAGTCGTGGTCTTCTTTCCACTCCATCTTTTTCTGTTCCTAGTGTTTCACATGTTCCTCGCCTTACCATGAACCTTTTTTCTGCTGCCCAACTTACTGATTCTGGTTGTCGTGTCATTCTTGATACCGAGTCTTGCTCCATTCAGGATCGTCGCACCAAGGCTTTGGTTGGTGCTGGCCCACGGCGCCGTGAGTCAAAGGGCCTTTGGGAGGTTGACTGGCTTTGTGTTCCTTCCGCTGCCACCACTTCTGCCGGCTCCCATGCTCTTGCTGCCTCTTCGTCTGCGTCCTTCCAGCAGTGGCATCATCGCCTTGGTCACATCTTTGGCTCTCGCTTGTCCACTTTAGTTCGTCAGGGCCTCTTAGGGTTTGTATCTTGAGCTGTTTCTTTACATTGTAATGGTTGCATACTTGGCAAACAGACTCAGTTACCTTATCCTACCAGTGAGTCGGTCTCTCAACGTCCTTTTGACTTAGTTCATTCTGATGTCTGGGGTTCTGCTCCCTTTGATTCGAAAGGTGGTCATCGCTACTATATCTTGTTTATTGATGATTTCTCTCGCTACACTTGGCTATACTTCATGAAATCTTGTAGCGAGGTTCTCTCTATATACAAACGCTTTGCTGTCATGGTTCACACCTAGTTTTCCACGCCCATTCATACTTTTCGTGCTGACTCTGCTGGTGAGTTTATCTTCCAGCTGTTGCGTGGTTTTCTTGCGGAACAGGGTACTCTTACCCAGTTCTCATGTCCTGGTGCTCATGCTCAGAATGGCGTTGCCGAACGTAAGCATCGTCATCTACTTGAGATGGCTCGTGCGCTGATGATTGCAGCTTCCCTTCCACCCCACTTTTGGGTTGAGGTTGTTTCTGCATCCACCTATATCATCAACATTCAGCCATCGACTGCTCTGCAGGGTGGTATTCCTATGGAGTGTCTCACCGGTCGTTCTCCTGACTACTCAGCTCTCCGTATGTTTGGATGTGTGTGCTATGTCCTTCTTGCCCCGCGGGAACGCACCAAACTGACTGCTCAGTCGGTTGAGTGTGTTTTCCTTGGCTACAGTGATGAGCACAAGGGCTATCGCTGTTGGGATCCTGTTGGTCGTTGTTTGCGCATCTCGCGTGATGTGACCTTTGACGAGTCCCGCTCATACTACCCACGTCCTTCTTCTTCGAGCTTCTCTGTGGACGATATTTCTTTTCTTCTTCTCCCCGATACACCCGGCTATGTGCCTCATGTTTCACCTCCTCCTCCTGCATCTCTCATTCCTTCTTCTTCCCCACCGACACCATCTTCCACATCCTCCTCCTCCACCTCTCCACCATCATCTCCAGTATGTCGCCCCCTCTCACCGTTTCCTCTCCACTATACTCGTCGCCCTCGTTCTGAGGATGCTTCTCCTGACGCGCCTTCCCCCCCTGGTGCACCTCCCTTCACGCCTCCCCCGGCTCATAACCTCCGTGCTCGGCCTCGCCCCCTGCCTGATCGCTACTCTCCTGATCGGTACGGTCTCTCTGTTATTGCTGAGCCCACTTCCTATCGGACTGCCATGACTCAGCCTGAATGGCAGCTTGCGATGGCCGAAGAGCTGGCTGCCCTTGAGTGCTCTGGCACATGGGATCTGGTCTCCCTTCCTTCCGGTGTTCGTCCCATCACCTGCAAGTGGGTCTACAAGATTAAGACTCGCTCTGATGGTTCTCTTGAGCGCTACAAAGTGCGTCTTGTGGCCCGTGGTTTTCAGCAGGAGCAGGGACGCGATTATGATGAGACATTCGCTCCTGTGGCCCACATGACCACTATCCGCACTCTTCTTGCTATGGTTTCTGTTCGTCATTGGTCTATCTCCCAACTTGATGTTCAGAACGCCTTTCTCAATGGCGAGTCACGTGAGGAGGTTTATATGAAGCCACCACCGGGGTACTATGCTCCTGATGGTATGGTCTGTAGACTTCGCCGCTCCCTCTATGGTCTTAAACAGGCCCCTCGCGCCTGGTTTGAGCGCTTCGCCTCTGTGGTGACTGCCGCTGGTTTCTTGCCCAGTGATCATGATCCCGCATTGTTTGTTCACACGTCTCCTCGTGGTCGGACTCTTCTCCTTCTCTATGTTGACGACATGATCATCACGGGTGATGACTCTGACTACATTGCCTTTGTTAAGGCTCGTCTTCGCGACCAGTTCCTCATGACTGATCTTGATCCACTTCGCTATTTTCATGGGATATTGAGATCTCCTCAACCTCTGATGGCTTCTACATCTCCCAAGAAAAATATATTCAGGATCTTCTTGCTCGCGCTGCTCTCGGTGATGAGCGCACTGTTGTGACTCCTATGAAGCTCAACGTTCAGCTTCGTGCCTCTGATGGTGACCCTCTTCCTAATCCCACTCGCTATCTTCACCTTGTTGGCAGTCTTGTCTATGCTGTTACGCGTCCTGACATCTCCTATCCTGTCCACATCTGATGGTGACCCTCTTCCTAATCCCACTCGCTATCTTCACCTTGTTGGCAGTCTTGTCTATGTTGTTACGCGTCCTGACATCTCCTATCCTGTCCACATCCTGAGTCAGTTTGTTTCAGCCCCCACCTCTGTCCACTATAGTCATCTCCTCCGTGTTCTACGATATCTTCATGGCACGATCTCTCAGCGCCTTTTCTTTCCCCGCTCCAGCTCTCTTGAGCTTCAGGCCTTCTCTGATGCTACCTGGGCTAGTGATCCCTCTGATCGACGCTCGTTGTCTGCTTATTGTGTCTTTCTTGGTGGCTCTCTTATTGCCTGGAGGACAAAGAAACAGACTGCAGTTTCTCGCTCGAGTACAGAGGCTGAGTTACGAGCCATGGCTATGTTGACAGCAGAGGTGATCTGGTTACGGTGGTTACTTGAGGATTTTGGTGTATCTGCTACTACTTCGACTCCTTTACTGTCAGACAGTACCAGTGCTATCAGTATTGCGCGTGACCCGGTGAAGCATGAGCTCATCAAGCACATCGGTGTGGATGCCCACTTTGTGCGTGCTGCTATGCGGGATCAGACTCTCGCTCTTCACTATGTGCCCTCTGAGTTACCGTTGGCGGACTTCTTCACGAAGGCACAGACTCGAGCGCAGCATGGCTTTTTCCTCTCCAAACTCAGTGTTGTTGATCCATCATGAGTTTGAGGGGGGGGGGGTGTTAGATGTGTATACTCCTTTTTCGGTATGTCCCCATTGTATAAGGGGTTTCCTGCACTTTAACACACATATATATGTGATAGCCTTTAGCCCTAAGTGAATACTAGTTGCTGTTCATCTAACAGGTGCTACATATCCTCTTCCCTCGAAGTAGCAACAGTTGATGATCAGCACGCGCAAGAAGAAGCTGCCAACACTTGCAGATATTTCTCCCATTTTATTTGAAAAAAGACTTTTCTTCTGAGACCGAAGATACTAGTGCAGGCAAACACTCACCTGACGAGAGAATTGATAATGTGGATCCTTCAATGTGCCAAATTGTCGCTAAGATAACACTTCCGTTATAGCAATATTAGTTAGTGTCCATGCAAAAATACGAATCCAACATTTCAAGATCTAGAAGGCCAAAATTAATTAGCTTCGTAATGGGAAGAAGTCGAGTAACGTATCACATGATCTGCACACAAGGATGAATATTTAGTAGCCCATTTGAAACTATAACATCTTGTATTTTTAAGGATGACCCCTTGGGTCGATCATTCAGCTGCAGTCAGCAGGAGAAAGAATGCAGTTACAAAAGTGACCCTGAATGTAACAGTCCTAGGATGATGTGATGTCAAAATACTAGCTACTCAACTAGAAACAAAACTGTTTGCACACTGTTGGGAATAAATCGTGACGGAGCATGGTGCGATCGGCGTCAGTGCGCCAGGTCGGGTCTATGGCGGTGCGCCAGGTTGGGTCCGCGGGCTGGGTCACGGCCGTAAGTGTACGTGTGTGGGCATGTGTGTATGACGTGGTGCTACAGCCGCGTGAGCTAGCTAGCTAGGTGGATTAGCAATCTATTACGGGCGGCCGCAGTGTGCGCGTTGGAGCGTGTTGTGTGCGGCCGAAGCGTTCGCATCAAGCACCGTGCATGTGGTTAGCTAGTAGTTAGTTCGTGGGTTCATTAGCTGGACGCCCAGGTCGTGTGGCTCATGTGGTTAGTGGCCAGCGTGGTGGACCGGCTATGCATGCGTGGGTGAGGCTACTTAGGCCTTGTATAATGCAAGATGCTTAAGGAGGTGCTTAGATAAATAAATCGGATTTTTCAGAAGCACGGGTGCCGTTTTACAGGAGTGACGCCTAATTAAGCGTCTACCCTGTAAAAATAAGCACCGGTGCTTAGAGAAAATCTGATTTATTTTTCTAAGCACCTCCCATAAGCACCTTGCATTGTACAAGGCCTTAAAAATTTGTAAGCTGATTGTTTTGAGAACAGGGAAAATGAGGCGTTCGTGCGCCAGGGCGTTGGTCGCCAGAAAACTATCTTCTTGTGTTCTTTCGTCTACCTCCGACAGAGAGCAAGTTTAGGGTCAGCTCCTACACACACAAGGAAGGAAAGTATGCAGCAGAATTCTTCAGAGGTGATATATCACAACTAGCAACCGTTAGAACAGCAAAATGTTCAGAGAAAGAAAGGCAGAGCGGCTCAATACTTGTACATGAGATCTATCTAGAAAGTTACTCAATAAACCATGTCATCATATGAACCATTTGGGCGTGAAGCATCTGCCTAAAATGAAAGTGGAAACTCCTAGAACAATTCTATGGGTTTTAAAGGTTACAAATCGAGAATAGCAAAATGACAGTCAAGAACTCAAGATGGTCATCAACATGAATGGAGCAACTAGGTTGGAAAGAATATACTGAAGTCCAATGCACTGCAAAAATTTAGGGATTCTTATTTCATTTACCACTGTTTTCTAACAATATATAAAGCTAAGTGTGTGTTCAACTTAATATAAGAGTGCTTTAAAACTTCCTAATGAGTCTTAAGCTGAGCTTAGTACAATGTTATGTTGAATTCTTCATAAATATGGTAGAAGGGAATGAAACCTGTAATAAACATGTCAGGAAGAATATTGCCAAGACACAGTTAACGAAATCAGAGGTACACTCCAGGAGTGCCTGAGGAAACCGGATGCCTCTTAGTACAACCAGCAAGTGAAAAGACCTTCTTTTTTCCCTTGAAATGCTTTTGTCAGGTAAAGCCACCTTTCCGACACATGTTCTAGTTGGTGAAATTTACTACCAAATCTCGTGTCGCCGAATCGATCAAGTTGCCGAGCTAACCTGAATAACTAACGTGGGCTTACTAGTTTGCCCCCTGATGGCCGAAAAAAAAGCAATTTTTAATAAAAGGTCAATGCATAACAAAGCTAAAACAGAGGACTTTATGGCTAAAAGATGTTTCAAGGGGAGTGGGAATAGCCAAGGCACAAAGTATGGGGGAGAGGTGCGACGTCACTGGGTGCTAAGTAGTACAGGTTGTAATTCTGATAATCTATTGCTAATTCCTGGTGCCTTCTATGCTTATATCTATCAAATTAGTAAAATGTAATGTGTAGAGATTTAATTAATCATGCACAAAATGGAACTAGATATTTCTGAGGAAGAGAAGCAAAATGTGGTTTGTGTTACTCATCTTTTGCTTAGCGAAGCCTTGCTCTTATAAAAGACTTGAGTGGTAGGCATTGATAAGAAGTTGTTCCTCCACTTTTAGATAACTTCTCAGAATCCGTTCATTATGACTTTGATCCTTGGGTAGGAAGTAGGTACGCGTGCTCTATCAATCAATCGTTTAAACAAACTATATATTCTTAATCCTTTCGTTTGGGACTAAATTATATTGAACTCTCCGTCTCAACATTAATTAAGATGATACATTTAGGCAAATCATAATTAATTCCCAACTAGTATAATACCCGTGCATTACCAACAATGTTTGACAAAACGAACACCGTGTGGACAATGACGGAGGTAGGGGGACTGGCAGAGCCATGACTCCCCCATGACCCCACATTTGCACATATATGTTTTTTTTAAAGGGATTGGCACGTATATATATATGCTTAATTTATGCACTTAACCCCTTAGACTTGTCAAAAAAATACATGTATTAGCATAACATGTCCCCTGTTATAAAAAGCTTGACTGATTTGACTCCCCCAATCTTTGATTCCTGGCCCCGCTACTGCATATGGGCCGTCCACATCCAGCAGGAACATTCGACTAAACTAACGGAGATCCCGGCCGAACCTAATTCTGAATAAGTAATTTTTCTATGTTATCGCCCCATGGGTTGTTGACGTTAGGCTACCCTAAAACTGTTTAGTCCTTTATTATTTGATTATATTATTTATTTTTATTCTTCTCAAAAAAATTATTTTTATTGCAATCCTTTATTTTTCTGCTATATATGGCCTTCTTTTTAAAACATTATTTGAAACATAGCGTGCATAGCATCTGGAGGAGGCCGTCGCTATTTCGCTTAGGACGCCATGATGGAGTAGGTTAGAAGAGCAGCTGGTCTCGCCCAAGTTAGCAGTTACCTCCCATGGATTAATCAATTAAGCATGTGAAAAACGAAGATGCCGATCGATTCACAGATGTGATACCTTTGTTGGACAGACATGATGTTCACTGGTTACTAAAATTATTAGCTCAGAGTGCTTCATGATGTTTACTGATTTCGGTTAACTGATGAATTAGGAGAATGCACATTGACAACTAAGTATGACAACTTTCTTGTATCATTAGCATAAATCGCTAAATTATTTGTTCAGGGTACAACATGATGTTTTCACCTTTTTTTTTTTCTTTTTTCAATATAGAGGTTTACCCTTCGGTCTGTACATCCAAGGATGCACACAATCATTATTATAATATTATTCAACAAACCATGAAAAAAATTAATACTTGGATCAACTCAAAGGCTACTTCCTGGCGACCTCTTTCGTTACACCTACAAGCTTGATGAGGCGCCCTGACCTTGCACAAACACACACAGATGTACATCATGATGTTTACGCCGTATCAGCCGTATCGGCAGCTCGATATCCATCGCCCCCTCACGGCCTCTCTCCCCCGAGGAGGCGGCGCCGCGCCGGCCCCGGGGAGTCCCCGTCCACACCCCTCAGTCCTCCCCTCCATTGCCTCCTACTACCACCGCCGTCACTGATGACGCCGCGGGGCGAAGCCCTTGTGGTGAGGCGGCGGCGGCGGCGCTGTCCTCGACCGGTGGTAACGCGTGTGGGCATCGGCGTCCATCTCCCTCCTCCTCCAACGGCAGTGCCCAGCGGGTTGGCGGTGGCCAGGAGATCTCCGGCTGCCGTTTGAAGGATGAGATTTTGGCTGCGATGAGATCTGATCTGGGCCCAAGGGGTTTTGATCGAGATCCACTGCGGCTGCGCCTCATCTCGACAACGGCAAGAAGAGATCCCCCCCTGGTTAATCTTCGCGGCACAAGGACGTCCGGGTCTCTTGGCCCGGGCATGGTGGTGGTGGCTGCCTTCTCCACCGAAGGCGGTTGGCCAGGCTGGTAGTGACGGAAATTTGACCCCACTATTAGCACCGTCGGCGAGTTGGGGAGACATAGTCGCCGGTGAAAACCGAGTCGACTCCAGTCATGGCGGGCGATGGCGGCGTCTATGTCGTTACCTTGATGAAGGCATCGTCAAGCACCTATCGTCAACCTGCTCGTGCCGCTCCGGGAGAAATCCTAAGATCTCCAGATCGGATGATGGCGGCGCTGCGGTGTCGTGTTCCCTATTGGGGGCATCATTTGTGGAGCGGCGCCGGATGGAGGAGGCGTCAGGTGGTGTGGCGTGCCTTCTCTCGCGTCGACGACGGCGGGTCTCGGCGGCATGGAGCAGCGGGGTCTCACCGGTGTGCGTGTGATGATGGACGAGCGCAGGATGGTGGCGTTGTCTGGCGTCGTGGTGGGTCAACGGCAGCTAGACCGCGCAAGGTAGATGCAACAGTACATCATTGAAGATGGTTTGGTGGCAGGTGGCTGCGGCGGACTCATACCCGGCAGTCGTCCTGGTTGAGGTGTGCCCCGGACTAGTGGGTGCACCATACCCGGCAGGCGTCCTGGTTGGGACCTCATGTCTTAGATGTTAGGTTTGGCTGCGAGGTCTGTTTGGTACTAGGCCCAGACTATCAGCATCCCTACATCAACTGGATAGGAGTAGCGACAGATGTTGCCTAGACGGTGGCTTTAGTCTTACTGTTGTATGACTTTCTAAGGTCTTGTGTGAATAATTAATAAAATGGCTGCATGCATCATCCAAATGCAGAGTCCGGGGTCCTCCATTTTAAAAAAAATATGATGCAGGTTGAGAATTGGTGGTGCTGCCCCTAGACAGACGCGCTGCTCGTCTCAAGTGAGTGATTTCAAGAAGCCAACGAGGGATCAATAATAATCCAGATTCCATGTAATAAAGTCATGAGCGACCAGGAGGGACTCATGACTCGATGTAGCGCCGCCAATGGATCCTCACCCGACCCTACCCCCGCTCCCGTGCAGTGCCGATGCGCCGCACTGGGGCGTCCACACCTCCCACCTCCGGTTCCCCAGCTACCACTCCCCTCTCCGCCGCCGCCGGCGAGGACGTGAGGGAAAAGCCCGAGTGGCTCGGTGGCGGCGGCCTTCTTCTCGCGTGTTAGCTGCTCAAGATCGCTGCAGCGATTCCGGTCTTTATATCCTCGGCGGTGATGGTGGACAACGATGGCTGGAGTGTGGCGGCGGGTCGGTAGCCGCAGCGACAAGTGGTGGTGGCGGCCATGTTGCAGCCGCTCAACCTCCGATTCGGCTTCGGATCAGGTGGCGATCCTGATCTTGATCTGCATCATGTGGGTGCTCGCGGCGGTGACCCTGGGCTTGGCGGTAGTGGTCATCTCCTCCGTCGGAGGTGGTCGTCCTGACGCTGGGTGGTCAGATCTCGAGATCCGTCATCTAGGCCCAACTGCGAGTCGGGGAGACATAGTTTTTGGTGGAAACCGAGCTGGCGGCGGCGTTCTGTGTCGTTACCTTGATGAAGGCACCGTCGTGTAACTACTGTCGACCCACTCGTGCTCCACCAAGGAAAACCTAGGATCTAGTATTCCAGCTCAAACGATGGCGGCATTTCGGTGTCGTTTCTTTTTTGGGAGCATCATTTGTGGAGCAGTGCTGGAAGACAGAGGCAGGAGGTGGAGCGGCTTCGTCTTGCACGGAGCTTCAGTGGAGATGTCAAGTCATGCCTGGCCGACAGGTGCTACGCTATGTCATGCCTGTTCGGCAGGTGCTACGCACGGCAGATCTTCAAGAGACTTCAAGCTGCGTTGGCTGGTGATACTTGGCGGCATGGTGTTACGGTGTAGCGGCGGCAACTGCGACGTGCTCAACATTTTGCGCGCATGGAGGTGGTGCTATTGGGCGCCGTGGTGGTGTCGACAGATTGCTGGACTGGCAAGGATGATGCAGGTCACTTTTCTGAAGATGGGTCAGCAGTTCGATGATGTTGGCGGCTTCTAAAACATGTACATGTAGTGTATGCTTTAGGTTTCCTGCACCGGCTATAGGTTCCGATACGTTATGTGGATTAATCAGCGACGACACCGGTTTTAGATATGAGAAGTGAGAGCACTCCATGTTATCGAGTTTGTAGGTGTGAGTGGTGACTTCGGGTGGTTTGATGTATGTTCTTGTGAGACCTTTGTTGAATAATTAATAAAAATGGTTGTATGCATCGATTGATGCAGAGGCCGGGGGTTTTAGCCTCCTTTTCTGAAAAAATGTAAAGTGGTGCGCTTTAATACCTATTTAACTCATCTATTAGGGTGGCACATTAACTCCATCAGTATTGTGTGTTCAAACAAAATAAGCATGGCCATAATCGAAGTATCTGCGGGCGCCGCGCTCTTCCTTGTATGCATCTCTTATGTGTGGTGCTCCTCCCATCTTCCTGCGGCCATGGCTTCGGAGGGAAACATTAAATCCGCGGGATCGGATGATGAAGGCGTCTTCACGGCGTGGTTCGCCGAGGCGGCCGTCTCGAGGGCGTTTGCTTGCCACACGGTAGTGAAGGCCTAGGGCGCCGTGGCCTCATGTGTGATCGACGATACGAGGAGAGATGGAGGAGCAGGGGAGCGGAGCTGGTGGGTGAGCTCGCTGCGCTGCTCGACGAGGACGAAGAGGAGAGAAGGAGGTGTCGGTGGCGGAGCCGGGGGGAAAGGGGATCTGGCCAGGGGCGCGAGGCGAGCGAGGTGCTCAGGAAAATTTGCGTCCCAATTGGAATCTAGGGAACGCGCGGAAGTTACGGGGTGATTTATTTTGTTTCCTTATTTACAAAAGCAAGACTATTACCTAGCGTTAGATTTGGAGAAGATCAACAACGTTCGGCTGGTCTGATGTTGGAGTCTAATCAGACTATAGATACAAAGCGTTTCCCAATAATATTTCCCTTTATTTTGAAGAAAGCATAAGAAGGGGTATAAATAGGCGAGTATGTACAACAAAACTGCACACTTCCACGTTTTACAGAAACCACCATTAGAGCTGAATTAACTAAACTGAATGAGTTTCTTGTATGAGCAAAAGTACTAAACATTCAACTGTATGACCAATCAGATGATGCATATAACTGCTACATGCTATGTGGGAGTGGGAAAAACACTTCTTATAGATAATTTAAGCATCCAACAGTTGGTGTAAACCTGAATTACTACAGTCAAATAACATATATGAAAAACAAAATAATGAAAAGAAAATTGATAGAAAACGCTCCACACATCAAAATATAGATATGTACGAACTGCTAGGATAGAAAATAAAGTATGGAATGCCCTGGAGAGGAGACTATTTACACGTGAAAGAAATGAGCTATCATACCGGAAATTAGGGTGCATGACTAAACATCCCACCAGGAATGAAAATGAGGCAAGCTACATGACTAAACATCCTACCAGGAGTCAATATGGCCTTGCAGGGAAGAGTGTGGTACGACAGGAACCTTCTAACCCGCTGGCCCTATTCCACTGGGACATTGTCATCCTCCATCTCCGCCTTATCGCCGTCATCATGGTAAGACGAGGAGGAGACTGGAGTCGTGAAGGATGGAGTAGTGTTTGGCTTCGCGGTTGCTTGTCAAGCTCCCCGTCATCCAATGTCCTAGATTGCGACTCCATCCAGATGTGTAAGAGTGTGAGTAAACCCTGATCAGACAGCCACCCTCCATGTTGCTACCTTTCTCCCGACGCCTATCACTCCCATACAACGGCTAGGTTGTTGAGACAACGAGAGAAAAAGCGAAAGAGAGAAACTAGAAACCTACCATCATCGCTAATCCTTCCAATGCTAGGAAATTGACATTGCAAATAAGACGTTGCAACATGAAGGGACACTATGTAAATATGTATAGTCGGTAGTTGTACTTGAATTGTTTTGTAATGAAGGTGAGAGATTTGATGACATGGAGAGCATGCATAGGCCACGTACAATGTTAGGTGGGGAGAGTTATTCCAATTGTAGGTTCAAAATGCGAGTAGTATTAAACGATACAACTTAATTTATCTTCAAGGGGTCCGAATCCCTTTTTATAATTAATGACCATTTTCTAAACATATGAAAACACCTTTTTCGGTTACACAGTTATTTTTTAAAATATGTGAACACTTTTATTAATCACATAAACATTTTATAAAAACACGTGAACTCATTTTTAGAATAAATGTTTGTAGAAGTATGAGCATTTTTATATTTGTGAATAGTTCTAATTTTTTCTATTATCAAACTGATAATACATAAATGTGTAAGGTAAATGTATATTTCTTAGACTTGTGAATAATAACATGAATAAATTGTACCTAATCTTCTAATGGGCCATATTAATTGCAGCGCATTCCGCCCTGGCCATGCCTGGCTCCTGCTCGCTACATCACGATATATGAAAAGAAAATGAGAGCTTCTATTCGGCGCCTTAAGCGCCAACACATGTGCCGGCCCATTAGCACTTCGACCTGACTCGTCCGACAGCCTTGTTCGCTGCTGGTTTCAAGGAAAAACCAGTTGCTACAGGTTTGAGAAAAAAACTGATCAAGTTTTTACAGTTAACAAAAACCGCACATTCACAAACTATTCTTCTATTTTAAAAAATTTAATGCATTTAAAAATGTTCAGATCTCTGAAAGAAAACATGTGTTTAAACAATGTTCATGAACATGATTTGTTTTAAATAAAATAAAAGGTTGTTCATGAATTTTGGAAAAATAAAAACCATAAATAAATGAATGGTAAAATGGAATTTTTTTGAAAAAGAACAATCACGGATTAAAAAATATTGGGAAAAAAAGAGGGAAAAAAAAACGGAATGGAAGCTCCTAAAAATGTTCCAAATCTGGGATGGTGTGAGAAGCTTACATGGGCTGGCCCATAACAAAACTTATCGAGTTGTGGGCGCCCTGTACCGATAATGTATTATTAGGCGCAATCTCCAAAGAAAATGTGTTTGTTTGATGTCAGCATCCACGCCCCTCCCTACTCCCCGGCATGCTTAGGCTTGAAGATTTGAATCACTAATATAATAAGATTTGCTTATGAGATAGCCTACATGAAGATACTCTCGTCATATCCGGTTTGCCATTATCGAGGACTCCTCGGAGGCGACCGACGGCCCGAGCGCTTCCCTAGGGTTCCTCCTCCATCTTCCTTGTTCCCCCCGCCGTCGCCGGTCACCGTCCCCTCCCGCCGCCGCCGGCCGCACGCGTCTCGCCCCACCTTCCTCTCCCCCTCCCCCCTCCTCCGCCTCCCCATCCGCTCACTCGCCCCTCCCCCTCCCCCGCGGGCGACGAGCGGACCCCTGCTTCCTCCTCTCCTCCGGCCCCTCCTCCCCGTCCTTCTCCCCCCGCCGCCGGCGACGAGGTCTACCGGGCCCTTCCCGCGCGGCGCCGGCGCCGGCGGGACGTTCTTTCCCCGCACACACATGGGGAGGCGCGGGGGCCTCCCGATGGCGGCGGTGCAGCTTGGCCAGCGGCGGTGCGGATCAGCGATGAGTTTCCCGTGGGCTTTGGGGTCCTCGGTGCGGCGGCACGGCCGTTGGCCACAAGGCGGCGTGGCAGTGCTGGTGGCCGGCAGCGCACCACTACTAGGGAAAACCGTAGTAGTTGTTGGGAATCGTAGCATAATTTTAAAATTTTCCTACGCTCACCAAGATGCATCTATGGAGTATACTAGCAACGAGGGGAAAGGAGTGCATCTACATATCCTTGTAGATCGCGAGCGGAAGCGTTCCAATGAACGTGGATGACGGAGTCGTACTCGTCGTGATCCAAATCACCGATGACCGAGTGCCGAACGGAAGGCACCTCCGCGTTCAACACACGTACGGTGCAGCGATGTCTCCTCCTTCTTGATCCAGCAAGGGGAAAGGAGAGGTTGATGGAGATCCAGCAGCACGAAGGCATGGTGGTGGATGTAGCGGGTCTCGGCAGGGCTTCGCCGAGCTTCTGCGAGAGGGAGAGGTGTAGCAGGGGAGGAGGGAGGCGCCCAAGGTTGTGTCTTTGCTGCCCTCCCTCCCCCCTTTTATATAGGCCCCCTGGGAGGGGGGCGCCGGCCAGGGATCCCATCTGGATTGGGGGGGGGGGGGGGGCGGCGGCCAGGGGGGTGCCTTGCCCCCCAAGGCAAGTGGGAAGCCCCCCCACCCTAGGGTTTCCAACCCTAGGCGCATGTGGGGAGGCCCATGGGGGGCGCCCCAGCCCACCATGGGCTGGTTGCCCTCCCACTTCTGCCCATGGGGCCCTCCGGGATAGGTGGCCCCACCCGGTGGACCCCCGGGACCCATCCGGTGGTCCCGGTACAATACCGGTAACCCCCGAAACTTTTCCGGTGGCCGAAACTTGACTTCCTATATATAATTCTTTACCTCCGGACCATTCTGGAACTCCTCGTGACGTCCGGGATCTCATCCGGGACTCCAAACAACTTTCGGGTTTCCGCATACTCATATCTCTACAACCCTAGCGTCACCGAACCGTAAGTGTGTAGACCCTGCGGGTTCGGGAGACATGTAGACATGACCGAGACGCCTCTCCGGTCAATAACTAACAGCGGGATCTGGATACCCATGTTGGCTCCCACATGTTCCACGATGATCTCATCGGATGAACCACGATGTCGAGGATTCAATCAATCCCGTATACAATTCCCTTTGTTAATCGGTATGTTACTTGCCCGAGATTCGATCGTCGGTATCCCAATACCTTGTTCAATCTCGTTACCAGCAAGTCTCTTTACTCGTACCGCAATGCATGATCCCGTGACTAACGCCTTAGTCACATTGAGCTCATTATGATGATGCATTACCGAGTGGGCCCAGAGATACCTCTCCGTCACACGGAGTGACAAATCCCAGTCTCGATCCGTGCCAACCCAACAGACACTTTCGGAGATACCCGTAGTGCACCTTTATAGTCACCCAGTTACATTGTGACGTTTGGCACACCCAAAGCACTCCTACGGTATCCGGGAGTTGCACGATCTCATGGTCTAAGGAAAAGATACTTGACATTGGAAAAGCTCTAGCAAACGAAACTACACGATCTTTTATGCTATGCTTAGGATTGGGTCTTGTCCATCACATCATTCTCCTAATGATGTGATCCCGTTATCAATGACATCCAATGTCCATAGTCAGGAAACCATGACTATCTGTTGATCAACGAGCTAGTCAACTAGAGGCTTACTAGGGACACGTTGTGGTCTATGCATTCACACATGTATTACGATTTCCGGACAATACAATTATAGCATGAACAATAGACGATTATCATGAACAAAGAAATATAATAATAACCATTTATTATTGCCTCTAGGGCATATTTCCAACAGTCTCCCACTTGCACTAGAGTCAATAATCTAGTTACATTGTGATGAATCGAACACCCATTGCGTCCTGGTGTTGATCATGTTTTGCTCTAGGGAGAGGTTTAGTCAACGGATCTGCTACATTCAGGTCCGTATGTACTTTACAAATATCTATGTCTCCATTTTGAACACTTTCACGAATGGAGTTGAAGCGACGCTTGATATGCCTGGTCTTCCTGTGAAACCTGGGCTCCTTCGCAAGGGCAATAGCTCCAGTGTTGTCACAGAAGAGAGTCATTGGGCCCGACGCATTGGGAATCACCCCTAGGTCGGTAATGAACTCCTTCATCCAGACTGCTTCATGTGCTGCCTCCGAGGCTGCCATGTACTCCGCTTCACATGTAGATCCTGCCATGACGCTTTGCTTGCAACTGCACCAGCTTACTGCTCCTCCATTCAAAATATACACGTATCCGGTTTGTGACTTCGAGTCATCCAGATCTGTGTCGAAGCTAGCGTCGACGTAACCCTTTACGACGAGCTCTTCGTCACCTCCATAAACGAGAAACATATCCTTAGTCCTCTTCAGGTACTTCAGGATATTCTTGACCGCTGTCCAGTGTTCCATGCCGGGATTACTTTGGTACCTTCCTACCAAACTTACGGCAAGGTTTACATCAGGTCTGGTACACAGCATGGCATACATAATAGACCCTATGGCCGAGGCATAGGGGATGACACTCATTTTTTCTATCTTCTGCCGTGGTCGGGCATTGAGCCGTGCTCAATTGCACACCTTGCAATACAGGCAAGAACCCCTTCTTGGACTGATCCATATTGAACTTCTTCAATATCTTGTCAAGGTATGTACTCTGTGAAAGACCAATGAGGTGTCTTAATCTATCTCTATAGATCTTGATGCCTAATTGTTGGGGAACGTAGCAGAAATTCAAAATTTTCTACGCATCACCAAGATCAATCTATGGAGTTTACTAGCAACGAGAGGGAAGGAGTGCATCTACATACCCTTGTAGATCGCGAGCGGAAGCGTTCAAGAGAACGGGGTTGATGGAGTCGTACTCGTCGTGATCCAAATCACCGATGATCCTAGCGCCGAACGGATGGCACCTCCGCGTTCAACACACGTACGGAGCAGCGACGTCTCCTCCTTCTTGATCCAGCAAGGGGGGAGGAGAGGTTGATGGGGATCCAGCAGCACGACGGCGTGGTGGTGGAAGTAGCGGGGATCCCGGTAGGGCTTCGCCAAGCACTAACGGGAGGGAGAGGGAGCCGCCAGGGGCTAGGATATTGCTGCCCTCCCTCCCCCCACTATATATAGGGCCAAGGGAGAGGGGGGGGGGGGGCTCAGCCTTGGCCCTTCCTCCAAGGAAGGGTGCGGCCAGGGAGGAGTCCTTCCTCCCCAAGGCACCTCGGAGGTGCCTTCCCCCTTTAGGACTCTCCGTTTTTCTTATCTCTTGGCGCATGGGCCTCTTGGGGCTGGTGCCCTTGGCCCATATAGGCCAAGGCGCACCCCCTACAGCCCATGTGGCCCCCCGGGGCTGGTGGACCCCCTTGGTGGACCCCCGGACCCCTTTCGGCACTCCTGGTACAATACCGATAAAGTGCGAAACTTTTCCGGCGACCAAAACAAGACTTCCCATATATAAATCTTTACCTCCGGACCATTCTGGAACTCCTCGTGACGTCCGGGATCTCATCCGGGACTCCGAAAAACTTTCGGGTTACCGCATACTAATATCTCTACAACCCTAGCGTCACCGAACCTTAAGTGTGTAGACCCTACGGGTTCGGGAGACATGCAGACATGACCGAGACGACTCTCCGGTCAATAACCAACAGCGGGATCTGGATACCCATGTTGGCTCCCACATGCTCCTCGATGATCTCATCGGATGAACCATGATGTTGAGGATTCAATCAATCCCGTATACAATTCCCTTTGTCCATCGGTATGTTACTTGCCCGAGATTCGATCGTCGGTATCCCGATACCTTGTTCAATCTCGTTACCAGCAAGTCTCTTTACTCGTTCCGTAACACATCATCCCATGATCAACTCCTTGGTCACATTGTGCACATTATGATGATGTCCTACCGAGTGGGCCCAGAGATACCTCTCCGTTTACACGGAGTGACAAATCCCAGTCTCGATTCGTGCCAACCCAACAGACACTTTCGGAGATACCTGTAGTGCACCTTTATAGCCACCGAGTTACGTTGTGACGTTTGGTACACCCAAAGCATTCCTACGGTATCCGGAAGTTGCACAATCTCATGGTCTAAGGAAATGTTACTTGACATTAGAAAAGCTCTTAGCAAACGAACTACACGATCTTGTGCTAGGCTTAGGATTGGGTCTTGTCCATCACATCATTCTCCTAATGATGTGATCCCGTTATCAACGACATCCAATGTCCATGGTCAGGGAACCGTAACCATCTATTGATCAACGAGCTAGTCAACTAGAGGCTTACTAGGGACATGGTGTTGTCTATGTATCCACACATGTATTTGAGTTTCCTATCAATACAATTCTAGCATGGATAATAAACGATTATCATGAACAAGGAAATATAATAATAACCAATTTATTATTGCCTCTAGGGCATATTTCCAACAGTCTCCCACTTGCACTAGAGTCAATAATCTAGTCCACATCACCATGTGATTAACACTCACTGGTCACATCACCATGTGACCAACATCTAAAGTGTTTACTAGAGTCAACAATCTAGTTCACATCACTATGTGACTAACACTCAATGTGTTCTGGTTTGATCATGTTATGCTTGTGAGAGAGGTTATTAGTCAACGGGTCTGAACCTTTCAGATCCGTGTGCTTTATGAATATCTATGTCATCTTGTGGATGCTACCACGCGCTATTTGGAGCCATTTCAAATAATTGCTCTACTATACGTATCCGGTTTACTACTCAGAGTCATCCGGATTAGTGTCAAGGTTCGCATCGACGTAACCCTTTACGACGAACTCCCTTTCACCTCCATAATCGAGAAAATTCCTTAGTCCACTAGGTACTAGGGATAAGTTCGACCGCTGTCATGTGATCCTTTCCCGGATCACTATTGTACCCCTTGACCAACTCATGGCAAGGCACACTTCATGTGCGGTACACAGCATAGCATACTGTAGAGCCTACGTCTAAAGCATAGGGGACGACCTTCGTCCTTTCTCTCTCTTCTGCTGTGGTCAGGTCTTGAGTCTTACTCAATACTAACACCTTGTAACACAGCCAAGAACTCCTTCTTTTCTGATCTATTTTGAACTCTTTCAAAATCATGTCAAGGTGTGCGTTCTTTGAAATTATCATCAGGCGTCTTGATCTATCTCTATAGATCTTGATGCCCAATACGTAAGCAGCTTTATCCAGGTCTTCCTTTGAAAAACTCCTTTCAAACAACCCTCTATGCTTTCCAGAAATTTCACATCATTTCGGATCAACAATATGTCATTCACATATACTTATCAGAAATGTTGTAGCGCTCCCACTCACTTTATTGTAAATACAAGTTTCTAACAAACTTTGTATAAACCCAAAAACTTTGATCACTCCATCAAAGCGTATATTCAACTCCGAGATGCTTGCTCTAGTCCATGGAAGGATCGCTGGAGCTAGCATACCTTTTAGCATCCTTAGGATCGACAAAACCTTTCTGATTGTATCACATACAACCTTTCCTTACGAAAACTGGTAAGGAAACTTGTTTTGACATCCATCTGCCAGATTTCATAAATGCAGCTAATGCTAACATGATTCCGACGGACTTAAGCATCGCTACGGATGAGAAAATCTCATCGTAGTCAACTCCTTGAACTTGTGGAAATACCCTTAGCCACAAGTCGAGCTTCATAGACTGTAACATTACCGTTCACGTCCGTCTTCTTCTTAAAGATCCATTTATCTCGGGTTTCATGGCTTCTAACCATTTGTCGGAATATGGGCCCACCATCGCTTCTCCATAGCTCGTAGGTTCATTGTTGTCTAACAACATGACTTTCAAGACAGGATCACGTACCACTCTGAAGTAGCACGCATCCTCGTCGTCCTACGAGGTTTGGTAGTGACTTGATCCGAAGTTTCATGATCACTATCATAAGCTTCCACTTCAATTGGTGTAGGCGCCACAGGAAACAACTTCTTGTGCCCTGCTATACACTAGTCGAAGTGACGGTTCAATAACCTTATCAAGTCTCCACCATCCTCCCACTCAATTCTTTCGAAAGAAACTTTTCCTCGAGAAAGGACTCGTTTCTAGAAGCAATTACTTTTGCTTCCAGATCTGAAATAGGAGGTATACCCAACTGTTTTGGGTATTCTTATGAAGATGTATTTATCCGCTTTGGGTTCGAGCTTATCAGCCTGAAACTTTTTCACATAAGCTTCGCAGCCCCAAACTTTTAAGAAACGACAACTTAGGTTTCTCTAAATGGTGTCGTCTCAACGGAATTGCGTGGTGCCCCTTTTAAAGTGAATGCGGTTATCTCTAATGCCTAAACCCATAAACGATAGTGGTAATTTCGATAAGAGACATCATGGTATGCACCATATCCAATAGGGTGCAGTTATGATGTTCGGACACACCATCACACTATGGTGTTCCAGGTGGTATTAATTGTGAAACACTTTCCATAATGTATTTAATTGTGTGCCAAACTCGTAACTCAGATACTCATCTCTATGATCATATCACAGACATTTTATTCTCTTGTCACGACGATCTTCAACTTCACTCTGAAATTACTTGAACCTTTCAATAATTCAGACTTTGTGTTTCATCAAGTAAATACACTCAGCATCTACTCAAATCATCTGTGAAGTAAGAACATAACGATATCCACTGCATGCCTCAGCATTCATTGGACTGCATACATCAAAATGTATTACTTCCAATAAATTGCTCTCTTGTTCCATCTTACTGAAAACGAGGCCTTTCAGTCATCTTGCCCATGTGGTATGATTTGCATGTCTCAAGTGATTCAAAATCAAGTGAGTCCAAACGATCCATCTGCATGGAGTTTCTTCATGCATATATACGAATAGACATGGTTCGCATGTCTCAATCTTTTCAAAAACGACTGAGTCCAAAGATCCATCTACATGGAGCTTCTTCATGCGTTCTATACCAATATGACTCAAATTGCAGTGCCACAAGTATGTGGTACTATCATTACTATTTTATATCTTTTGGCATGAACATGTGTATCACTACGATCGAGATTCATTTTAGGTGCAAGACCATTGAAGGTATTATTCAAATAAACAGAGTAACCATTATTCTCCTTAAATGAATAACCGTATTGCGATAAACATAATCCAATCATGCTCAACGCAAACACCAAATCTCGATCGTAGACGGAGCATGCGATGCTTGATCACATCAACCTTGGAAACACTTCCAACACATATCGTCTTCTCACCTTTAGCTAGTCTCCGTTTATTCCGCAGCTTTTATTTCGAGTTACTAACACTTAGCAACCGAACCAGTATCTAATACCCTGGTGCTGCTAGGAGTACTAGTAAAGTACACATTCATATAACGTATATCCAATATACTTCTGTCGACCTTGCCTGCCTTCTCATCTACCAAGTATCTAGGGTAGTTCCGCTTCAGTGACCGTTCCCCTCATTACAGAAGCACTTAGTCTCGGGTTTGGGTTCAACCTTGGGATTCTTCACTAGAGCAGCAAATGACTTGCTGTTTCATGAAGTATCCCTTTTACCCTTGCCCTTCTTAAACTAGTGGTTTTACTAACCATCAACAATTGATGCTCCTTCTTGATTTCTACTTTCGCGGTGTCAAACATCGCGAATAGCTCAAGGATCATCATAACTATCCCTGATATGTTATAGTTCATCACGAAGCTCTACTAGCTTGGTGACAGTGACTATGGAGAACCATCACTATCTCATCTGGAAGATCAACTCCCACTCGATTCAAGCGATTGCGGTACTTAGACAATCTGAGCACATGCTCAACGATTGAGCTTTTCTCCCTTAGTTTGCAGGCTTAAGAAACTTGTCAGAGGTCTCATACCTCTTGACGTGGGCACTAGTCTGAAATCCCAATTTCAGTCTTCGGAACATCTCATATGTTCTGCGATGTTTCAAAACGTCTTTGGTGCCACAATTCTAAACCGTTAGCATTACGCACTGAACTATCACGTAGTCATCAAAACGTGTATGTCAGATGTTTCGCAACATCTACAGATGACGTTGAGGTTCAGCACACCGAGCGGTGCATTAAGGACATAAGCCTTTTGTGCAGCAATGAGGACAATCCTCAGTTCACGGACCCAGTCCGCATAATTGCTTCTACCAACTTTCAACTAAATTTCTCTAGGAACATATCTTAAACAGTAGAACTAAAGCGCAAGCTATGACATAATTTGCAAAGACTTTTTGACTATGTTCATGATAATTAAGTTCATCTGATTAATGAACTCCCACTCAGATAGACATCCCTCTAGTCATCTAAGTGATACATGATCCGAGTCAAACTAGGCCGTGTCCGATCATCACGTGAGACGGACTAGTCATCATCGGTGAACATCTCCATGTTGATCGTATCTGCTATACGACTCATGTTCGACCTTTCGGTCTCTTGTGTTCCGAGGCCATGTCTGTACATGCTAGGCTCGTCAAGTCAACCTAAGTGTTTCGCATGTGTTCCGAGGCCATGTCTGTACATGCTAGGCTCGTCAACACCCGTTGTATTCGAACGTTAGAATCTATCACACCCGATCATCACGTGGTGCTTCGAAGCAACGAACCTTCGCAACGGTGCACAGTTAGGGGGAACACGTCTCTTGAAATTTTAGTGAGGGATCATCTTACTTACTACCGTCGTTATAAGCAAATAAGATGCATAACATGATAAACATCACATGCAATCAAATAGTGACATGATATGGCCAATATCATTTTGCTCCTTTGATCTCCATCTTCAGGGCACCATGATCATCTTTGTCACCGGCATGACACCATGATCTCCATCATTGTGTCTTCATGAAGTTGTCACGCCAACGATTACTTCTACTTCTATGGCTAACGTGCTTAGCAATAAAGTAAAGTAACTTACATGGCGTTATTCAATGACATGCAGGTCATACAAAAAATAAAGACAACTCCTATGGCTCCTGCCGGTTGTCATACTCATCGACATGCAAGTCGTGATTCCTATTACAAGGATATGATCAATCTCATACATCACATATATCATTCATCACATCTTCTGGCCATATCACATCACACAGCACATGCGTCACCGAACCTTAAGTGTGTAGACCCTACGGGTTCGGGAGACATGCAGACATGACCGAGACGACTCTCCGGTCAATAACCAACAGCGGGATCTGGATACCCATGTTGGCTCCCACATGCTCCTCGATGATCTCGTCGGATGAACCACGATGTTGAGGATTCAATCAATCCCGTATACAATTCCCTTTGTCCATCGGTATGTTACTTGCCCGAGATTCGATCGTCGGTATCCCGATACCTTGTTCAATCTCGTTACCGGCAAGTCTGTTTACTTCTTCCGTAACACATCATCCCATGATCAACTCCTTGGTCACATTGTGCACATTATGATGATGTCCTACCGAGTGGGCCCAGAGATACCTCTCCGTTTACACGGAGTGACAAATCCCAGTCTCGATTCGTGCCAACCCAACAGACACTTTCGGAGATACCTGTAGTGCACCTTTATAGCCACCCAGTTACGTTGTGACGTTTGGTACACCCAAAGCATTCCTACGGTATCCGGAAGTTGCACAATCTCATGGTCTAAGGAAATGTTACTTGACATTAGAAAAGCTCTTAGCAAACGAACTACACGATCTTGTGCTAGGCTTAGGATTGGGTCTTGTCCATCACATCATGATCCTAATGATGTGATCCCGTTATCAATGACATCCAATGTCCATGGTCAGGAAATCGTAACCATCTATTGATCAACGAGCTAGTCAACTAGAGGCTTACTAGGGACATGGTGTTGTCTATGTATCCACACATGTATTTGAGTTTCCTATCAATACAATTCTAGCATGGATAATAAACGATTATCATGAACAAGGAAATATAATAATAACCAATTTATTATTGCCTCTAGGGCATATTTCCAACACTAATATATAAGCAGCTTCTCCAAGGTCCTTCATTGAAAAACACTTATTCAAATAGGCTTTTATACTTTCCAAGAATTCTATATCATTTCCCATCAATAGTATGTCATCCACATATAATATGAGAAATGCTACAGAGCTCCCACTCACTTTCTTGTAAACACAGGCTTCTCCATAAGTCTGTGTAAACCCAAACGCTTTGATCATCTCATCAAAGCGAATGTTCCAACTCCGAGATGCTTGCACCAGCCCATAGATTGAGCGCTGGAGCTTGCATACTTTGTTAGCATTCTTAGGATCGACAAAACCTTCCGGCTGCATCATATACAACTCTTCCTTAAGGAAGCCATTAAGGAATGCCGTTTTGACGTCCATCTGCCATATCTCATAATCATAGTATGCGGCAATTGCTAACATGATTCGGACGAACTTCAGCTTCGCTACGGGTGAGAAAGTCTCATCGTAGTCAACCCCTTGAACTTGTCGATAACCCTTAGCGACAAGTCGAGCCTTATAGATGGTCACATTACCATCCGCGTCTGTCTTCTTCTTAAAGAACCATCTGTTTTCTATGGCTCGCCGATCATCGGGCAAGTCAGTCAAAGTCCATACTTCGTTTTCATACATGGATCCTATCTCGGATTTCATGGCTTCTAGCCATTTGCTGGAATCCAGGCCCGCCATCGCTTCTTCATAGTTCGAAGGTTCACCGTTGTCTAACAAGATGATTTCCAGGATAGGGTTGCCGTACCACTCTGGTGCGGAACGTGTCCTTGTGGACCTACGAGGTTCAGTAGTAACTTGATCCGAAGCTTCATGATCATCATCATTAACTTCCTCCCCAGTCGGTGTAGGCACCACAGGAACATCTTCCCACGCTGCGCTACTTTTCGGTTCGGAAGGGGTGACTATCACCTCATCAAGTTCCACTTTCCTCCCACTCAATTCTTTCGAGAGAAACTCCTTCTCTAGAAAGGACCCGTTCTTGGCAACGAAGATCTTGCCTTCGGATCTGAGGTAGAAGGTATACCCAATAGTTTCCTTAGGGTATCCTATGAAGACGCATTTCTCCGACTTGGGTTCGAGCTTTTCAGGTTGAAGTTTCTTGACATAAGCATCGCATCCCCAAACTTTTAGAAACGACAGCCTAGGTTTCTTCCCAAACCATAATTCATACGGTGTCGTCTCAACGGATTTAGACGGAGCCTTATTTAAAGTGAATGCGGCAGTCTCTAAAGCATAGCCCCAAAATGAGAGCGGTAAATCGGTAAGAGACATCATAGATCGCACCATATCCAATAGAGTGCGATTACGACGTTCGGACACACCATTTCTCTGAGGTGTTCCAGGCGGCGTGAGTTGTGAAACTATTCCACATTTCCTTAAGTGTGCACCAAATTCGTGACTTAAATATTCTCCACCACGATCTGATCGTAAGAATTTTATTTTCCTGTCACGTTGATTCTCAACCTCACTCTGAAATTCCTTGAACTTTTCAAAGGTTTCAGAGTTGTGTTTCATTAGGTAGACATACCCATATCTACTTAAGTCATCAGTGAGAGTGAGAACATAACGATATCCTCCGCAAGCCTCAACACTCATTGGACCGCACACATCAGTATTTATGATTTCCAATAAGTTGGTTGCTCGCTCCATTGTTCCGGAGAACGGAGTCTTGGTCATCTTACCCATGAGGCATGGTTCGCACGTGTCAAATGATTCGTAATCAAGAGACTCCAAAAGTCCATCTGCATGGAGCTTCTTCATGCGCTTGACACCAATGTGACCAAGGCGGCAGTGCCACAAGTATGTGGGACTATCGTTATCAACTTTACATCTTTTGGTATTCACACTATGAACATGTGTAACATCACGTTCGAGATTCATCAAGAATAAACCATTGACCAGCGGGGCATGACCATAAAACATATCTCTAAAATAAATAGAACAACCATTATTCTCGGATTTAAAGGAGTAGCCATCTCGAATTAAACGAGATCCAGATACAATGTTCATGCTCAAAGCTGGCACTAAATAACAATTAGTGAGGTTTAAAACTAATCCCGTGGGTAGATGCAGAGGTAGCGTGCCGACGGCGATCACATCGACCTTGGAACCATTCCCGACGCGCATCGTCACCTCGTCCTTCGCCAGTCTCCGTTTATTCCGTAGTTCCTGTTTTGAGTTACAAATATGAGCAACCGCACCGGTATCAAATACCCAGGAGCTACTACGAGTACTGGTAAGGTACACATCAATTACATGTATATCACATATACCTTTGGTGTTGCCGGCCTTCTTTTCCGCTAAGTATTTGGGGCAGTTCCGCTTCCAGTGACCACTTCCCTTGCAATAAAAGCACTCAGTTTCAGGCTTGGGTCCATTCTTTGACTTCTTCCCAGTAACTGGTTTACCGGGCGCGGCAACTCCCTTGCCTTCCTTCTTGAAGTTCTTCTTACCCTTGCCCTTCTTGAACTTAGTGGTTTTATTCACCATCAACACTTGATGTTCTTTTCTGATTTCCACCTCCGCTGATTTCAGCATCGAATATACCTCAGGAATGGTCTTTTCCATCCCCTGCATATTGTAGTTCATCACAAAGCTCTTGTACCTTGGTGGAAGCGACTGAAGGATTCTGTCAATGACCGCGTCATCCGGGAGATTAACTCCCAGCTGAGTCAAGCAGTTGTGCAACCCAGACATTCTGAGTATGTGCTCACTTACAGAACTATTTTCCTCCATTTTACAGCTGAAGAACTTGTCGGAGACTTCATATCTCTCGACCCGGGCATGAGCTTGGAAAACTAATTTCAGCTCCTCGAAAATCTCATATGCTCCGTGCTGCTCAAAACGCTTTTGGAGACCCGGTTCTAGGCTGTAAAGCATGCCACACTGAACGAGGGAGTAATCATCAGCACGCTGCTGCCAAGCGTTCATAACGTCTTGGTTCTGTGGGATTGGTGCATCACCTAGCGGTGCTTCTAGGACATAATCTTTCTTGGCTACTATGAGGATGATCCTCAGGTTCCGAACCCAGTCCGTATAGTTGCTGCCATCATCTTTCAGCTTGGTTTTCTCTAGGAACGCGTTGAAATTGAGGACAACGTGGGCCATTAGATCTACAAGACATATTGTAAAGATTTTAGACTAAGTTCATGATAATTAAGTTCATCTAATCAAATTATTCAATGAACTCCCACTCAGATAGACATCCCTCTAGTCATCTAAGTGAAACATGATCCGAGTTAACTAGGCCGTGTCCGATCATCACGTGAGACGGACTAGTCAAGATCGGTGAACATCTCCATGTTGATCGTATCTTCTATACGACTCATGCTCGACCTTTCGGTCTTCCGTGTTCCGAGGCCATGTCTGTACATGCTAGGCTCGTCAAGTCAACCTAAGTGTATTGCATGTGTTCCGAGGCCAGGTCTGTACATGCTAGGCTCGTCAACACCCGTTGTATGCGAACGTTAGAATCTATCACACCCGATCATCATGTGGTGCTTCGAAACAACGAACCTTCGCAACGGTGCACAGTTAGGGGGAACACTTTTCTTGAAATTATCATAAGGGATCATCTTACTTACTACCATCGTTCTAAGCAAATAAGATGCAAAAACATGATAAACATCACATGCAATCAAATAGTGACATGATATGGCCAATATCATTATGCTCCTTTGATCTCCATCTTCGGGGCACCATGATCATCTTCGTCACCGGCATGACACCATGATCTCCATCATTGTGTCTTCATGAAGTCGTCACGCCAACGATTACTTCTACTTCTATGGCTAACGCGTTTAGCAACAAAGTAAAGTAATTTACATGGCGTTATTCAATGACACGCAGGTCATACAAAATAATAAAGACAACTCCTATGGCTCCTGCCGGTTGTCATACTCATCGACATGCAAGTCGTGATTCCTATAACAAGAATATGATCAATCTCATACATCACATATATCATTCATCACATCTTCTGGCCATATCACATCACATAGCACTTGCTGCAAAAACAAGTTAGACGTCCTCTAATTGTTGTTGCAAGTTTTTGCGTGGCTTGTATAGGTTTCTAGCAAGAACGTTTCTTACCTACGTAAAACCACAGCGTGATTTGCCAATTTCTATTTACCCTTCATAAGGACCCTTTTCATCGAATCCGTTCCGACTAAAGTAGGAGAGACAGACACCCGCTAGCCACCTTATGCAACTAGTGCATGTCAGTCGGTGGAACTTGTCTCACGTAAGCGTACGTGTAAGGTCGGTCCGGGCCGCTTCATCCTACAATACCGCCGAAACAAGATACGACTAGTAGCGGCAAGAAGAATTGGCAACATCAACGCCCACAACTACTTTGTGTTCTACTCGTGCATAGTAACTACGCATAGGCCTGGCTCATGATGCCACTGTTGGGAATCGTAGCATAATTTTAAAATTTTCCTACGCTCACCAAGATGCATCTATGGAGTATACTAGCAACGAGGGGAAAGGAGTGCATCTACATACCCTTGTAGATCGCGAGCGGAAGCGTTCCAATGAACGTGGATGACGGAGTCGTACTCGCCGTGATCCAAATCACCGATGACTGAGTGCCGAACGGAGGGCACCTCCGCGTTCAACACACGTACGGTGCAGCGACGTCTCCTCCTTCTTGATCCAGCAAGGGGAAAGGAGAGGTTGATGGAGATCCAGCAGCACGACGCCGTGGTGGTGGATGTAGCGGGTCTCGGTAGGGCTTCGCCGAGCTTCTATGAGAGGGAGAGGTGTAGCAGGGGAGGAGGGAGGCGCCCAAGGCTGTGTCTTTGCTGCCCTCCCTCCCCCCTTTTATATAGGCCACCTGGGAGGGGGGCGCCGGCCAGGGATCCCATCTGGATGGGGGGGCGGCGGCCAGGGGGGTGCCTTGCCCCCCAAGGCAAGTGGGAAGCCCCCCCACCCTAGGGTTTCCAACCCTAGGCGCATGGGGGGAGGCCCATGGGGGGCGCCCCAGCCCACTAAGGGCTGGTTTCCCTCCCACTTCAGCCCATGGGGCCCTCCGGGATAGGTGGCCCCACCCGGTGGACCCCCGGGACCCTTCCGGTGGTCCCGGTACAATACCGGTAACCCCCGAAACTTTCCCGGTGGCCGAAACTTGACTTCCTATATATAATTCTTTACCTCCGGACCATTCCTGAACTCCTCGTGACGTCCGGGATCTCATCCGGGACTCTGAACAACTTTCGGGTTTCCGCATACTCATATCTCTACAACCCTAGCGTCACCGAACCTTAAGTGTGTAGACCCTGCGGGTTTGGGAGACATGTAGACATGACCGAGACGCCTCTCCGGTCAATAACCAACAGCGGGATCTGGATACCCATGTTGGCTCCCACATGTTCCACGATGATCTCATCGGATGAACCACGATGTCGAGGATTCAATCAATCCCGTATACAATTCCCTTTGTTAATCGGTATGTTACTTGCCCGAGATTCGATCGTCGGTATCCCAATACCTTGTTCAATCTCGTTACCAGCAAGTCTCTTTACTCGTACCGCAATGCATGATCCCGTGACTAATGCCTTAGTCACATTGAGCTCATTATGATGATGCATTATCGAGTGGGCCCAGAGATACCTCTCCGTCACACGGAGTGACAAATCCCAGTCTCGATCTGTGCCAACCCAACAGACACTTTAGAAGATACCCGTAGTGCACCTTTATAGTCACCCAGTTACGTTGTGACGTTTGGCACACCCAAAGCACTCCTACGGTATCCAGGAGTTGCACGATCTCATGGTCTAAGGAAAAGATACTTGACATTGGAAAAGCTCTAGCAAACGAAACTACACGATCTTTTATGCTATGCTTAGGATTGGGTCTTGTCCATCACATCATTCTCCTAATGATGTGATCCCGTTATCAATGACATCCAATGTCCATAGTCAGGAAACCATGACTATCTGTTGATCAACGAGCTAGTCCACTAGAGGCTTACTAGGGACACGTTGTGGTCTATGCATTCACACATGTATTACGATTTCCGGACAATACAATTATAGCATGAACAATAGACGATTATCATGAACAAAGAAATATAATGATAACCATTTATTATTGCCTCTAGGGCATATTTCCAACCGTAGTAGTGCGGGTTTTGAGGCTATCAGCAGCGCCGGCAGTCGCGCTACCAATAAGGCGCTACAGCTAACTGTTAGTAGTAGCGCGGTCTGTACCCGCGCTACTACTATGGACTATATCAGCAGCGCGTTTCCGGAACGCGCTACTATTAATTAGCTGTAGCGATTTCCTGGCCCTGCGCTACTGTTATATCTTTCATCATTCCCACCCCCCCGGCTTCCTACCCCGTTTCAGCTTCAATAAACAACAATTTCCAGATACTAGGTACTACTAGATATCAATTTCATAAAGCATTATAGGTACTAGGTAGTACTCCCTCGGTTCCAAATTACTCGTCGTGGTTTTAGTTCACAAATTTGAACTAAAACCACGACAAATAATTTGGAACGGAGGGGGTACTAGATAATAATTTCATATATACTCAACATGCATCCTCAAGCAGTACAAGGTGATATCGACGACGATCATCATATGTAGTTCTAGATAATATCGACGATGATCATCATATGTAGTTCTAGATAATATCGACGATGATCATCATATGTAGTTCTACATGATATCGAGGACGATCATCATATGTAGTTCTAGATGATATAGCCACACACACACATATGTAGTTCTAGATGATATCGACGATGATCATCATCCTCAAGCCTGGGTGGTGGGTGTTCCTGATAGTAATTAGGATGGCCTGTCCAACACGAAGATTCTTGCCAACGAGGAATCTCTTCCACCCAACCGAGTTTAAGTGTGTGCGACCGTCTGTGTCCATGCGGTAAGTACAGGTGGTGACGGAGCCCCTTGCAGTAAGGCGTAGTCCAGCTGAGCCTTCTTCATCAGGCTCGATACCACAACTCACAGATAGGTTCTTTGGTAATTTCTGAATAAGAAAAACATATTAATTAATAAATAGCCTCGCACATACTCTTGTAAATATATTTCTATTAAGTCTAGATTTCTACACTACCAAAAGACACAGTACTACGTTTTTGTACTAACTAATCATGAATTCTACTAATAAGTATATATGGATTATCTACACTATTAATAGTTTCTTGGATTCTACACTAATAAGAGCATGTGATCAGACTCTACACTAAAGCATATCATCGACTAGATTCCACAAAGCATATCATTGGACTCTACACTAAGCATATCATCGGATTTACTAAGCATATCATTGAATAATTTGCATTTGTAAGTATAACAATAAAGCATATATATATATATCATCAAATTACTACATGCAGTACGTATAACATACCATTTCATGCCGATCGACCATGGTACTTGTCAGGCGGGTCACGAATGGCACCCCGACAAAGTCATCACATGGCGCAATTATGTTCCATAGGTTGCACACCTCCTCCTCGCTCAGCCTCATTCTTTGAGCTATGATGGCTTCATGAAGTGGGTTCTCATCATCTTCATCGAGTGGGTCCTCATTATCTTCATCATCTTCGTCGTCTTCATTATCTTCGTCATCTTCCACCAGGTTGAGATAAATGACAGCCATCTTAGGTCTTTCTGCTCTAAAGGAGAAGCTGATCAACTCACCACCAGTAAGACGCATGTGGGCAAGGAAACGGGCCCATCCATCTCCTCCAATCTGCGACATATTGCGTCCTTTCTCGACCTCCATAGTGTACGCCCCCCAAGAGCCTCAAATGTCACAGTGTCTCCTGTCAGCTTGTTGAATTTCAACCTCACATTGCATGGGACGATCTGTGTAAAAAAAGCAAAATGACACAATGCAGTAATGCCAACACTAAAAATAAAATAGTTGTTACATTTCATCTAATTTCTTACCGCCGCATGAAGAAAACTCGGCTGGATGTAGATGCAGAATAGCTTACCCGTTGCAAGGCTGCTGGCGCACCTTGACTTGCACAGTCGACATAGTGGTGGTGGTGGTGGCGCCATTTTCCTAAGGCAATATAAGCAAAGGATTAACGATTCACTTCACAGGAAAGAAAAACAGTAGCATGTGATATTTTTGGTTCTTCCGCGAGAAGCAATTTTATGGACAAAGCATTTCGATGGCACCTATTGCCAAAAAAACTTTTCACAAATATCTACCAAATAAGGGTACCACCTACCAAGACATTTCATCTCATTTGGCCCCTATTGCCTAAGATATTTGATTAAAAAAACAAGTGGCAAATTTAACTAAATTGGCACCTACATTTTTGCCAAAAAAATAACTTATTACAAGAAAACAAAAGCATCTACCTATCCATGTGCAGAAAAAATAACAATAAAATGGTGCATACTAAATCAACTAGCCTACTAAATCCACTAGCATATTAAATCAACTAAATCAAAATGTTCTAAATCAACTAGCCTACTAAATCAACTAAATCAACTAGCCTACTAAATCAACTAAATCAAGATGTTCTAAATCAACTACATACTAAATCAACTAAAGCAAAATGTTCTAAATCAACTATATCAACTAGCCTATTAAATCAAAATGTAGCAGGGAAGAGGGGTTGTGGATGGAGGAGGGAGGAGGGAGAAGGAGGGGCGACTCGAGGAGGGAGAAGAGAGTAGGACGGAGGAGGAAGACGGAGCGAGGAGGGGCCAGCCGGCGGCGGGTGGAGGGAGGACGGAGGAGGAAGGCGGAGCGAGGAGGGGCCGGCCAGCGGCGACTAGAGGGAGGACGGAGGAGGAGGACGGTACCGAGTCCAGCGAGGAGGAGGAGGTGGCGGCGGCGCAGATCGGAGGAGGGGCGACGGGGAGGACCGGCGTGGGGGGTTGAGGGGGAGATCGAGTGAGTGTGAGTGTGAGTGGATCGGATAGATCGGAGAGTGGGGGAGATGGAATGGCTTAGCAGTAGCGCGCTATAGCAAAAGGCGCTACTGCTAAACGACCTAGCAGTAGCGCCTTTCACAAAGAGCGCGCTACTGCTATGTGTCAGCTTGTAAAAATAGACATAAAAAATACATTGATTATCAATGATCTTTTTGTGTACAATCTGATTTGTCAATATGAGTCCTCACCAGTTTAGGAACTGATGAAGACTCATATTGCGGCCACAAATTCTACACATAGAGTTCAATGAAGACCAAGTGGTTGTGAAAGTTTGAGAAGTAACATATTTAAGGTGGTACAATCTCTCTTCATGAAGCGAGGTGGGACTAATTTTTTTAGTAAACTTAGCAGTAGCGGTTATTGTGTAAATGCGCTATTACTATGGTTCCTAGCAGTAGCGCTCTCCATATTAGCGCGCTGCTACTAGAACTAGCCTGGCGGCGGCGGCGTGGCAATTCTAGCGGTAGCGCGTCTTAGAGAGGACGCGCTACTGATACATTTATTTCAGCAGCGAGGTTTGTGCGCGCGCTACTGCTAGTTAGCAGCAGCGCCTTATTTTAAAGCGCGCTGCTGGTAAGATTCTGTGTATAGGCTTTTCCCTAGTAGTGCACGCGGGCCCGGATTTGCGCCCTTTCGGGCTCCATCTGGGCTAGGGTGGGCCGGCGGCTCGGTGCGTGGCGACGCTGCTCCCTGGTGTTGGTGGCGAGAAGGCGGTGGTCTGCGGGCGGTGGCGGCTTCGTCGGCCGGCGAGCTGCAGCGCGACGACAGGGGCTGTCCGGACCCTTTTGGGTCCGGCCGGGCCTCGGCGCCTGGGATGCCCCGTGTCCGTGCGTTCGGTCGGCTCCACGGCGGCGGCGGTGGATATCCTTCAGGTCTCGTGTCGGTGGCCTCAGGGAGACGGCGAAGTTGGTTCGGCGACCGTGGTGGCACATGTTGGTGG